>NC_140959.1:59393022-59750522 GCF_014529385.1 Adiantum capillus-veneris
GTGGTGGTGGCCCTCAAAAAAAGGTCGCTCCAAAGGTCGCTCGATAACCGTCCCCATTGAGTTGTAAAGTCTATAATGGAGTATGAGTCTTGTAAAGTTGGCCATTAGCCGCGTACAACTGAGAGCGGCTACTCTCATGCAACTTGTAATCCTCATATCTTGAGCTTTGGTAATCACATTTCGATTTTCAAACTTGTATTGTGTTCCTTTTCCATTGCTCTTTCATTCAAGTATATTCATTGTCAATTTTGTGGTGATTTGTGACTACGCATTAATATTCTAAATCTGCTGTTTAAGTGTGTTACTGATCGTTTTTTGACATTCTAACCATAGGAGAGTGTTCCTAGACCCTAGGGAGACCTTTTTGGTATGTTCTATCCAGGACCTTGATCATGATGGATCATGATTTTGATACCTCTTTGGATTGCAACCAAACTTGGTAGGTTAGTGCCCCTAAGTGTCTTAGACCTCGTCCTAAAGTTTTGTAGCATTTGAACTTCGTTCAAGTGCCAAAATAGGTTGATGACTGAGTGAGATGACATATGACATAGGCAGGTTGTCGGATCCTAGAGTGATAGATTTTCATGTGCTAGAGACATTGTTGTTCTGTAGGTTCACTTCTTGGGGTTGACACCCTCAAAGAGTCTCTGTACCCCATCCAAGTCGCTTCTCTAAGTATTGACATTATATTAGTGCCAGAAAGCTATGCTATAGACATCGTCACGGCGGTGAACCGCTAAAACTTTACACTATCAAAAATTCACCATCCAGGATAGGAAAATAGTGGTGACACAGCCAATGAGGGAGAAAAAAGGAAGTGAATCATATAACAATCTTGAAAATGCGAAATGAATAGACTTGTCAAAGCTTGGAGAGGACGCAAGACAAGTCTACATAGCAACAGATTTGAGCACAAAAGAAGAAGAGATGCTCACCCGAATCCTCAAGGAGTATAAAGATGTTTTTGCATGGTCATATAAGGACCTCAAGGGAATGGATCCATTGATTGGTCAACATACAATCCCTTTGAAGCCTGATGCCAAACCATGGATACAACGTCCCTACACCTATAATGATACCTTTGACAAACAAATCAAAGAAGCGATTGACAAGCTTAAAGAGGCGGAGTTCATTTATGAGATTGAACATAGTCACCCATTGTGGTTGTCCCCAAGAAAAATGAGAAATTATGTGTGTGTGTGTGTAAATCTCAAGAAAGTGAATGCTGCAACAATTATAGGATTATCCCTTACCAATCATGGAGCATGTGCTTGAGCGAGTGGCTGGTCAGCAAGCCTACTCTTTTTTCGACAAATTCTCAGGTTACAACCAATTAGCTATCACAGTAGAAGACCAATACAAAACGGCATTCTCCATGGAATGTGGAATATATGTTTATAGGGTAATGCCTTTTGGGTTAACCAATACCCCTGCCACAAAGGCTAATTGTTGGAGTATAAAGCCAATGTGGTCACCCAGGTAAGTGGGCGGGCCGCCAGATATGTACACATATTCTTTTGTAAAAACCTAATAAGAACACACTATGCTCTACACATTACAGTAGAGCGAGTTCACCATATCGTCGTTCTCTTCTTCTCGCACTCTCTCTCGCGTCACACTTCCGCTCGTACTTCTTCAACTCGTATCAGAGCTCAGATCGAGGCTCGAGGCAGCATTTGCAGGTAGCCAGAGTCACCTGCTCAGATTGGAGTGAGATTCGACAGCGAAGACACGGCCCCGAATCTCATGGGAAAGCCCGAAGGACTTGGTGTTTTCAGAATTTCATTCTGAGGTCATCTCGGCCACCGTTCGGCTTCAACAAAGTTCTGCGCTGGCCATTTTCGACTACGTGGTCTCGGCGGGTGCAGATCTCACTCTGCAAATTTGGGGTTTCGGCCTACGACTGCAGGTGTTGAGGATATCGGCACTCCCAGAGTGCTGATTTGTGGCTGTCTACACATCGAAGGACGGCTCATAGTTCTTGGAGGCGTGTCACATACGACACGGGCGCATCTACACACAAACTGTAGGCGACATCCACTAGTTCATCAGGTTGATATTAGTTCAAAGGTCATTTTACAGGGGAAACTTTACCGAATTTTTCCCAGGAAAGTAAACTACTATGAAGCGTAGCTATAGCTGGATCACAGGACACTGCTCTTTACAATATCAAGAAGCTGGATGGAACCAATTTCCCATTGTGGAAGAAGCAGATTTGGCACGCATTGGTACAAAAGAAGCAGATAAAACCTATAAAGCTCCAGGGGAAAAAACCACAAGATATGGACGAAGATGAATGGAGCGAAATGGATGAATTGGCACTTTCTACCATTATGCTGACTTTGGCAGAAAGCGTTTACTTCAATGTAGCAGACGAGATGTCGGCTTATCAAGCATGGACAAAGCTGAGTGATCTTTATGAGAAGCAGATTGCAGCTTCACAGGTATACTGGCTTAAGAAGCTTGTTGACTTGAAGATGAAAGAAGGGACACCTATGTCCAATCATCTGAATGAATTCAACACCATCTACAGTCAGTTGTCAGCTCAAGGTGTCAAGTTTCACAGGTATACTGGCTTAAGAAGCTTGTTGACTTGAAGATGAAAGAAGGGACACCTATGTCCAATCATCTGAATGAATTCAACACCATCTATAGTCAGTTGTCAGCTCAAGGTGTCAAGTTTGATGAACCTGTTAGAGCTATGTTCCTGTTGATCACATTGCCGGAAATTTGGGACACTTTTCGCACAGCTTTGAGTAATTCTGCACCTCCAGATGGTTTGGACATAGCAGGTGTAGAAGGCAGTTTGCTTACTGAAGAAACCAATAGAAAGACAATGGACAAAGGCAAAGGAACAGCCTTAGTTGTCAGGGGAAGGACCAAAGAAAAGTACAAAGGTGGAAAGAGGAATCAGTCTCGTAGCAAGTCCCGCAGTGCTAAAGGCAAGAGTGACATAGAATGCTACCATTGTGGCAAGAAGGGTGACATGAAAAGAGACTGCAGAGAATGGAAAGCAGAAAAAGGCAAAGAGAAAGCTGAAGACCATGGTGAGAAGAACAAGTCCTCAGTGAAGATTCAAGAAATAAATGTGACAAACACTGTTGCAGAGGATGACAGTCTAGTGTCAGGAGACATCTACTTCTTGAAGAATACAATGGACTCAGCTCTTCTTACAGCATCTGATGGAAATGCACTAAGTGACTGGATTATAGACTCAGGGGCATCACTTCATGTGTCTCCAAACAAGGAGTGGTTTACCTCTTATTTGACCACTAAAGATCATGTTCGGCTAGGCAATGGGCAGACATTTAAGATCTTAGGTGTTGGAGATGTTCAATTGAAGTTTCAGAATGGCTCTTCTTTCACGCTGAAGAATGTGAGGCATGTTCCCACAATTACAAAGAGCTTGATCAGCACAGGTTTACTAGATGATGCTGGCTACGTCACCACTTTTGGACAAAACATGTGGAAGATATCCAAGGGTTCGATGACAGTAGCACATGGAGTAAATTCTGGAGGACTTTACATGATTTATGTATCAAATGTCTCTAAAAATGTAATCAATGTAACCGAGCAGCCAAACGTTTCTTTGTGGCATAGACGGTTAGGACATATGTGCAAGAAGGGAATGGAAATCTTGTCTCGTTCTGGTTATTTGCCTGTATTTTCATTTAATGATTTTGAATTCTGTGAACATTGTCTATATGGTAAGCAAACACAGCAGCCACATAAGCATAGAAGCAGTAGAAGAGATACACAGTTGGCACTTGTTCATAGTGATTTGTGTGGACCTATGCCTAACCTATCTCTAGGGGGAGCTTCTTACTTTATGACATTTATAGATGATTACTCGAGGAAAGTATGGGTTTACTTTCTCAAGCACAAGGATGAAGCGTTTAGTGTTTTCAAAACGTTTGTGACACTTGTGGAGAATCAGAGTGGCAAGAAGCTTAAATGCTTACGCACTGACAATGGTGGAGAGTATGTTTCAAAGGCCTTTCAGGACTTTTGTGAGTCAAAAGGTATAAAACGTGAACTTACTGCTCCTTACAATCCTCCTCAAAATGGTGTTGCTGAGAGGATGAATAGGACCATACAAGAGAAGGTCAGAAGTATGTTGTCTAATGCACAGCTGCCAAATGGGTTTTGGGCTGAAGCTGTATCAACAGTTGTTCATCTTATAAATAGATCTCCTAGCAAGGTTTTGTAGAAGGATTCAGTGCCAGAGATGGTATGGTCAGGCAAAATGCCCTCATACAAGCATCTCAGAGTCTTTGGCTGTGAGGCATATACTCACGTTCAAAAGGAATTTAGGAACAAACTTGAGCCAAAGAGTAGAAAGTGCATCTTTCTAGGCTATGGTAATTCTGGTGAGATGGGGTATAGACTTTGGGATCCCGAATCCAGAAAGGTTATCCGCAGCAATGATGTTCACTTTAATGAAGCCAAATATCATTCTAAACCAGAGAGGGTTGAGGAGATTAGAAGAGTTGTCTTCCAAGAAGATGGACCTTCACGTGCAAGACAAAATGTCAGGGCTCAAGAGGAGCAAGGACAGGATAGAGTGGAACCACAGGTTGTGGCTGAGCCTGAGCCACCTATTGTGCGTAGATCTGGACGTATCACGCGACCTCTTGATAGGTTTGTTCCATCTATGAACTATGTCATGTTAACTGATTGCAATGAGCCTTCATGTTACAAGGAAGCAGTGCAAATGAAGGACTCCGGGAATTGGCAATTGGCCATGCAGTCAGAGATGACAAGTCCGCATAAAACCAGACATGGAAGCTAGTTAAATTACCACAGGGCAAAAAGGCTCTACCTTGTAAATGGGTTTACAGGTATAAGATCACTACTCATGATAGTCAGCCAAAGTACAAAGCAAGGCTTGTTGCCAAGGGCTTTAAGCAAGAACAAGGCATTGACTTTGATGAATTCTTCTCTCCGGTGGTCAAGATGACTACATTGAGATGCTTTCTTGCATTGGTTGCCATATTAGATTTGGTGTTGCACCAAATGGATGTCAAGACAACGTTCTTGCATGGTGATTTAGATGTGGAAATTTACATGCAGCAGCCAGAAGGGTTTGTTGAGAAAGGCAAGGAAGATTTGGTATGCTAGTTGTTAAAGAGTCTTTATGGCTTAAAACAATCACCGAGGGCATGGTACCATAAGTTCCACAAGTTTATGCTTTCTCAAGGCTACAAATGTAGTGAGTTGGATCACTGTCTATATACAAAGAATGCTAAGGATGGCAGTTGGCTGATTCTTATTTTGTATGTGGATGACATGTTAATTGCTGGCAAGCACCTGGAAGAAATTTCAGCTTTGAAGTCAAAGATGGAAAAATCCTTTGACATGAAAGACATGGGTGAGGCAAGTCATATACTTGGCATGCACATTGAGAGAGACAGATCAAAGAAGGTGATTTGGTTATCTCAAACAGAGTATATTGACAAGGTTTTGCAACGTTTCAATATGGAGAAGGGAAAGGCATTGAGTGTTCCATTGCCACCATATGTGAAACTTAGCAAACAAGATTGTCCTGTGTCTAAGGAAGAACAGGCTGAAATGGATAAGATTCCATATGCGTCTGCAGTGGGTAGTTTGATGTATGCAATGATTGCTACTCGCCCAGACATTGCATTTGCAGTTGGAGTAGTAAGTCGATACATGTCAAAACCAGGCAAGAAACATGGGAGGGAGTGAAAGGAATATTGAGAAACCTGAAAGCGACAAAGAGTATGCGTATATGCTATGGGAGTCAGGAGCTAAGTGTAAAGGGTTTTACAGACTCAGATTATGCAGGTGACTTAGACAACCGAAGGTCTACGTCAGGGTATGTCTTTACATTGGCTGGTGGAGCAGTATCATGGCGTTCCAGATTACAAGATTGTGTTACTCAGTCTACTACAGAGGCTGAATATGTTGCAGCATCAGAGGCATGGAAAGAATCAATTTGGCTTAATCGACTGGTAAGAGATTTGGGAATCAAAGAAGAGATGCCTGTGTTATATTGTGATAGTCAAATTGCTATACAATTGGCTCGCAATCGAGTTTATCACTCAAAGATAAAGCATGTGGATGTGAAGTATCATTTCATCAGGGAAATGCTCGAGGATAAGCAACTTTAGCTTGTCAAAGTTCACACCACAGAAAATCCTGCTGATCTAATTACAAAAGGACTTCCCTCAGAGAGCTTTGCGCATCTTCGCAAGCAGTTAGGTGTAGGGTAGTACATCACTTCTCTACATCTCTTGTATATTAGCTTGTATAGTAGCTTCTCTCACTCTTAAAGTACCACATTGGACTTTAAGTGGGAGGTTGTTGGGGTATAAAGCCAATGTGGTCGCCCACGTAAGTGGGCGGGCCGTCAGGTATGTACACATATTCTTTTGTAAAAACCTAATAAGAACTCACTATGCTCTACACATTACAGTAGAGCGAGTTCACCATATCGTCGTGCTCTTCTTCTCACACTCTCTCTCGCGTCACACTTCCGCTCGTACTCCTTCACTAATGACACATGCCTTCAAAGAATACTTATAGATATTCGTGGAGATATACATGGATGACCTTTGTGTACACTCTATTCTTAGGGCAAAACATATTGAGCATCTTAGAAAGGTATCTGAGAAGTACATGACGTATATAATCTATGTAAATCTTGGAAATGTGTCATCATGGTGAGACAGGACAGAATCTTGGACATATTGTCTTTGAAACAATATATTTATCGATTTTGACAAGATCAAGGTGATTGTAGAGATGCCAACGCCAACTAATGCCAAGCAAGTATAGTCCTTCATAAGACATTGTGGGTACTATTGACGGTTCATATATACATGTATGTAGTCATTGCACAACCCCTGCACAGGTTAATAGTTATCTTTGATTAGCTTGAAAAGTGTGAGGATTCGTTCAAGAAACTTAAGGATGTGCTTATATCAGCACCAATGCTTAAAGCACCAGATTGGGACAAAATATTTCATGTCCACATTGATGCCTCGATATTTGCAATAGGTTGTATCTTAGCTCAACCAAGAGAAGCTATAATGGATTTCCCAGTCTGCTATGCTAGAAATTTTGTATATAGCAAAAAGTATATTTTCTTGGTCAAGAATAATTTACCTAAATTTTGGGTAATTTGTGGATATTTTTTGCTTTATTTTGCTAAAATTTGGATTTACTGCAATTTTTTAAGTACATTTTTTACAATTCTTTCTAAAAATCTAAAAAGAAAAAATCCAAAGAAGCAATGAAAAATCTGAAGCCAAACGACCGAATGCCATGCCAAGAAAGCAAATTAAAGGCATCTATCATAAATTTTAATATCTAACTAACCCAAATGATTTTCTCATATAAAACCGATCATTCAATATGGGAGAATGAACGAGAACAAGAGTTAGAATATAGACATGTGCTTATGGATCTATCTCAACACGGGACCAAAGTCAATGGTCCAAATGGGAGATGGTCTGTCAAAGAGCAATGCTAGCTAATGGAGCTTGAAAGACCTTAGGGTTAGCTTCATTAAAGACCTCCAAAGCTTAGTGTTAAAAGTCCTTAGACCTAGGACCTTAGGAAAGCTAGGACTGAGCTTGAGGTGGGAACCCTTGGCCCAAGCTTGAGGTGTTTGTCGTGCTTGACTCCATAGACACCATGATTGCACAAATTAGACCTCATAGCCACAGATACTAACACCATGATTGCACAAATTAGACCTCATAGCCACAGATACTGACATAACTAACTAAGAGGGAAAAACTCACCATAACTAGACTTGTTTTGACTAAATATCTTGCACTAAACCGTGAGATTTTTCTTTTGACACACAGGTTCAAACACTCCAAAGAAGGTGAGACATTGAAGCATTTACAAATTGGAAGATAAAGATAGCTACCAAGTCGATATGGATAATATCACTGGATCAAGGGCATGCTTCATTGACGAGTCCATCCAGCAGCAACATGGACTTTGAGTGTTCAATTGAGTTTGGAAGGATGAGCAAGGAAGAAGATGGGAGGTGCCTCAAATGCCCAAGGATTTCAACACAATTGCATACACACCCCAGAATGCAAACAAGGCTATCTCTAGGATAGGGGTCGAGGACTTCCTTGTAGAGCTAATAGTCCAAGCAGACTACATGCGATCCCATGAGCTGATCACAACCTTACAAAAGGTAGATGAAGACAAAGCAACGACTGCACTAACAAATACAGAGGGAGAAAAGATATCAGTAAAGATAACCCCAGATAGACAGACAAAAATCACCAAGTTACCAAGGGGGGAGCCTGTAAAGCCACAAGGTTATGCGGATGAAGATATCAGCACAATGAAGCTCCCTACCTTTAGCAATGTCAAGGAAAGAAGGACTAAAAGAAATCTAGCTTCTATATTACACAAGCTAGTACCCCAACACAGAACCATGCCAATTGACTGGTTGGTAGCGGCATCAAAAAAGAAGTAGTGGGCCAAACATCAGGCATTCCACATCTAGGAGGTGCTAACATCTTAACCAAGATAGTTGCATGCCTTATTGGAGAGGAAAGCAAAAAGGACGGCATAATCAGAGTACGTCAGAGATGAAGGGGCCACTAGCTTCGAGTCTGTTGGATCAAAAATTGATAAAGAGGAAATTAAACTCCAACAAATAGACCCAACCACTCAAGAAAGGAAGCCAAAATTTGTCTATACCCAAAGAATAGAATAAAGAGAAAGGAAGGCTAAGGAAGAGCAGGAGAGAAAACTACGGGCCGAGGAAGAACAAAAGCAAAGGAAAAGGGGGGCTACCCAGAAGAAAACAAAGGTGGAATGACTAAGGAAAGAAGAACAGTCCAAGAGCTTGTCAGAAATGATGAGAGAGACGATTGGAGAATAAATTAGTCAAACATCGAAAAGGCCAGCTGAAAGCCACGTGCCTAGCTCCTTGATGCATATGGAATACGCGCAAAATGAACCCGCAATTCACCTTGAACAAACCAGCCAACAGGCAGAGACTATGAAGGTCGAGACCCCAACCTCACACCTCACACCCAAAGAAACGACTAAAGAATTGATCAAGGACTTGATGGCTACCGGATATAGTTTGGAAGAGACCCATGATCTGGTTGATTTTCCAATGACATTTAAAGAAGAGCCTAATTGTGAGATAAAAACACAAAAGGAATCGATAGCCCAAGATAATCAGTTGGAGGGCTTGTTAAAAGTGATGATTGATCAAGAAGAAAAAGACCGAAATGAACAGGTACAGAGGGAAGTGAATCAGCTTGAAGGCTTGTTAAAAATACAAGAAAACCTAAGGATGGCTGGTGCACCTCTTTCATCAAAAGCACAACAATGACAACAAGTATTAATGGCAGTATCGAAGATACAAGAGATGTGGAGAAAACATCAGAGGAGAGGGCTAAAACCCTTTTCCACACACTCACATAAAGATGCTCCGCACAAGGATGAGTCCAAAAAGGCAGTTGAGATACCCTCTGAGCCAACAATCACACTAACAATGAAAGAGAATATCAAGAAACTAGAGGAATCCGCTCAAGCAACAGTAGAAAGAGCTGCAAAAGAAACTGCCCAAGGACGTGCCCTTTAGGAACCTATGTTGGACCACTGAACAAATCAAAGTAGCAAGACTCGAATGGAAAATCAAATTTATGGGGGAGAACAAGCAGGCAGTAAAGATGAATTCTTTTGCTCCAACCCACCTTCAGATTGACCTTGCATATTGCCCAATCATCAAAAGGTGAAGGTGGATGACTTTGAGTAGCTGCTTGTCTCTCACCCTACATGTCTCAATTATCCCCAATCCTCCATGAACCCAGAGAGGCACCTTCACTCGCCTATATGAGGAAGGAAATCAAACAAATGATCAGCTTGGCTCAAGGTAAACCAGACATTGCCTGCAAAATGATGTTGAAGATTTCCTACATGCTCTCAACATCTATCAATACATTCAGGAATACAAAGGCCACAAAAGTCAAATGGACTTCATTCTTGGAAGGGTACAATGGTCTCATCTTCAATCTTAATGATACCCCCAAGATGAAGGTCATCTACGGCCTCTTCTCAAGGATCATGTTCCGCCCAAGCCACTACATGCAAACATTCGAGGAAGCCTTCTACACATGCTATTTTGAAATCAATTCCACGATCTTCACGCCCATATGCAAAGATCTACGGCTTAGATGTGTAGCCTACACCTTCCATGAATGAGAAAACCGACTTACAAGAACCTACAAGCCATAGGAGGACGATCAGGTGCAGTAGATGATACTGGCCTTCCAACAATTTGTGGACGAACAGAAACAAAGAAAGCCCTTGCTTAAAGAATAAAAGATTTTTAGGGACAACAAGAAGTCGGGGGGGCGGGGGGGGGGAGTGTTGAAGAAAGGACCCGCTCATGCCAAATCCGACTAGTCAACAAAAATCATGTACTTATTTATTCATTTTTTCTTAAATCCGGCAATGTAATTCATAAGCATGGGCAAAATTTGATCCGATCCAAAGATATTTGTAGTCAGTGAGAGGCTAGATAGCCTAGTCCACCACATTTTTTGTAATAATTTTTTCCTTTAAGCCAATACCCAATTTTAACCCTGGGTATATCAGCCAAAGGATTGGATAACAATTGGGCTTACATGGTGAAGAGCACGCCTACACTAGTGCGTTCACTACTCTTAGTACAGGTGAGCATTGCTAATGAAACTTCTCATGTTACTTCCTCTCACTCTTAGCATTTTGTACATGTCTTCTGTGTTGTGTTTGAGTGCGTGTGTGCGATGCAATGAGTGATTTTAGCTCTAGATCACCTCGTGTGTTTATTTGCACTTTGAGAGTTGTTAATGGTGTTCTAAGTGAAACTGAAGCATGGAAAAAGGTAAGTGGGCCCCAGGAAAATTCAAACGACCCGTAATTCGTCATTTTTTGTGAAGGTAAGAGGTGGCAACGGTCACCGTTTCTCACCTACCCAGCGGTGACTTTTGCAGGTTTGGTTGTTAGGAACCTATTACCCATAGCTTAGAGGTCCCAATCTCAATTTTCATGTCATTTGTTGATACCATAAAGACCACTAGAGTGGTAGATAGACCACATAGGAGACTTAGACATTATCTGCTTTAGTTGCTTTCTGGCTTAAGAGTGACACCTTTCTCCTCAGTGCATTGTCGATAGGGAATTGCATTCAACATTTCCATGCACTAGTCCGGTCACGTGCATCCTTGGATTGACATATTTCTGTTGGTTTGAGTTCTTGCTAGGGTACTCCGTCTGATCACGACGGCCCACCAACAATCTCAAAGCCTAACTACTACTCTCTACCCTATCTAATTTGGAGCATTGCTAGTGGAAAGTACATCACTAGTCTTCTAAGTTTTCATAAATTTTGAGGCAATGTGCTCAAATGTGACTTTTCTATAGTCAACCTCTTGATAGGTTGAAGATAACATGTGAACTATGAATTACTTTGCAAGATTCTGGGTGCTAGAGATGATATTCATCTCTCCATTTGTACCGTAACCAAGGAAAATGCACTTATGTGACTTTGGGTCTAGCTTTTCTTGAAGCTCTTTGGGCACGTATGCATATGTCTTGCACCCAAAGGCACGCAAAGTATCATAATGTGATTTCTTGTCATGGCCCATAGCTCCTCTGATTCAATGGCATACTAGGTGACATGTTGATGATATGTACCATTGTCAGAATTGCCTTTGCCCAAAAACTTTGAGTTAGATTTGCTATAATGTCCCAACTCTCCACATTCAAAGCATCAAACATTCAAGCATGGAGGATCTCGCACATTAGCGACATAAGCTCTTTGTGGTTGTCTATCATTAAAGATTTGATTCTATTCAATTATTCTTGCAATCCCTGTTCCTTCATTAAAGGTTTAGCTTGTAGTAAAGAAGCTTGTACACTGGTAGGTTTTAGGGCTTCCAATCGCGAGCTAATTGGTTCTCTTAAACTTTGACAAGAGCGAGCTACCTACTGCTCTATGGTCATTGGTTGTGCGTAATGTCTAAGCCTTACAAACTTTGAGTAGTACTCTTCTAAGGATAAGCTATATTGTTTCAAGCTAAAGAACCCATTCATCTTTATCGCTTCATGGCACGGGGTAAGTATCTTTCCTTCACTACTTGTTTGATTTCCCACCAACTCTAAGAGTTCTCTGATACTCCCATGTCACGGCAATGTTGTTTCCACCATAATTTTGCTTCTCCTGAGAGATGAAACATCCCTAGCATCGCTTGATTTGCAAGTGTGGTCCCTACAGCAGAGAAGTAATCATCCATACCTTCAATCCATACTTTCGCATCTTTCTCAATCTCATCACCCTCTCCTTTAAAAGAAGGTGATTGCATTTGTTTAGGCAACAATTTCTTTTCTTGAATTTCCCTGTAAATAACATCTTTCTGAGGGTTTTCCAACATAGATGTGATTTGAGGATTTCTCCGAGTGTACATCAACGTTTATACTAACTCAAATCAATAGGGTATTTTCAAAACTTAGACTTATCCGGTCCACTAAAAGCTCAATCGTATGACTTAACCAATCATTACTTATCCAATCCATTAAAACTCAATCACATGACTTAACCAATCTTGAATTGTCTAATTCATCAAAGCTCAATCACATGACTTAACCAGTCATGCCTTATCCAATTCATCAAAATTCACTTACATGACTTAACCAGTTATACGCTTTTTTTTAAAGAAAAACAACTCAATCTTTTTATTCATAAAGACATCAAAATGTCATATAGTTATCTAGAAAAATCTCTCAATGAGAAAATACAAGAGAATTTTCAACCACAACTCTGATCACATCTATTGACATGTTGTAATATCTCCGTGAGTCGGGTAATGGATATAGAAAACCATACATACACGAGGAAGCTTGAAGTAGCCAATTAAATCTTTATACCCTAGGCTTTTATACCAATTGTGAGGTCTCCAACCCCAAGAAGATTGGGGCGATTTGATCGATGGCCTTCCTTTATTCTCAAGTTCTGTTGATGACACCCTACTTCGTTTCAACGAAGTAGAGATACGAGCAACAGAAGAGAGGAAGTCCTCTATCCATTGTGATCATGGATATAAGGGTCATACAGCACAAGCCAGGTCGATAATAAAGGGATTTTAATGGGAGCTAATTCTTATATCACAAAGATAAAGTCTCATTGACATACTTAAGATCTTTATACCCTAGGCTTTTATACCAATTTTGAGGTCTCCAACCCCAAGAAGATTGGGGCGACTTGATCGATGGCCTTCCTTTATTCTGAAGTTCTGTTGATGACACCCTATTTCGTTTCAACGAAGTAGAGATACGAGCAACAGAAGAGAGGAAGTCCTCTATCCATTGTGATCATGGATATAAGGGTCATACAACACAAGCCAGGTCGATAATAAAGGGATTTTAATGGGAGCTAATTCTTATATCACAAAGATAAAGTCTCATTGACGTACTTAAGATCTATAAACAACAGCTTTTTCCCCACGTTTAAATGGCACGGTTGCGATTCATAAATCATAGGTGTGATATGAGACTTATACTTAGCTAACTAATAATTTTATGCAAATTACCCTACTAATTGGATCCACCCATCCATAGACCTAGATCCATTAGGATACTAGTCTCCCACTTTTCACACCACACTCACCCGTTATTCTTGTTTTTTAATTACTACCGCGTTGTTTTACAAATACAAACAAGGTTCTTTTATTAGTTTTGGACACGCATTCCTTCATATATCCATTCAAACATCACCAAAACAATTCAAAAAAAGCATAATGAAGACAGTCCTATATTTCAAACAAAAGCATTTTTCCAATTTCTTATGAGTTTGCTGCTACCCGCGAACTTTCTGGGTCTAACCAATAGAGCCTTTGCAAAGGATTTATTTATTCGCTAAATGCGAATTGCACAACCTTCCCATCTCGCTAATCGTGAGGCATCTTACTAACCGCCAGGCATCTCGCTAACCACGAGGAATAAAAAGAGAGCCAATAACCTCAACTTAATCTCCGCTAACCGCGGGATCATCTCGGTAACCGCAAGGTATCTTGCTACCCAGAAGGCATCTTGCTACCCGTGAGGAACAAAAGACACTCTTTCAACAATTCTTCTTTTTAAATGATTCTTAAACATGATTAAACAACTCTTCATATCAAACAGTAACAATTTAACAAACAGTGACAATTTATCAAATAATTCTTTCAATATTCTATAAAACATATGCTTGTTTCTTGTGATAGAATCCTGTTTCTTAGACGATTTAAGAGAATCCCTATGCTTGGTTTCCCAAATCAACATGAATAGCAATGCAGAATTATAAACTTATCTTACTGGATTAGGGCCATGTTCGATTATCTCCCGTATTTGAGGTTGGGCGGCTTCAACATCTTCCGGAGTCAATAACTCCGCTTGAGTTGTGATTGGAGTAGATGATCCCGCCTAACTCACTTATCACTAACTCTTTGTATATACTCACATATACTTTTGTGGATAATAAGGTTTTGGGAGATAACCCTTCAAACGAATTCTCTGCGTACTGTGTAAACTCTCTGTGTATTTGTGTGTGTGTGTGTGTGTGTGTGTGTGTGTGTGTGTGTGTGTGTGTGTGTGTGTGTGTGTGAGTCAATCCACGCTCTGCTCCGTGACTTGATTAAAGCCCAAGTGGCCTCTTATACGGATATGGCCGGCCGCGTGCCTAACTCACTTATCACTAACTCTTTGTGTATACTCACATATAATTTTGTGGATAATAAGGTTTTGGGAGATAACCCTTCAAACGAATTCTCTGCGTACTGTGTAATCTCTCTGTGTATCTGTGTGTGTGTGTGTGAGATTCGATCCACACTCCGCTCCGCGACATCACCTTAGCCAACTGTTGCATGAATTGCACAAGCATATCAAACATCTTGGTTACATTCGCCTTTTAACTGTGCAAAATTAGACTCTAAAATAATCATGTGTGTTTGCAATGCTCTAAACTCTTGGATATCAAGCAATTCAATGCTATTATCCGGCCCCATTGTCGCATGGGCATCCTCAGTGAGAGTAGTCAACCACGGGCTAGCAGTAGGTGGAACTGGTGCTGGATTCTCAAAATCAAACGTATGTGAGAAAAGATGTACCTTAGAGAAAAAGTCACATGTCAAAACCGAACCGTAACCAAACCAAACTACTAAAACCACCTTTTTGAATATGGCGTGCAAGAAGACTCCAAAATATGCATGCCAAACTTCTCATTGAGCAACTCTATTAGCTTTGGCAAACGTGCTTTTGGAATCGACATTGGATTCCAACATACATGAGGGATAGTGAAGATCACCATAAGTGCAACAACACTAGGGTCAACTTATGTCAAGAATTTCATAGCTATGGACAAAAACCAACTTCTACAATCCATTTTGAACTTGTGTCCAGTGAATCAACTTCTAGGATCCATTGTGAGCTTGTGTCTAGTTCTTTTTGGATTTACAAGATTTGGTTGCAAAGAAGCTTGTTCTACCTTTTCCTTGCAATCCAATGGTAAAGATAAGGCCACCAATCTTACTTTCTTTGCCACCATTTTTTATTTTTGGTCTTCATCCGCACTTTCAGTCCTTTATTGACATTGAAATCTTTTTTATCTTAGTCAATTCATACATTTCCATAGAGCACACTTCCACAACTTGGTTTCCATTTTGCATTTTAGAATCCATTATAGCCTCAAGATCAAACATAGTCTCCACAGGAGAAACGTGTTCAAAGAAACTTGAAATGCATTCACTATCCTCTATGAAACCATTTTTCTCCATATCTTTCTATACATTATATACATATTTTCATGCACTTCTTTTCATGTCCTCAATGAAGGAGTACGAGCGGAAGTGCGACGCGAGAGAGAGAGTGTGAGAAGAAGAGCACGACGATATGGTGAACTCGCTCTACTGTAATGTGTAGAGCATAGTGAGTTCTTATTAGGTTTTTACAAAAGAATATGTGTACATACCTGGCGGCCCACCCACTTACCTGGGCGACCACATTGGGCTTTATACCCCAACAACCTCCCACTTGAAGTCCAATGTGGTACTTTAAGTGTGAGAGAAGCTACTATACAAGCTAATATACAAGAGATGTAGAGAAGTGATGTACTACCCTACACCTAACTGCTTGCGAAAATGCGCAAAGCTCTCTAAGGAAAGTCCTTTTGTAAGTAGATCGGCAGGATTTTCTATGGTGTGAACTTTGACAAGCTGAAGTTGCTTATCCTCGAGCATTTCCCTGATGAAATGATACTTCACATCCAGATGCTTTGTCTTTGAGTGATAAACTGGATTGCGAGCCAATTGTATAGCACTTTGACTATCACAATATAACACAGGCATCTCTTCTCTGATTCCCAAATCTGTTACTAGTCGATTAAGCCAAATTGATTCTTTGCATGCCTCTGATGCTGCAACATATTCAGCCTCTGTAGTAGACTGAGTAACACAATCTTGTAATCTAGAACGCCATGATACTGCTCCACCAGCCAATGTAAAGACATACCCTGACGTAGACCTTTGGTTGTCTAAGTCACCTGCATAATATGAGTCTGTAAAACCCTTTACACTTAGCTCCTGACTCCCATAGCATATACGCATACTCTCTTTAGCTTTCAGGTATCTCAATATTCCTTTCACTGCCTCCCAATGTTTCTTGCCTGGGTTTCACATGTATCGACTTACTACTCCCACTGCAAATGCAATGTCTCGGCGAGTAGCAATCATTGCATACATCAAACTACCCACTGCAGACGCATATGGAATCTTATCCATTTCAACTTGTTCTTCCTCAGACACAGGACAATCTTGTTTGCTAAGTTTCACATATGGTCGCAATGGAACACTCAATGCCTTTCCCTTCTCCATATTGAAACATTGCAAAACCTTGTCAATATACTTTGTTTGAGATAACCAAATCAACTTCTTTGATCTGTCTCTCTCAATGCGCATACCAAGTATATGACTTGCCTCACCCATGTCTTTCATGTCAAACGATTTTGCCATCTTTTACTTCAAAGCTGAAATTTCTTCCAAGTGCTTGCCAGCAATCAACATGTCATCCACATACAAAATAAGGATCAGCCAACTGCCATCCTTAGCCTTCTTTGTATATAGACAGTGATCGAACCCACTACGTTTGTAGCCTTGAGAAAGCATAAACTTGTGGAACTTATGGTACCATGCCCTCGGTGATTGTTTTAAGTCATAAAGACTCTTTAACAACTAGCATTACCAAATCTTCCTTGCCTTTCTCAACAAACCCTTCTGGCTGCTGCATGTAAATTTCCACATCTAAATCACCATGCAAGAACATTGTCTTGACATCCATTTGGTGCAACACCAAATCTAATATGGCAACCAATGCAAGAAAGCATCTCAATGTAGTCATCTTGACCACCGGAGAGAAGACTTCATCAAAGTCAATGCCTTGTTCTTGCTTAAAGCTCTTGGCAACAAGCCTTGCTTTGTACTTTGGCTGACTATCATGAGCGGTGATCTTATACCTGTAAACCCATTTATAGGGTAGAGCCTTTTTGCCATGTGGTAATTTAACTAGCTTCCATGTCTGGTTTTTATGCGGACCTGTCATCTCTGACTGCATGGCCAATTGCCAATTCCCGGAGTCCTTCATTTGCACTGCTTCCTTGTAACATGAAGGCTCATTGCAATCAGTCAACATGACATAGTTCATAGATGGAGAAAACCTATCAGGAGGTCGCATGATACATCCAGATCTACGCACAATAGGTGGCTCAGGCTCAGCCACAAGCTGTGGTTCCACTCTATCCTGTCCTTGCTCCTCTTGAGCCCTGACATTTTGTCTTGCACTTGCAGGTCCATCTTCTTGGAAGACAACTCTTCTAATCTCATCAACCCTCTCTAGTTTAAAATGATATTTGGCTTCATTAAAGTGAACATCATTGCTGCGGATAACCTTTCTGGATTCGAGATCCCAAAGTCTCTACCCCATCTCACCAGAATTACCATAGCCTAGAAAGATGTACTTTCTACTCTTTGTCTCAAGTTTGTTCCTAAATTCCTTTGCAACGTGAGTATATGCCTCACAGCCAAAGACTCTGAGATGCTTGTATGAGGGCACCTTGCCTGACCATACCATCTCTGCCACTAAATCCTTCTACAAAACCTTGCTAGGAGATCTATTTATAAGATGAACAACTGTTGATACAGCTTCAGCCCAAAACCCATTTGGCAGCTATGCATTAGACAACATACTTCTGACCTTCTTTTGTATGGTCCTATTCATCCTCTCAGCAACACCATTTTGAGGAGGATTGTAAGGAGCAATAAGTTCACGTTTTATACCTTTTGACTCACAAAAGTCCTGAAAGGCCTTTGAAAGATACTCTCCACCATTGTCAGTGCGTAAGCATTTAAGCTTCTTGCCACTCTGATTCTCCACAAGTGTCACAAAAGTTTTGAAAACACTAAACGCTTCATCCTTGTGCTTGAGAAAGTAAACCCATACTTTCCTCGAGTAATCATCTATAAATGTCATAAAGTAAGAAGCTCCCCCTAGAGATAGGTTAGGCATAAGTCCAAACAAATCACTATGAACAAGTGCCAACTGTGTATCTCTTCCACTGCTTCTATGCTTATGTGGCTGCTGTGTTTGCTTACCATACAGACAATGTTCAGAGAATTCAAAATCATTAAATGACAAGCCAGGCAAATAACTAGAATGAGACAAGATTTCCATTCCCTTCTTGGACATATGTCCTAACCGGCTATGCCACAAAGAAACGTTCGGCTGCTCGGTTACATTGATTACGTTTTTAGAGACATTTGATACATAAATCATGTAAAGTCCTCCAGACTTTACTCCATGTGCTACTGTCATAGAACCCTTGGATATCTTCCACATGTTCTGTCCAAAAGTGGTGACGTAGTCAGCATCATCAAGTAAACCTGTGCTGATCAAGCTCTTTGTAAGTGCGGGAACATGTCTCACATTCTTCAACGTGAAAGAAGAGCCATTCTGAAACTTCAATTGAACATCTCCAACACCTAAGATCTCACATGTCTACCCATTGCCTAGCCGAACACGATCTTTAGTGGCCACATAAGAGGTAAACCACTCCTTGTTTGGAGACACATGAAGTGATGCCCCTGAGTCTATAATCCAGTCACTCAGTGCATTTCCATCAGATGTTGTAAGAAGAGCTGAGTCCATTGTATTCTTCAAGAAGTAGATGTCTCCTGACACTAGATTGTCATCCTCTGCAACAATGTTTGTCACGTTTATTTCTTGAATCTTCACTGAGGACTTGTTCTTCTCACCATGGTCTTGTGCTTTCTCTTTGCCTTTTCCTGCTTTCCATTCTCTGTAGTCTCTTTTTATGTGACCCTTCTTGCCACAATGGTAGCATTCTATGTCACTCTTGCCTTTAGCACTGCGGGACTTGCTACGAGACTGATTCCATTTTCCACCTTTGTACTTTTCTTTGGTCCTTCCCCTGACAACTAAGGCTGTTCCTTTGCCTTTGTCCATTGTCTTTCTATTGGTTTCTTCAGTAAGCAAATTGCCTTCAACACCTGCTATGGTCAAACCATCTGGAGGTGCAGAATTACTCAAAGCTGTGCGAAAAGTGTCCCAACTTTCCGGCAATGTGATCAACAGGAACATAGCTCTAACAGGTTCATCAAACTTGACACCTTGAGCTGACAACTGACTGTAGATGGTGTTGAATTCATTCAGATGATTGGACATAGGTGTCCCTTCTTTCATCTTCAAGTCAACAAGCTTCTTAAGCCAGTATACCTGTGAAGCTGCACTCTGCTTCTCATAAAGATCACTCAGCTTTAACCATGCTTGATAAGCCGACATCTCGTCTGCTACATTGAAGTAAATGCTTTCTGCCAAAGTCAGTATAATGGTAGAAAGTGCCAATTCATCCATTTCGCTCCATTCATCTTCGTCCATATCTTTTGGTTTTATCCCCTTGAGCTTTATAGGTTTTATCTGCTTCTTTTGTACCAACACGTGCCAAATCTGCTTCTTCCACAATGGGAAATTGGTTCCATCCAGCTTCTTGATATTGTAAAGAGTAGTGTCCTGTGATCCAGCCATAGCTACGCTTCACAGTAGTTTACTTTCCTGGGAAAAATTCGGCAGAGTTTCCCCTGTAAACTGACCTCTGAACCAATATCAACCTGTCAAATGAACCAAGAAAGCTTCAGATTCTGCAAAAATTTTGGCAGAGTCTCCTTTGTAAAATGGATCTGGTGTACTCAAAAAACATCTCAAAAAACCATTGTCTCTCTAACACTGTAAGCTGTGGGTAAACCTATCCTGCACCTATACTGTCTCTCGCTGTCCTGTCACTATCCTATAAGCGTAGAATGCGACAATGCCTCAACGGTAGTAAAGCAAAGATGCAATCCCAACTGTCTAACTCACAATCAATACATCCTAGATGCCTATCTAAGGGTGCTCGAGGGATCGCTCCAAGACCTGTATCATCGAAAGGATCTCAACATTCGAGAATCCCCCAGCTCAATAAAACCTCCCTCGACCCTCAACAAAGGCTGCAATCAATCTGACAGTACATAGACTTCCCACAAAGACATACATCCACAAATTTCCCACTGTATGTTGTAACCGCTGCGGCGGTTGTTTGCTGCGTGACTCACAGCCAGCAAACCCTCAACAAACATATATCATCTCTGACAATACATCCCATGTGGAAGTACCTGCAATGTCATGATGAAATCTGGAATATCAAGCAGCAAACACAAGCTACCTGATGAACTAGTGGATGTCGCCTACAGTCTGTGTAGATGCGCCCGTGTCGTATGTGATACGCCTCGAAGAACTGTGAGCCGTCCTTCGATGTGTAGACAGCCACAAATCAACACTCTGGGAGTGTCGATATCCTCAGCACTTGCAGTCGTAGGCCGAAACCCCAAATTTGTAGAGTCAGATCTGCACCCGCCGAGACCACGTAGTCGAAAATGAACTTCGCAAAACTTTGTCGAAGCTGAACGGTGGCCGAGATGACCTCAGAATGAAATTCTGAGAACACTAAGCCCTTCTGGCTTACCCACAAGATTTTGGGGCCGTGTCTTCGCCTGTCGAATCTCACTCCAATCTAAGCAGGTGACTCTGGCTACCTGCAAATGCTGCCCCAAGCCTCGAGCTGAGCTCTAATACCAGTTGAAGGAGTACGAGCGGAAATGCGACGCGAGAGAGAGTGCGAGAAGAAGAGCACGACGATATGGTGAACTCGCTCTACTGTAATGTGTAGAGCATAGTGAGTTCTTATTAGGTTTTTACAAAAGAATATGTGTACATACGTGGTGGCCCGCCCACTTACTTGGGTGACCACATTGGGCTTTATACCCCAACACTCAAGATTTAACCCATGCTTTGTTAACCCCTAAAAACTAGTACAAAAAGCTTTTTCTTGCTTTGGGTCAGACGAGAACCTTTTTCTTCTTGTACCATTGCAATCCCGCTTTGCAATGTTACATGGCCAAAACCCCATGTCTCCTTGTAATCTTTGAGCTCTTTGTTTGCCTTTGGTAGAGGATACTCACAAAGACTATCACGGTTCCTCTCATGATTCAAACACACAATGAAGAATTACACAACTCGCTTCCCATCTCTGCTCTTTATCCTGGCATAAGAAGAACCATCATCCAAGATCTAAGACCAAATGGAGCCTAAAATATCCTCAGGGGGTGTACTATGTAATCATGTTAATGTATAACGTGAGTTCAAAAGGAGGGGTTTTAAATTGCAAAAAATTTAGGCAATTTAACAGAGATACATTAAATAAGGGGTTTTTATATTCAATTTTGGAAAAAATCCTAAAATAAGGGGTCATTTTATTCATTTAGACATGTTAAAAGAGGGGTTTTTTTTAAATACCCCACGAATACACGTTATATAGGGGGGTACTACCCCTCCGAGAAAATATCACTCTCCCCCAACCACTGTCCTTTATATAGGCACCCTCAAGCTCCATTTAGATTGGCCCTTACCCTCTGGCCCTTGGCCTCACATTACTCCCTCCTTGGAGAAGCATTTTCATCCTCAAAAACAAAAGTTGAAAATCTCTTCTTAAGAACACTAATGTTTTTCAAAGTGGCACCTTCTTCAGGTTTGTCTTTCCACTTGATGAATGCTTGTTGACGTACATGAAGATGCATACATAGATCACGATAGTCGAGAATACGCTCAAATACATGCGACTAGGTTGGAGGTTTAATGAAATCGAATAAAATATGCTAGTCAATGACATTGTTGTCCTTATGTAAGCGTTTACGTAAACGACTTACATAAGATACTGGATGAATGTGAGAGTGCACATATAATAAGAGTTTGTAGGCCCTATCACCAACTCACTTGAGTATCTTAAAAGGGCCACAATACCTTGGAGATAACTTAGGTGTTAGCCCAATCTTCAAACTTTTTAAATGCTTTGGCACATGTAAAAATACTTCTTTCCCTTTCATGAATATAACTTGCCGACGTTTCTCATCAACACACTTTTTATACCAATCCAATGCTTGTTGAACATTTTGACGAGCCAGTCTCAACATTTCCATATATGTGGTCTTGGAGAAAATCCTTGACCTGCTAAAGTTTCTCAACTTGCCAATCCCATCGTAACTGGTGACCTAAGTTGAAAACCATACATACACATGAAAGGACTGAAACCTGTTGTCACAAGCTTAACACTATTGTAAGAAAAATCGAGCATAAGAAAATAGTCTTTTTAATCGGATTTCTTTTTAATAGCACTTGGTTAACATGTTCAGTCTGACCATCCATTTTAGGATGATCTATGAGGTTGAGTTGTCTACCAAGTTGTTTAAAACTTGAGATCATGATCACTCACAATATCACTTGTTGGCAATCCATACAACCTGTACAGATTGTCAACAAATTATTTGGCTAACTCTGGAGTTTTAATTGTGGATTTGATTGGAATAAACTTGCAAATTTTAGTCAATCAATCTACGAGCACCTATACTGAGCCATGACCTCGTACAATGGTTGGTAAGCCCACAATGAAATCCATGGAGATACTTTCCCATTTATTATTAGGAATCTTAATGGATGTAAGAGACCTCCTGCTTTCATGCATTCCACTTTATTTACTTGACATTTCTGACAATGTAAGACATAGTTTTGAACATACCTATGTAAACTTGGCTAATAAAATTATCATCATACAAGTGCATAAGTTTTCTTTATACCTGGGTGCCTTGCACTAGGATTTTCATGACATTCACAATATACAAACGCTGCCCTTGTGAAACCCATCATCTATGGAAAAATCCTTCCATCTCCATAGCTCATCACTTGAAAGAGGAGAACTGGGTCTGGAGGTTAAAGATATGCTACCAACGTTAGAGTGAGAAGGATCCCTCATTTATACATGGCTCCACACCTTGGAGTATGTGTCATCATGCTCATATTTTCCCTTTAGAGATTCCAAGAACCGCGGAGAAATAACATGTGGTGTTGGTGCAAAATTTTCAAAATCAAATGTATGTTGCATGTCAATATGAGAATCCGTGGCGAAACAAGTTGTGCTAGCCAGAGAAAAGGTGTACCTTAGAGATAATTGAGGAACCAGGTATGAAGTTTATTAGCCTTGTTAATTCAATACCGCCAAGTCGTAGACAATCGTCGATGCTGACTGCAAACCGTACAAATCTCCGCCCAATTGCAAACTTTGTCAATATTTGAAAGCCCATTGAAAAAGATCTTGTCTAATTCCAAAATCTAGAAATTGTCAACTTGTAGATATCAACAAGGTGTTACTAGCAACGCCCAGCTTATATGGTGCAACATGTGGTAAACGCTGTTTTGTATGGTTGAAAATCACCGTTTTGAATATTGAAGTGGTCTATGCTGTTGAAAACACTTGGATTTCTCTATATTTTTTCTAAACTTACAGAAATTTGAGGGGTGCACTTTGTCTTTGCTTGCCTCAGCTACCTTCACTTGATTGGTAGCTTGCCGAATCTACCTTCGAAGAGAGAAGATGGGGGGTGTATACTGTGGGCACCCTCCCTTGTATGGGTTGTCTTTAAAAATAATAAAAAAGCCCTAAGTGGGTGGCCTTGGAAGCCTCAAGTGAGAAAAAAACCATTTCTGCATAGCTATGGAAAGGGTGGCAGCACCGTGGAGGGAAGGCGGCTTTGTCACACTTGCCACGGGCCACAAGGGACAACGCTGCAATGACATGTTTTGGTGCTCTCCTCAAGGTGACCCCAAAAAGCTAATTCCCTCACGAATTGGCACAAGTCAGCGTGCATCTCCTCCCCTTGCTAAGCAATTCTGCACACGCACGACCTTCCTCTTCGTCGAGAGCCCAAATTAGAGAGCCTTCATGAACACCTTTGCCCAAAATAGCTCCATGGCTGTGTCTTCCTAATTTAGCTCTAATACCACTCTGAGACTAGAGGGAGCTTACTCTCCATCCAACCATTGCACTTTATATAGGCATCCCCGAGCTCTGTTGAGACTGGCCCCTGGACTCTGGCCCTTGGCCTAACACAAGACCTTTGTTTCCATGCGGACAACTGTGATATATGGCTACCCAAGGGTAAGAGGATAGATAGACATTTCCTGTATTAAGAAATTTTTCTCATCTTCAACATTATCAATGGTCACTATCACATTTTGACAAAGCCCCATACAAATCTCGTGATGAGTTTTTTGCAACTCTAATCATCCAACCATGGTCTGTGTCTATCAACCACTTTCCCTTCATGTAAAGAATCTTGGACATAAGATTGACATTACCAATGGTCAATTTCACATTTGGACAAAGCCCCATATAGATCTCGCGAGATGAGTTGTTTGCAACTCTAATCATCCGACCATGGTCTATAGATATCGGCCACTTGCCCTTCATGTAAAGACTCTTGGACATAATATTGATTTTGGAGCCATGATCTATCAATGCGATATATGGCTCCTCAAGATCACCCACCTTGACCAAAGTTTCCGTTGTATCTCTTGCCCAATGACTTTTAGAGTAGTGGCTTTTATGGGAGGCCTCATCTTCATCTTCATCCACAAATCTAGCATGCATATCTCTTCCAGATGACTGATAGCATCCTACCACACAATCATCACATTTACTTTCTTGTACATAAATCCCTTGTGCCTTCAATGACTCTCCTTCAGCCTGAGATTGTGGAGGGATAGACTCATTCAGAGTTTGCCTCTTTCTTTATAAGATATTTATACTTTCCTCATGAAACTCGCACATAGCTATGCTAAGAACTTCATCTAAGGTAAACTCAACTTTACTATTTAAAATCCTTTCCTCCAATCCCTGCTTAAAGTTTGTTGGAGTTTCAATGTCGGATTGTAGTTTGTACGCCCTTTTGCTTTTGATTTTCTTTTCTCTTTCTTCTTTCCTGTAGATGCTTCCTCCATAGAAAGCTTAGGACGAGGAGGCCCCTGTGGTGAAGCCTCATAAGAACTTCTTGGATCCTTCCTTCCTCTGGCTCTTGTAACTCTCTTTGAAGTAGAAGGACATGCATCCCCATTCTCACGTCTACTCTTCACTTGCACAATTTCTTTGTAATGGGATTGGCCTATTAACTTGAGAGTAGCTGAAATGAGAGAGAGTACTTTTGTGAGCATAGCGGGTGAACATAATTCATGGTAGCGACGCAAATATAGCATTTAGTTAACTTGGCATGAACAATACCTTTTCAAGAGAGAGAGTTTAGAGAACATGACCACAGTTGAGTACCGGATTTATGTGGAGCCGGTCCCCCCTCCAATAGGCATTTCTAGTATAGTTTCTCCCATCAAGAGAGACTTGTTACAATATAATCTTTGTGTTCCTTGTGACCTAGGTGATGCAATGAAGATGGAAAGCTTCATGCATCACGAGCATATCATAAAATATGTGGAAAGCATAAATATCCCAAGCCTTAGTCCCAAGACCTCAAACACCTTTGAAGGTGGAGAGAGCTAGCAAGGAATGAGGGTAGGGAAGAGGAAGAAGAAACATTTCATAGGAGAAAGAACTAGTTCCTCACTTATCATCACTCTTCTTGCTAACATACATAATAGCATAGTAACGAAGATGGAGACGATGGCAAGCTCAAGCATTGAAACATGGCTCTTGGTTGGATTTGCATTCCATAGCCAAGAGTATTGGTGTAGGCTCTCAACCTCTCTACTTGCTTGGAGAAGCAGAGGGAGCTCTTGAACTTTGCACTTCACACAATGAGAGTGTGTGTGAGTTTGTGTGGGAGAGTATACCCCTCAAACATCCCCCCTACTTGCTTTGGTCGACCCCCCCCTTGTAGCTCATGCTTGAAGCTCATTGGACCCCTCCAGGCCTAGCCAATCACAAGCAAGAGTCATACCAAGAAACAAGGGTAGCATTGGGACAAGTGTCCCCATTTCCCCTTTGAGAGAGAGGGCTTGATCAATTCTAAAATAATTAATTAAATCCACTAAATTATCATTGGACCCCTTGGAAGGCCAACCAATAGGCTTTAGGCACACCATGTGGGTAACCTAGCTAGGGGCTTGACATGTGTCCTACTTGCCTCTTGGGCAAGAGGTGCCCTTTGGGAGAGA
Source organism: Adiantum capillus-veneris (assembly GCF_014529385.1). Taxonomy (NCBI): domain Eukaryota; kingdom Viridiplantae; phylum Streptophyta; class Polypodiopsida; order Polypodiales; family Pteridaceae; genus Adiantum; species Adiantum capillus-veneris. The sequence continues at coordinate 59,419,645 of NC_140959.1, forward strand.
GAGTGGTCAAGAAACCACCTCCCTTCTTGCATGGCTCGCCCCCTCCTTGTAGGGATTTACTTTGACTTTTGTGCCACCTCAAGCCCGTCAACCTTGGGCCTAGTTCTCACCACAAGCTTGGCCCTTAAGCCCCTCAAGCTTGGACTGGGTTCTCACCTCAAGTACATCCCTAGCATCTCAAGTATGACAAGCACCTCAAGCATCTCAATCATCAAGCACTTCAAGCACCTCAAGCATCTCAGTCCTCAGGCATGTAAAGCACCTCCAGCTTGGGCCGGGTTCCCACCTCAAGCACAGCCCTAGATTACCTAAGGTCAAAGAACTTTTAACACTAACTATTGGAGGTCTTCAATGAAGCCAACCCTAAGGTTTTTATGCTCCATTGGTTAGCCTTGCTCTTTGATGGACCATCTCTCATTTGGGCCCCTTTACCATTGGCCCCGTATTGAGATAATCTATAAGCACATGTCTATATCCTAACCCTTGTTCCCGTTTATTCTCCCACATTGAATGATCAGTTTAATATGAGAAAATCATTTGGTTTGGTTAGATATTAGACTTTATGACATTAACTCTCTCTTAAAATCATAGCCATCCTTGACTATGAGGTGAAAGAGATAAAGCCTTAGTCATCAGTCAATTTTACTTAGCGGGTAGAGGATCCCTTTTTACCCTACGACATCTTTCCAAGATGGATGACTAACCCATTTGGTGCTTGGGAGAGACTGCTGCCGCAAGCATGTCTGCTCTTTAGTCAATTTCATTCTGCCAAGTAGAGTAACAAATTCTACTTGGTGTTTGAGAGAGACGTCGTCATCACAAACATGATTCTAAGCATGCATAGTATTTAAATTTGTGCACAATAAAAAGAGAACTAGTCTTATAAGACAAAGACATTGTCCATTTAAAATAAATTTATACATGTGCTTACTCAAATGTAGCATTGTAAGCATGACAAGGTTCATACTATCCTCAAGCTGTATTCCTTCCATCCATCTAGCATCTTCAAAAGGATAATTTTTAAACTTAATAAGATATCGTCGGATAATCTTACTATGTTGTAGTACCTTGTCTTCATGCCGAAGAATAGCTTCGGGTTGTAGCACCTCTTCTTGGTCTTCAACTTTGGGAGGGTCGTCAATAATTGGTTCACTTGGTGGCTCTCCTTTGTAGGGCTTGAGTAGGCTCACATGAAAAGCATTCTGTATGAGCCAATGGTTGGGCAACTTGAGTTGGTAAGCCGTTTCATTCATAGGCTTCAAAATTTGGAAAGAACCATAGTATCTTTTTGCTAGCTTAGCATAATTCTTTTGATGGCCCATAGGATTTTTGCCTGTCGTTTGCCTTAATCGAGCCTTAGGAAACTTAAGTAAGACCCAATCATTTTCTTTGAATGTTAAGGACCTTCCGTGCTTGTCAATAGTAGATTTTTTCCTTTGTTGAGAGATGGATATAGCCTCCTTAATCTTTTGAAAAGATTCTTGTAGGTCACAGCTATTTGTTTTTGATAGTGATATCGTTTAGTGCTTGATAGTCCACACACATATGGTATGTTCCATCTTTCTTTTGCACTAAAAGGACTGGAGAACAAAAGGTAGAGGAGCTAGGCCTCACCATCCCTTTGTCTACCAATTCCTGTACTTGACTCATGATCTCCTCTTGTTGAGCTTGAGAAACTCGATAAGAAGGCTTGTTAAGTGGTCAGCTTGTTACCATATACATGTGGTAGTGATGTGTGTGAACACACTAGGACCGCCGGGGCATTTTTTCCCTCTTTAGGAGGTTTTTTCCCCCGTGCATTGTATATATGCCCATCACTCTAGGGCTATCTATCTTTCCATTGCACACTAAGTAATACATTCTCTATTGTGTGCCTTGAGCTTCCTTCGTCTTCTCCAAGCTGTGTGTGTTTCTCTGCAACCCTAATTCCAACAATTGGTATCATAGCAGGTCACGTCCTCCCGGGCTTAGTCGCCAGCTGCTCCAGCACAGGCCTGCTCACCTTCTCCGATTTCAGTGAGCTTTGGCAAGCGTTTGCAGGTCAACAAAAATTTTGGTCCAGCTCGAAGAGCTTGGTCTACTCAGAATTTTGATTTGGGCTTATTTCGGCATCCGTTTCCACTACAGGTAGTACTGCACAGGCTATTTCGTCATTTTGTGCAGAATTTCTGTCAGTGCCGTTTTCTGCATAATAGGTGCCTTACAGTCTTCTACGGTTTGCGCTATATAGCACAGGTTGTTCCCGCTCCGTTTCTCCTATTTTCGGGTAGTTTTCACATCAGGTGCAGTATTTTCCATGGCTGACAACAACAACACAGATGTGTTCAAGATGTTTGCTGCTGAGGACAGGTTGGATGGGGACAACTACCCTATGTGGGCTTATATGATGCAACATGTTCTTGTGTCAAAGGGTGTCTGGAACATTGTGCAGGGCATTGATGTACGTCCTGGTTCTGAGGATGTAGGCGATGTTGAGGATGTTGCAGGTCTTGCTGCAAGGATTGCAGATGTTAGAGTTGTTTTGCCTACGGCAGAACAAGCTCGTTGGGATGTTAAGGATGCGCAGGCTCATGCATTGATTGCATTGTCTATGAAGCGCACCATTGTTCCTCACATCCGTTCAGCAAAATCTACAAAACAGGCTTGGGATATTTTAGCAGGTCTTTATGCAAGCCGCAATGAGGCTAAAATTGCTTTGCTGCGTAAAGAGCTGGAGTCGAAGATTATGCATGAGGAAGATGATATGGACACTGTCCTTGCTAGTGTCAAGGATATCAATGAGCAGCTTATTTCTGCAGGTGAAGTCATTTCAGACAGTTCCCTTGTGCAGACGGTTCTTGATGCCTTACCAGATTCCTACCAGACATTTACTAGTACTTGGAGACTGATGACCCAAGGAAATCCTGAAGTTGTCAAGTTTGATGCATTATGCACATTGCTGTTGCAAAAGTCACTTTCTAGAAAAAACAGGACTAGGCAGCGTGCAGTTGAACAGACCTTTATTGCTTCTCAAAGAAAGGGTGGTAACAGTAATGCAACCACTCTTATGGTTCTGCTGCGAGTGGCAAAAATTATGTTCCTAATGCTGCTGCTAGCAGCAATTCGTCTGGAAATTCTGGGGATAAGGGCAAAAAGAAGATGCGTTGCCATTATTGTAAAGCCAATGATCACTTGATCAAGTCGTGTCCTAAGTTGAAGGCCAAAGAGGCTAAGAAGAAAGAGGGTGGTTCCACTGCAAATGCTGGTCCCACTACAAATGTAGCCATTGTTGAGTCTTCTGTGAAAGGAGACTGTGTTGCTGATGTTGATGCAAAATGGGCTTTTAGCGCACAGTGCGCTTACAATCCTCCTGTCCATGATGCATGCTTGTCAGTTGTTGCAGATTCACATGTGTGGTATTTCGACAGTGGTGCTACAAAGCACATTACCTCACATCATGAATTGTTTACCTCTCTCGAGTCTGTCCCTCATGGGAATTTAGTCACTTGTGCCAACAACGCCTCTTATCTAGTTCAGGGAGTTGGAAAGATTGTGCTCACTACTGCTAATGGCAGTTCCTTCACACTTGTTGATGCACTTTATGTACCTGGGATCAAGAAGAATCTCTTGTTTGTATCCGCACTTGCTAGACTTGGACTTGTAGTCAAATTTGTGGATGACAGATGTACAATTCATGATCTCAGTTTTGGTGATGAAATTGTTGCATCTCGGCTTTTGTGCCGTGGGCTGTATAAGCTCACTTTGTATGACAAGTGTGGACAAAATTTTGCAAATGCTGTTGCAGATTCAAGGGCTATTTCAGATGCAAAACTTTGGCATGCACGTTTTGGTCATCTGAATTTTGCCAGTTTGCTGCGTTTGCTGAAATCTGATATGGTTGCTTCTTTGCCACCTCTTGAAGCACCTGTCAAACATGTTTGTGAAGGCTGTATTTTGGGTAAGATGCAGCGTTCTAAATTTCCAAAGGATGGTTCAGTTCGGGCCACATGCAGGTTACAGCTTGGGCATAGTGATGTTTGTGGGCCAATGCAAACTCCGTCCTTGGGCAATTACCTGTACTTCGTGACTTTCATTGATGATTACTCCAGGCATGCATGGGTATTTCCGCTTAAAGCGAAGTCCGAAGTTTTTATGTGCTTCAAACAATTTCTAGCTATGGATGAAAATGTCTCGAAATGTACTATGGGCACCCTCCGTTCCAATCGAGGGGGGGAGTATATGTCTCATCAATTTAATGCATTTCTGGCTAGTCGTGGGATAAAACACCAATGTATAGTGCCTTATACGCCTCAACAAAATGGTGTTGCTAAGAGGAAAAACAGGTCACTGACGGAAATGGCACGATGTATGGTCAAAAGTCAAGCTTTACCGCATTCTTTTTGGCTTGAGGCCATCATGTGTGCCACTTATGTACTTAACAGGTGTCCTACGAAAGCTTTGCAGGCTATTACTCCATATGAAGCATGGCATGATAGAAAGCCTATTATTGAGCACATGCGTGTTTTTGGCTGTTTGGCATATGCTTTGGTGCCACAAGTGCAGCGCAGAAAATTGGATGATAAGGCTGTCAAATGTATTTTTGTTGGTTACAGTGCTGAAAGCAAAGGTTACAGGTTGTATCATCCGCAAACAAAACATATTCTGGTTTCACGGGATGTAGTGTTTGTGGAAGATTCTGTTCAACCCTTGCTGTCATGTACTAGAGACAGTAATGTAAGCTCACAGGACATTTATGACACTTTGTTGCCTCTTTTGTGTGGTGGAAATACGAATGTAAGTTCCAATGAGGCAAATGTACAGCCTATGGGGGTTTCTGAAAATGTCGTAGATCAGCCTATTACTGATGCAGATGTACATGATGTACTTGATGAGGAAAGGGCTGAAATGAGCAGGCTAGAGGTATGCCAAAATGGCTGGTGCACACTTTGCGTGACAGTAAATTGGATGCACCTTTGTCTAGTCGTACTCGTTCAGGCACTCGCCATGCATCTTATGCATCAGATTGTTATGCTTTGGCTGTGTCTAGCTTACATGATGTTGAGGAGCCTCTGACTTTTGATGAAGCACAAAATTCAGAAAATTGGATGCCTGCCATGCAATCAGAATATAATGCACTTATAGAAAATGACACGTGGACTTTATGTGATTTGCCTCCTGGCAAAAAGGCCATTGGTATGAAGTGGGTTTACAAGTTGAAACGCAAGCCGGATGGTGAGATCGATCGCCATAAGGCTCGACTTGTTGCAAAGGGTTATGCACAGCAAAAAGGCATAGATTATGAAGAGACTTTTGCTCCCACTTGTCGTATGACTACTGTGCGTTTTCTATGTGCATTGGCAGCTCATTTTGGTTGGGATGTACATCAATCAGACATTGTTACTGCTTTCTTGAATGGCGACATATTTGAGGAAGTTTATGTAACGCAGCCTCGCGGTTTTGTCATAAAAGGACAAGAGGACAAAGTGTGCAAATGTAACAAGGCTTTGTATGGGTTGAAGCAATCTCCTCATGCTTGGTATGAGAAAGCTGACACTCATTTGGTCAAACAAGGCTGATCACTGGACCAAATGAGAGACATATTGCTGAATTTAAGGCTGATTTGAATGCTACTTTCAAGATGAAAGATTTGGGGCTGTTGCATCATTACTTGGGTATACAGTTTAAGCAGTGTGATGGTGGTATTGCCTTGTGTCAGAAAAGTTACATAGAGACATTGCTATGTAAGTTTGGACTTGAGGATTGCAAACCTATTGCCACTCCCATGGAAACAGGTTTGAAGTTGAGTCTACATGATGCTGGCGATCCTGTTGATGTCACTCTTTAACAAACTGCTGTTGGTTGCCTCATTTATGTATGCAACACAAGGCCGGATATTCAGTTTGCAGTCTCACAGGTCGACAGATTTATGCATAGCCCAGGGTCTAAGCATTGGCAGGCTGTCAAGAGGATTTTCCGCTACCTTAGTGGCACTTTACATCTTGGCTTGTTTTATCCCAAGGGGGATCATTGCCGCCAGACTTACATGCTTTTTCGGACTCATATTGGGCTGGTTGTTTTGACACGCGAGTGTCCACAACTGGTTTTTGTTTCATGCTTGGAAGTTCATGTATATCATGGTTGATCAAGAAGCAACCTACTGTGGCCACTTCGAGTTGTTAGGCTGAGTACATGGCAGTCTTCACAGCTACGGTTGAGTGTGTATGGCTCAAACGCCTTATGGCTGATTTGGGTGTTGGACAGGACACTGCCAACACTATCTACACTGACAGTCAGAGCCCATTGGCAGTTGAGAGGAACCCAGTTTTTCATGCTCGCACAAAGCACATTGAGGTGCATTACCACTATGTCAGGGAGAGGCTCTTAGCAGGAGAGATCAGCTTGGCTTATGTGCCAACACAGGACAACCTTGCAGATCTTTTCACAAAGGCATTGTCTCGTGAGAAGCTTGAAGCTTTCCGCAAAGCTTTGGGCTTACTCCCCTTTGTGGACTGATCCTGTCCTCAGGGCTTGGCACTTCCCTTTACTCATGTGCCAGCTCTCGTTCACCGCATCACTCCAGGGGGGATTTGTTACCATATACATGTGGTAGTGATGTGTGTGAACACACTAGGACCACCATGGCATTTTTCCCCTCTTTAGGAGGTTTTTTCCCCCGTGCATTGTATATACGCCCATCACTCTAGGGCTATCTATCTTTCCATTGCACACTAAGTAATACACTCTCTATTGTGTGCCTTGAGCTTCCTTCGTCTTCTCGAAGCTGTGTGTGTTTCTCTGCAACCCTAATTCCAACACAGCTCTTGGAAGGAGCTCAATGTGATGGTCATCATCCCCTCGTTTTGGAGGTAAGTCCATAGGGATATCATCGATGAACACATCTTGGAATCCTTTTAGAAAATTAGACAAGTCTAACTCTTCTTGATTCCTACCATTTACATTTGACAAAATATTAGGATCTTTTAGGGACTCGTTGACAAAAATTATGTACACAGAAACTGAGCTCTTCATTTATTCATCATAAGTAGGAGGTATATAGTGGTATAGTACGACCACACTCACTAGCATCTATATACATGTTCTTTCCCTTGTAGGTGTAGATTCTCCTTTCAGGGAACTTCAGGTTGGCAGCCATGCGATTAAACCATGGAGCCCCTAGGATAGCATCCTCATGCTGGAGAGGAGAGATAAAAAAGTCTTCTTTGTCGACATAGCTTTGGACATGGAGCCTCAAATTCCTAATCAAGGGAGTAACGGAGGCTCGTTGTCCCTTGAAAGCAGTGTCGGCCGTTACAACATCTCCTATCTCGAAAGCTTGAATGCCCAACTTGGTGGCCAACTCTGTTGATATGAAGTTGTGAGTAGAGCCAGGGTCAAACAAGATGAAGGCATCATGCTCTCTTACCTTTCCCCAAGCATAAAAGAGAGGTGCACCTTTGCAATGAGCATCCTCTTTTGGAGCTTCAATGGTGGAAGCTCTAGGAGTCTCATTGCGAACATTCTTCTTGGGGCAAGAACGATAACCATGTCCTTGCTCCCCACACTTAAAACACTTATGGTCCATGCAAAAATGTTCAAGCTCTTCAGGAGAGAGTTTGTTTTTGCCTTTGTAAACTCCCTTCTCCTTGGACCGATTGTTGTTGTTGTTGTTGAAAGTGCTTTGGGAAGAATTTTGGGCATTGATTTTCCCCTTGACATCACCTTTGTCTTTATTTTCCATGGGCTTGACATTCCGTCTAGCCCCTTGTTGGAAGTTGATGCCCGAAGAAACCATGGTGTGGTGGATTACTTCAGTGAAAGGACCAGGAGAGAGTTGACATACTCGGTCATCTCTTCAAATAATCCGGCACAAAACTGGTGATTTTGCTTGACAAAGTCTATCTTTTGGAAGATAGTAGCCTTGAGATGTAAATCCCAAAACTTATCTACATACTTGTGGATAGACTCATGAGAGAGAAGCTTCAAGCTACGCCATTCGGTAAGCACTTTGTCCTTTGCATCGCCTGCAACGAATTGCTTCATGATGGAAACTCGTAGAGTTTTCCATGTCTTTGGGGCTTCACTGTTGCCACGAAGGCTAGCCCACCATTGACGAGCCAATTTTTGGAAGTGCATAGCTACATGGCGTAGCTTGGAGGACTCTGTGAAGCCCTTGTCTCCAAAGGACGCATCAAATTTCTAGATGAAGCCCAAAACTTTGTCGGTAGCACTAAAGGTGCCATCATAGGTGAGAAAAGAAATACTCTTTCCTCCCTCTTTAGACTTCTTTAGCTTTCGTGACCTTCGTCATGCAGGGTATGATTTGCGATGTCCTCCCCTCCTGTATTCTCTAGGAGAATAGCCATAGCTTTCGTCGGAAGAGGAGGAGGGTGAAGAAGACGCAGAAGAGGGTGACCTCTTTCTTGCCCTTTTCTTCCTTTGTTTCCTCTCTTCCCATTTTTTCGGAATGACGAGGAGAAGGATTGTGTGTTGATCTTTTCCTCTCGGGAGGAGTTGGCGATCGTTTAGACTGCCGTCTTCGTGGAGCCAGATCTTCAGATGAACTTAAAGTTTCATTGCTTTCTTGCTCTTTGGATTGATCCTCTCGTATGGGAGAGAGTCTTCTTTTGGGGGTCTCTTCAAGAGGCCTCCTAAGCTCTCTCTCCTCTTGGAGAGGAAGGGAAATCCCATAAGCACGAAGATGTTGAGTAACTTTGGCTTTCAAAGCAGGGTTGCCCATAGCTTGCTGCAACCTAGTAACGAGATAATTGACAAACATGGGGGCATCATCATTAGCACCTTCATGTGCAAAATCAAAGCTATTAATGTTCATTCTACTCTCTTGGTTATTGTCAGCCATGTTAACAAAATTTGTGTACATACTTAGTGAATGCTTTGGCAATTCAAAACCTTAGTTGCCACTCCTCTTAGCCTTTGAAAATCGGCTCCTAAGTATCTACACCCACGACTCGAAGTGGTTAATTATTATAGAGAGTAGTGGAGTGGGTCTAATATTGCAGAATTGCCGAGGGCTAGCTCCTTTCAAGAGAAGATGGCAAGCTTAAGCATTGAAGCATGGCTCTTGGTTGGATTTGCATTCCATAGCCAAGAGTGTTGGTGTAGGCTCTCAACCTCTCTACTTGCTTGGATAAGGAGAGGGAGCCCTTGCACTTTGCACTTCACACAATGAGAGTGTGTGTGAGTTTGTGTGGGAGAGTATACCCCTCAAGCAGCCCCCCTACTTTCTTTGGTCGACCCCCCCCCTTGTAGCTCATGCTTGAAGCTCATTGGACCCCTCTAGGCCTAGCCAATCACAAGCAAGAGTCATACCAAGCAACAAGGGTAGCCTTGGGACAAGTGTCCCCCTTTCCCCTTTGAGAGAGAGGGCTTGATAAATGCTAAAATAATTAATTAAATCCACTAAATTATCATTGGACCCCTTGGAAGGCCAACCAATAGGCTTTAGGCACACCATGAGGGTAACCTAGCTAGGGGCTTGACATGTGTCCTACTTGCCTCTTGGGCGAGGGGTGCCCTTTGGGAGAGAGAGTGGTCAAGCAACCATCCCCCCTTCTTGCATGGCTCGCCCCCTCCTTGTAGGGATTTACTTTGACTTTTGTGCCACCTCAAGCCCCTCAACCTTGGGCCTAGTTCTCACCACAAGCTTGGCCCTTAAGCCCCTCAAGCTTGGGTTGGGTTCTCACCTCAAGTACAGCCCTAACATCTCAAGCATGACAAGCACCTCAAGAATCTCAATCATCAAGCACTTCAAGCATCTCAGTCCTCCGGCATGTCAAGCACCTCAAGCTTGGGCCGGGTTCCCACGTCAAGCACAACCCTAGTTCACCTAAGGTCAAAGGACTTTTAATACTAACTATTGGAGGTCTTCAATGAAGCTAACCCTAAGGTATTTATGCTCCATTGGTTAGCCTTGCTCTTTGATGGAGCATCTCTCATTTGGGCCCCTATACCATTGGCCCTATGTTGAGATAGATCTATAAGCACATGTCTATATCCTAACCCTTGTTCCCGTTTATTCTCCCACATTAAATGATCTCCCAAAAGACACCTTTGAACTTTTGTAAACCCCCTTCCTCTAAAAAACCTTTTGCTTTTAATAAATTCACTCCCTCACAACCTTCGTCTTCCCTTGCTAAACATAAAGCCCCCTTTGGGAAATACCCCCGCCAACCATTCAAAAAACCTAATAACACTTCCTCCTCTCTCTCCCCCTCCCCCTCCTTGCTTTAAAACCCCCCCTCCTCTTTAGGCCTTCTACCCTCACCCATTCCACATTTGCTCAAAACTCCCAATTATCCCCTTAATACCCCTACGAGTTCCAACCACCCTTCTACGAGTTCTAGCCACCCTTCTCCCACCCCTTTGCCTCTTCTCCCTAATTCTCCCCATCCTTCATCCAACCTTCCTAAAAAACCTAGGTTTTCAAAAAACCTACAATGGAGGAGGAAGTAGTTGTTGAGACCCTACTTCATGGGTCCATTTGCTCTTCTCAAAACCTCCCCTCTTTCCTTTTCTTTGGACCCCTCCTCCCCTTTCACCAACCTACTTTCCCACTACACCCCGCTCATCTCCTTCTCCTTCCCCTTATGGTGTTGCTAAAAGAAGATACAAATATTGGCTCCCTCTTACTAACCCTTCTCTTTTTAAGGTGATTATTCTCGGAAATCAAAAGATTTATGAGTTAGAAAACAAAGTCACTAACTTAGCTTTCCACAACCTCTCTAGTCGTATTCTCTCTCATCACGAAAAGAAGCTCCTTGGTTTCGGCCCCAAATATATTCCTCCTCCCTCCCCTCCTTCTCTCTCCTCTCTTTTGCACTCTTTCTCTAACTTGGAAAGAAACTATCAACTCAAGCTGTTTTTTAAAGACGTTTCCTCACCCTCAACTCCATTCTCCCTCCCCAATACCTCTTGGTACCCACCCGCTCCCTCTCTTAATCTCAAAAATATTTTCATCTCTGTCTCTCTTCACAAATTTACACCTTATGGAAAACCTCTTTCTCTTCTCACTTCTCACTCCTCTCCTTTCTAAAGAAAGCCCTCCTTTCCTTAAAAAATGATCCTTCCATTATCATCAAACCAGCCGACAAAAATTTAGGACTTGTCATCTTATCCAAAACTTGGTATATAGAGGAAGCCTTTACGCATCTCTTAGACTCCTCTACCTACACCCCCGTGGCTTCAGCTCCCCTCTCCTTTGTCTCCTTTCTTCTCTCTTCCATTCTTATCAATTGCGCTCTTCTTTCCTCTAAAGAGAGAGATTTCATCCTTAGACCTCCTTCTTCTGAACCCAAGCCTTGCCCTTTTTTTCTGCTTCCTAAAATCCACAAACCTTCCCTAGTAGGGCGTCCCATTTGCTCATATAGGGGATATGTCTTGGAGCATGCCTCTATATGGCTCCACACCCAGCTTCTCCCTATTCTTCTCACAAAGAAGGAACACCTTAAGGACTCTTTTTTACTTGTCAAGGATATCTCATCTCTTGTCCTTCCTTCCCATGTCCTTCTATTCACGTTTGATGTGGAATCATTATACCCTAGCATTCCCATTCAACAAGGTTTGCTTGCCCTCTCTGTCTCTATCCAACACCATTTCTCCTCACCCAAAACGAATCTCATCCTATCTTTGGCTTCTATTGTCCTAAACCACCACTACATCTCCTTCCAAGGGAATTGTTGGCACCAAATCAAAGGGACTGCCATGGGTTCCAATTTTGCTGCCGTATATGCTTGCCTCTTTCTTTGTCACTTAGAGGACATTATCAACCTTCCCTCCCATCCCTCTCTCCTCTATTACAAAAGATTCATTGATGATGCCTTTGGCATTTGGCAGGGCTCCCTTCTCAACCTTGAAAAAATCCTCAAACTGTATGGTTCGCCACTCCAAAACCATATCAAAATTTCTCCGGTCATTTCTGCGATAGAAGCTTTCATCCTTGACATTCGTTTCTTCAAAGGACCCTCCTTTTCTCATTCAGGGATTCTTGATTCTCACTGCTTTCAAAAAAGTCTCAACTCCTACAATTACATTCCCTGGAAATCTTGGCACCCCACACACCAAAAGGTCGCGTTCATCTTTGCAGAGCTGAAAAGATACATCATTAGAGAGAGTTCTTTGGAGGGCTTCCTTACCATTCGTGCCCAATTCTTCCAAAGACTTAGAGAAAGGGGCTACCCCTGAGCTCTCCTTCAAACATGTTTCTCCCTTATCTCTTACAATAACAGAGACTCTCTCCTAATCAAGAAACCCAAAGCAAAAGACTCCCTCTTAGTGGTCAAAATTCCTTTTTCACTCTTTGCACGCAATCTTAATATCTCTCCTAACTTGATTAAACCTCTCACGCTTCAACTGAACACCACACCTGAACTATCCCACCTCCCGAAACCTCTTATTTGTTAGCTTAATGCGCCTAATGTCGAAAAAATGCTAACCCCCAATTCTCGCACCCCTCCTTGATCGCTTTGTTATAACAAACACCCCCCCCCCCCCCCCCCCCCCCCCCCCCCCCCCCCCTCTTATGTTGGAACCCTCTCTAGGTTTGAACCATTAATATAATTTTGGTATATCCAGCCCCCTCCCCCCATAAATGTTTGGGCCTCTCTTAAATGTTTCTCCCCCCAAGTTTTTCACTTTATGCCTTTATCCTTCTTTCTAGCCTCTCTTTCCTTGTTGTTAACTTCCAAAGGGTGCACATCATACCAAACTATGTCAGTTTTTACTTTTGTGTACCAAAAGATGCCGGTATTTATTGGTAGGTACCTCAAAAGTCTCTATCCTCCTCTTAATCCTCACCTTTCGTACCCACCTTGGGTTTGTAACCCAGAACCCTTATTTATACCCCCCACTCCTTGTAAAGAAATTAGCACTACTGATGAGCTTTATATAAGCGAAACGCGTTTAGTGTTAATTGTGTTTTCTTCCCTCCCCCCTCCCAATTCTCCTTTTTCATCATTACCATTTCTTGGTAAGTATCGCTCGCTTAAAGTGCATAAAATTACATACTTCATTGTTATGGCATTTTGCAAGATAAGCATGCACCAATAAAGAGTCCACAAGATTATCCCAAAGTGTTGTATGACATATGCAATCACTACCTTCATGTAATACCTATTGAGCTATCTTCCCTTTTTGGCTGACACCACTAGATACGGCCACAAGGTGTCAACCTCCTCAGAAAAATCTTGAGTAGGCTTCAATGACCCTGTCTTTGCCTCCATTGCAAAGATGGCATGATTGGTCGCGATATCCTCCAATAAATTTTGCATACCCCCTGTAGTTCCTAATGGAATACTTGTCTTTCACAAATGGACCCATCCTCAAAAAACACAAGATCTCTTTTCAAAGCATCACTAAAGCTATCACAATCCCTTCTGCCATGGTCTGTGCTATCACACCATATGCATCTGTGCACAAATCCTTCTTTGCTTTGGGATTTCTATCGAGGAGGTTGCTCTTTCTCTTCAACCCTCATCAGCTTTAGCTTCGTTTCTTTCATGCCCTTAACAACCTCATCAAGCATATAATTGTCACCTTTTTGACTCACAATACCAGGATTTGTCAAAATCTCTAAAATGCTAGATGTAGAAGTAGCACCATTTACCATCATCATGTCTCTACGGCGTTGCTTCTTAGCAAGCAGAGACCGCATCCTCAACCTCTTTCCACTTGGCCTTTAGACCGTATTGTGTATTCTTGTCTTCAAGAAGTAGCTCTAACTTTTCTTCGTGATCGAAAAGTCACGAACCCTCTTTCCTATTGTGATTGGAGTCTGTTTGTTTTTGTAAACGAGTTTGTGATGAAAGGATCACAAATTCACAACCAAATTTACTTGAAAAACAAACAACATTTTCAACCATGAAACCTCAACTCTCACACAAGCACAAAACCCAAACTTCTTTCATGGACTTGTAGCCCCAACCCCAATTATATAGTCGTAACTTCAAATTGTTGAAAGGATTTCACGAGCTTGCATCTTCAATTCAACCATCTCTAGATTTTGCAGAGATTTAAGAGCGTCCATATTGAAGCCCACACACCATTTTGATGAAGGAAAACCCTACTTTACTTTCTCACAAGCTCAAATACAAGATAGTAGAGAGGCGTGACTCCACTACACATTCATAGAACAACCATGAAATGAATTATGGAGAAAGGGAAAATTTCTAGCCATAAGAAGCAGCCCTCTTCCCATGGCCAAAAGTGATGATGTGTTAACTTTTGGGCCTTTTATCCATGTTTGACCAAAACTAGGTCAGTTTTAGCTCATTTTTGATCCAAAAAAGGTCATAATTGATGTGAAAAATAAAAACATAGTAAAAACAGTCCCAAATTTATGGGATCACTCACATAAGCATAAAAAGCATAGATATGCATCTATTCTCATTACTTTTTTACTTTGGGTTTCTTTCCATGGAATTTTATGAACACCATTGTCGAAGGCAATTGTAGGGAAGCATGCGTTGCATTCTCTCTCTCTCTCTCTCTCTCTCTCACACACACACACACACACACACACACACACACACACACACACACACACACACACACACACACACACACAAGCAGAGGGCAAAAGCAAGAACTCGCAGAGCGGGATTGATCGCCTACTCCTGCTGAGTTTACATTGCGTAAAACCCATTAATTACCTTCAGAGATTCGTTTGCAGTCTTTAATTCTAAGAGAAAAGCGCAACACTCCCTAAGGCCTGCGACGTGTCACTGTCATGCAGGTCCCTGTCCCCCGGTCGTTGTCCCCTGTGCCTGCGGTCTCTCCATCTCTACGTCTATGCCCCCTTCCCTTCCTTCGCCATCGCAGTAGGGTCATCTCGCTCTCATTCATCGCACATCCCTCGTCTCTCGGCGCCTCGTCTTTCTCTCTCTCTTCCCTTCATCATCACAAGCCCTCCCTTTAGGAGCTGCTTGCAAGCGAGCACATGCAGCTGCAAGCCGATGAAAACAAAAAGAAAATCTCGCCATGTGTCTCCCCCTCTCTCTCTCTCTCTCTCTCTCTCTCTCTCTCTCTCTCTCTGTTTGTTTGTTGTTCGACCCTTCAGCATCGAGAGGAGGTCGATTGTAGCCCACTCATACTTACCTCATCATTGTACCCGCCTCCTACTGCACTACCCCCCTTGGTATTGCTTCATCTAGGGTCTTTGAACTCTAATGCCATCGCTCCTCTCCTCTCTACCCTTCACTCCTCTTCAATCTCTTCCTGTGCGTTGTCTACCTAAGCCACCTCTACAACCCGGAGATGTAAGCTTGTATGCCCCCAACTGACCCCTATGGAGCTCCAAAGTCGAAAGATAGATAGATAGATAGATAGAGAGAGAGAGAGAGAGAGAGAGAGAGAGAGAGAGAGAGAGAGAGAGAGAGAGAGAGGCAGCATCTGCACATGCTCTGCCACCATTCACTGACCACACTACCCTCATTCAACTTTTCTCTTTTGACAAAACTCAAACCTCTACCTTTTCCCTTTCATAAGCCCTGAGGGATCCCTTGAGATACTCTCTAATCAACCCCAAAAACAAAATTGGCAGGGCCTACTTGGAGGTATCCAGCGAGATACCCTCTTGGAAACCAAAGGAAGAGGAACGTAAATTAATTATTAATAAATGTAGTTCTAGAACAGAAAGTGAGTCACTGCATAATGCCTTATCCATGTATGTAGCTGTCTAATTCCGTAGCAATGGCCAACCTCATGCTGCATTCCGGCTGCTGCTTTCCTTCATCGACACCTAATTCTTCCTGGCATCTGCGCAGCATCAATGGAAGCAGCTTCTTCTTCATTAATCGATTCGCTTTCTCTTCTTGTCGTCGAAGCTCGCCATCGCCTACATTACTCATCCAGGCCGTAGTTCCTGATGGCGAAGAAACAGCAGAGGTGGCTATGCATGCGTTCATGTTGTGTGCATGTGTGTGTGTGCGCGTGCGCGTGCGAGTGTTGCACACACACACACACACACACACACACACACAGAGAGAGAGAGAGAGAGAGAGAGAGAGAGAGAGAGAGAGAGAGTATTTTTTCGCCGGTTATCTGCAGAAAGGATGGCTCTCTCATGGAGGAACAGCTGCGATGGTAGCATTAACAGTGTTTCAAATGACCATATCTGGACCACTAGGTGTAGCCGAAGCAGTGCTTTATTCTCCGGATACGAAGGTTCCTCGAAGCGCAGAAGTGGCCCTTCGACGAGCAATTCCAGCAGTAAACTCGACAACCAAGAAAATACAGGTGTTTCTCATTTGGTTCTGTCCCATTGGTTCTTCCCAATTTTTGAATGCTGTTGGCTTTTGATAGGAGTCTTTAGAAGACATCTTCTACTTGCTGCGAATCCCGCAGCGGAAGCCCTTTGGGACAATGGAAGCCGATGTCAAAAAGGCTATAAAGGTGAGTTGGTGTTTTC
The DNA here is from genome assembly GCF_014529385.1 of Adiantum capillus-veneris. Classification (NCBI taxonomy): domain Eukaryota; kingdom Viridiplantae; phylum Streptophyta; class Polypodiopsida; order Polypodiales; family Pteridaceae; genus Adiantum; species Adiantum capillus-veneris. Next base: position 59,436,044 of record NC_140959.1, read on the forward strand.
TGCATTGTGGTGTAGCATCATTGTTGACTGATGTTTTAGTCGGCTGAAAGACAAAATAGAAAACAATTCTATTGGAACGTCTGGATTGTGTTTACAAGCTGCAAGGTCAAGACATTGTACAAGTAGACTAAGAACAATGACAGCTGAAAGGTGACCTAATGCAAGCTTGACCTTTGCATTGGCAAAGAACAAATGTAAGATTGCGGTTTTAAGATAAAAAAATCTATTTTTTTTGCAACTACCACAATGCTTGCTTGGTGGTAAAGGCCTATTTATGTGCATCATCAAAGTTGAAGTACCAAGTTTGGAGGATGGGAAAGCAGTCATGATGAAGATTGGTGATGACAAATATAATAATAGTGGGATCCATAGGCGTAGTGGATGGGTTCTTACCTTAAGAGTGTTAAGGGGTCTCTCCAGCTTGAAGCGAGAACCACATACATAATTGTCAAATCCATAGGATGTAGCCAACCTTAGTGCACGAAGCCTACGAGAGGTTGTCAATCCCTTAGAAAACCCAATCGCAGCTTAATCCAATCAAATGTCAATCTCTACTAAGTGTCAATCACCAAAAGCTAATCTCACAGCCACAAGCCCTATATGCATGTTTCATTGAGCCAAACTTACTGGAAAGGTGGGACGCTCATTCTTCGCTGTTGTCGTGATTAGAACGTGTTTTGCCCAAGTGCTGTTCCGAAATGCAGATCTGTAGATCTGTAGGTGCTGTTCAATTTTGATTCCAAATAGCAAATACACTTTGCCCCATTCGATGTCGAAGGCCCATTTCGAGATGTGAAAGTGGCCAACAAAGAGTTATTCAAGGCTTGTGTAGGTAGTGTTGGCCCCTTTTTGGGCATTTTTGGGAGCCTCGTGTCCATTAAAGCTTAGTTCCTGAAGTCCCCATCTTTTCAATGTCCTCCAGACTATCCACCTCTTCCTTTCCCCATTCCGGGTCCCCCATTCTCGTTCCCCCCTTTGGTTGTTCACGTACCTCGTTAGCATTCTTTTTACGTTCTCATTCTGCATTCCCTGTTTCTATGGCATGGGTAGCTTCTTCAACAACCTAGAACTCAAAGACCTACATGTCGAATATGTATGGACATTGGCAACCTTGATTGATGTGTCAATAGTGAGGCAATGGAAAGAGCCCAATGTGAGTTTGATGCTCAAAAAATGCTCAAAGGATCTCCATCGCGCAATCAAGAGGTAATTTAGGATCTCCAAGGAAGACTCTACACCATCCAATTTTACCCTATTCTGAGTCTTCTTATGGCCTAAGCATAGTTGAAAGATCCTAAAAAAATGCTCAATGTGATACTTTGATGCTAAAAAAGTTCTCTAAGGATCTCTAGCGCACAATCAAGCAACAATTTAGGATCTCTGAAAAAGACTATACACCATAAATTTTGACCTATTCCGAGTCTTCTTATGGCCTATTCATCGATAAAAGATGCCATTAATGCCAATGTCAAGCTGTCTGTTACGCACTTTTGGGTGTCGCATATCCCTAAAGAGTGCGTGTGTTTGTGGTAGTGGTGTCTAAGTAAGATGCACCTCTCATTCCAATGGGGTCATTAATGAAGAAGCTCTCAAGGAGTAGAAGGCACTCAAGAGTGAAAGTGGATAGTGGTTCAAAATTAGGTAAGAGTAAGAAGCCATTTCCTTTCTCAAGAGGAACAAGGAAATTAGGTAGCAGCAAAGTAGGTCCATGCATACGATACACAATATGGCACAATCCCCCATAAAAAGGTACGTAAAGTACAACCAGATCTTTCTACGTTAAGTAAATATATAAGAGAAAGGACATGTGCGTCACAAGGTGTGAGTGCGGGGAAATGAGTATGGGGGTGTTTTCTCTTTCATTTTATCTTGTTCTTGTGTCTTTTTACCTCTCTTTCAACGCTAAGGTCATTGTGGGCTCTTATATTTGTGGTCCAATATCCCTTACAAGTCATGACAATGGATATCTTACTTAAGTTGGATATGAGGAAAAGATCAAAAGCTAGGTACGGTACGTACAAGTACGTACTAATTCAAAGTACGGCTCAAACCCAAAAGTACGAGTACCCAGCCCTAGGTAGGAGAGCCTCTCAAAGGATCTGCATGTCTAGGCACTTTAGGTAGGATGCATACCCTTTGATTACACAGGAACATGTGCCGGTGTCAGCTAGGTGTAGACACTAGGGAATGTTCGCATTTAGGGACTTTAGTCATTAGAAATGTGACTAGGTAGTTAGAAGCATATGAAGCACCTCTTATTAATAATAATAACTATTATTGATAAATGACCATTTTATTAGAAGTCGTGGGGGGCAGATCAACACTAGTATTTTCAGCCATCAGCAAGCATCAGCGTTTTTCCCTCTACATGCCCAGATCTATGAGTGTTTTAAGTTTTCAGCCATCAGCAGCATTAGCGTTTTCAAATTTATAGCCTCCTTGGAACAGCACCTCATCTAGAGTTTGCAAATATGTACCAGTTCCACTAGCATTTTCAGTTTTCATTCCATTAGCATCTCAATACCATCAGTTCCAGGCATCCAGTGCATGATCCCATCAACATCTCAGCATCTAGAACCATTGTATTAGTATTTGTGCAATCTAAAAAAGCAAATACCACTCTAGCAATTGTCAGAGTGTGCAGTGGAAGGTGAGAGAGAGAAAGAGACAATGGCACGAGAGAGAGAAGAGACATGACATGAGACAGATGGTGGAAAGGGTGGTAGCCCAATAACTTTAGATGGCTACATGGTGTGAGACAATACAAGACAATGAGAAAGAGGGTGCCCCCCCCTCCTATATATAGGAGAATATGGGCTGGTCGGGCAATAATCCTCAATATAGCCCAATGACCTAAAAATATGACCCTCCAATATAAATGGGGGATTATGTGACCAAAACAGGTCTAAAGTGGGAAATGTGCTGAACAACCCTAAGTGTTCCTGAGATCCCTTGTTACGATTGTGACTATGTTGCAGTATTACATACACTCCTCGTTGCAGATACGCGAAGTGCCATGCCAAGGAGAACCCCTACGCTTGGATGGTCACGACCCTTGGCTCAAGAGACGGGCCTCTTCGCCAAAAGCCACACTCCTTCGACGATTGGTCACACCCCTTCGCTCTACGGGTGCGACTCTTCGCCCAATGGTTGCAGCTCTTCACCAAAAGGATGTGTCTTTATGTCTAAAGTCATGTCTCTTCACTAGGAGACGTGTCTTTTCATTTGTCTCTTCGTCTCCTATATAAGGAGCCTATTGTACTCAGTTTCAAGCAATCATCAATCAATCAAAGACAGAGTCTTGTTTCCGAGTTCAATTCAAGTTTCTTAAATCTTAATCCAGAGTTTAAATACTTAATTAAGGATTAGTACCTAAAATCCTTACAATGGTATCAAAGCAAATTTTTTTCCCGGGACCTGAAGGTTGTGAGCCTCTCACCCTCGCCACTACCCTCCCCCCCCCTTCCCGGAGTTACATGGAAGCAGAAGAAAGGTGGTGCACAGTCGCATATGCGTATGAGGTAACCTAAACCTTCTTTCTCACTTCTGTAAACAAAAAACAGAACATATGAGTGTGCGCGCGCACACGTACCCGTGAATGGTGATGCTGGTGGCCAAACTGTTGCCCTTGCGAGGGATGTACCCTTTGGCTGCTCCTTCCTGTTCACACCCTTTCCCGCCGGCGTGCCTCTACGTGCTCACACCCCTTGGCGTATGATCTACTGGCTGCCGTGCCCCTTAACGTATAACCTGCTGGCTGCGCACCTCTTCGACATACCTCCTCCTTAAGCGCTGGCTGCTGCCTCTGGCGAATCATCACAAAACGCTGGCTGAAAACTCTTCACTTGCCCGAAATTCTGAAACGCTAGACTGAAAATTCCCAAGGGTTACATCTTCAAGCAGCAACACATTTCTCCACGCGTTGCTTCACCAAGCGGCTTACGCTGCACTTCTTTTACGCTGCCTTTATTTTCTACGATGGGCAGTTTTTACGATGGCAGCAAGTCAGTTTTACCTCATTACAATGACCTCAATTTTACTCATTGAGTGGCCGGCCAACCCCCTAAATTTTAAAAGCCCCTGTGAACACACTTGATCACTTAAAAGGCCCCAAAATTATTACGTGCGCCTCATGAGACGATCAGCCTGCAGCGTGTCCCTTCTATGCACCATAGTTACCAGGAACGGGAAACCGGAACGGGAACACCGAACAAAATGCCATTCCCTGTTAAAGGTACTCACGTTTGAAACACGGAATGGGGATTCGGAACGGGAGCTTGGAATGGGAACGGGGAACGAAGACCTGAAAACGGCCATTCCCTGTTACTATGCTATGCACGCAATCTTGCAAACTCCTCTCATCGACGCTGGCCTTCAGTGGACATTTTGCACGTGGGACTCTTCATGAGTATGGCCGACGAATCTTTTCCGTATAATTCGTACATAAACGAAGTTCTCGCGGAAGACGTACCGGCATATCCTTCCCCTGCCCGGAGATCATTGTCATTCCAGACACTCCAGAGTCAGAGCCCGAACTCGAGCCGGAGGTTATCATAATTCTTGATTCCCCGACTCCAAAACCCGAACCAATTCCAAGGTGGAATATATTCTAATTTCCGATTCTCCAAAATCAGTACCTGCTCCAGAACTGGTACCCGTTCCTGCGTCTCAGGTCGTGCTGGCCCCACAGGATTACGTGATTTACGTCACCCATCGTCACGGAACTCGGTTACAAAAGTGGATGGTGTGGAACATCTACAGACGTGCAAGTCTCGTCGTCTCCCACACTTCAAGTACATCCTTGGGCGGTACCCTACTCCGTGACAAAGTGCAGATTGGACGCAGTCAACAACATTATTTTCCTCCAGTCCCTGGTGCGTGTTCACAGCGAGCTCTTAGTCCCGGATTACACACCTTTGTCGCCCGCTCCAGAGGAGACACCTCCCATCGACGAGGTCGAGATCTCCATGTCGACGTCCCAGGAAGAAGATGGTCAGCATGCATAGATGCTTGCCCTTCTCAAAGCTCAAATGGAAGCCATGCAACAGACTTTCTCAGCAAGTCTTGCTTCCATCAACACTTGCTTGGACCAGTTACAGATGAAAATCTCTGAACCGACCAAATCGGAGGTTTCGTAGCCAAAATTTTCTCACCCAAAGCATGGTTTCTCAGAGACAACCAGATAGAAAGCATCTTCATGCGAGCAACAAAAGTCTCAGCATGAATATTCTTGGAAGTGCTATAGTTCTAAGCAACCAACTTCTTATCGGAATCATTAGCAACAAAAGCAGCAATATGAAGCTTCCAAAGGATCATCAACGATATCAAGATGGGCTTATTTAGTGGCACATATATCCGACCCTAGTTGAGTACTCGGTCGTGATTGCCGCGACGCTGGACAAGTTCCCCCTCGCGAGCCATGCCCTACATTTAAGTCTTTCTTATCTGATGGTGGTAAAGTTGAAGATTTATGGATCCTTCCCTTGTGCAAGAGGATCCTTCAGAGGTCTAAGAAGCAACAACTCCCTCGACCTCCCCCTTCTCAATTGGAAGCCTTAATACCCGCTGAGAAAGCTGAAGATTCAGAAGATTCCAGTTCTTATGCGACACCCAACAAGCATATAACCCCTTCTTTGGCTGTGATCGAGAAATGAAAATTCGCCTCGTCACCGCCCTTGCAGAATATAGTCTTTGTCTCTAAACAAATACCAGATGCTATGGTGAATAATAATTCTTCAAACTTGAAGACTCCATTCCTTGCCTTTAACGATGCAAAGGATAAATCAGATGTAGACTCTTGCAGCACGACTTTAGTCGCTGCAATTGAATCTTTGGACACAACTTGTTCCACAGATAAACCTTTACAAATGGATATACCTCCAAACACTACTCTGTCCCAGTCTACGACATCCCTTCAGGAGGATTTTACTCTTCTAGATAAACCAATGGAATACCATACAGATTTCCCACTAGTGGTCATCACTCAACAGAAAACTCAAGTCACTTTACCAATAATTTCACTTGAAGTAGATACAGATTCAATCTTTTATTGGACAAAGCTCGAAGTTACAAAAGACTTTGACGAAGGCACTTATCAAGTCGCAGATATGATCAGTTTTAAGTTTGGAAAAATAACTATGGTCAATAACCGTGCCATGACATAGGACTTAACAGAAAGAGCTTTGGATGCAGAAGCACAACAACAATACATTTCCTTCTCTCGGAGTGTAAGGTGCAGTGGAATGAATGTTGTATTTTTCTCAAGATCAGTGATCTATATTTCTCAAGGTTCCTCTTAGTTCTTAGGGAAGGAGAGAGCCTTCCGTCTTTATGGAGAGTGCTATGATCACGAACAAAGTGAGTGGATATTGTGCGTGCAAGTGTATGAGACTGAGAGAAGGAGAGAGAAGAGATACGACACCCGAGAGGTTGTAAAACCCTCCTCCGAAGGCCCCACTCTCGTCGGCGAGAGTCGTCTACTTATGATTGCACAAAGTGGTACAATGCGTATGCAATGGACTGATGCAAATTGGACTATGCCGATGATGACGACGACGACTTAGGGTTGAAATCTGTGATCTTCTATTTGCTGAATTTCGTGGACTGTTTCGGGGCTGAAATTGACTGTTTTACTGCTGTCCTTGTTGCTGAATATGGTGGCTTTGTCGGGGTTCCTGCTGAAGATGAAAAACGCTGAAGATGTGCACTTTCTGGTTGCATTTTTAGGTCATTATCGTAGGCTGAAAACGCTGGTCTTGCAGGTCTATTCAATGCTGAAAAACGCTGCAGTTGCAGGTTTATCCCAATGCTGAAAAACGTTGGATTGCCAGCAGTCCTAGCGTTAGTAATTTGCTGATGTTGCTGAGTCACAAACGTTGCATGGCTGATGGTGGTAAGGGGGAAAAACGCCAGGCAAGAGTGCTTGATGGCGATGCTTTGCTGTGGGAGGAAACGCCAAGGATGGGGTGAGGGTGGCGATGGTATCTGCTAGGGGTGGCTCACCAAGGGGGTGACTTGGGGAGGTCTTGTTGAGAGAGGGAGGGAGCACCTGCTGCTTGGGTAAGCTTGTTGTGCTCTTTGCTCATGTCCCAAATTATGCTAACTTGGGTTTGCTTATATATTAACTTACCCAATTTGCCCTACTGAGTACCCAACAAAAGTCACTTAATAAATAAGTGAAAAATGTCAAAAATAGGGAAAAATGGGATAAGTCACTTGAAAAATCCCCAAACTGACTCTGATGGAATCTGATGGAAATGCTTATGCTTATGCGGTGTGCAATCGGAGGATATGCATCTATGCTAAGTGACTAGGCATGCACGGTCTACGAATAGACTCACAAAAGTGCCAGATCATTGCTAATCTAGACTCACTGAACTGACTGCTAATCTAGACTGGCTGAACTGATGGGAACCCTGCTATGGTGTAGCTTGTCCACGGACACATAGGGTTGAGATGTGTCACGTGACATCCCCTCCTTTTCAAAGTGAGGTACTGGTACCGAACTGTATGGCTTCGAGGGAGATCGCCAATAGCATCCGGAATCTTGGAAGGGACTCTTCGCCGGCCCACTCTGATGTGTGGGTTGAGTGGTACTTGAACTTCATAAAGGTTTGCAATGCTTGCTTCTTTGGGCCGCGCCGAAAGCGACACAAAGTCTTCTGAATCTCCTTCCTTGCTTCAACTTCGTGTAGAGTCGTGCTTCTTCCATCTTCATGAATCTCCATGGCTGAAAATTCCTGAAACCATCTCCAACACAAAACCATGAACATACCCATTCCATGTAAAATGAAGGAAAAAAATCTTGTCTAAAGACTGTGTATGCAATGTAGATGAACATAGAGACGGAGTGACAACCCGTTCATCAAACACATGCAAACAATGCGATCGAATCTTTTCTGTTTGATCGAAATCAATCAACTGTGGAAAATCCCAGTGGAAATGCCCATGCTTGGTGCTCATACTATCATGTGCTCGTTCGGAAACTGTGTCATGCCAAGGAAGAGACATGGAATGTGACTTCATTATATACAAACTTTTCAGCTTTTCATGAACAATCCGCATACATTCGTGCTCATCCATGAGAGAAACGTGCTCAACATACAATATGTCATGCCTAGGAAAAGGGATCACATAACGATGCTGATTAAAATACAAGAAACGATCACAAATGAAACAATCGAACAATGCGTGCGTATCAATCATGTGAACACATAATACTTCCTGTGAGGGTTCTTTGGACCAAGGCTCGAGAGCCAAGATCGCTTCTTCGGGATCTATCGAATCTTCTTGTGGGGGATCTGTGGACCTCGACTAGAAAGCCAAGATCGATTCTTGGTGATTGATCGAATCTACAACGAGGTTAGCTTCGCTAGAAAAAGCATCAACTAACACATCATCCTTGTGAACAATCACATCTTCTTCATGCTTGGGAGAAATCACATCTTGATCATGCAAATCATCATGCTTGTCATTGTCATGCAAATCATCATGCAAATCTTACCCTTCGAATCATCATGCTTCTCATAATCATGCAAATCCTGTGTATCATGCTTTGGAGAAGAGGAGACTGAGAGAGTCTTCTTCTTCTGAATCCTTGCAATCTTGTCCTGCATATTAGCAATGAGAGATGGAGAAGGAGCAATGTCCTCTCCATGAAAGACAGTAGGAGAATCACTTTTGGCATTGAGAGTTAAAGTGTTAGCCTCAAAATCAATGAGAGCGTTAGTCTCACGAAACCATCGAATGCCCAAAATCATATCACATCCTGAGAGAGGAGAAACAACAAATCTTCTAGTGAAGGCAGTCTGTTGAATTGCAAACAACACATCAAGGCACTCCTCTGTGATGAGAGCGTCCATACCGGGACGAAAGCCAGAGACCTCGATAGGAGATCTCGGACTAACTTCGAGGCGGGCTCTCTCAACAAGAGAGAAACTGATCACATCATGCATACTACGTGGGTCGAACAATATGACAAAACGGTGCCCCGACGTACGACCATAACATTTAATGAGAGATTCATAAATGGGAGGGTCCTGAGAAACTTGGGGCACACTCGTGTTATCATTCATTGCACTGACAGATGTAGTGGGTGCTGTGGGTTCTTTAGATTCATTCGATTCAAGCTTAGGACATGTTCTTTTTATGTGACCCTTAATGTGACAATGAAAACAACGACCTTCCTTAGAATAAGTGCTTTGTTCTTCCGACGTGATGTATCCTCCTACAATTCCTTGTGCTACCTTTTCATTTGGAGTAAGCTTAGGTTTAGCACTACCCTTAGATTCATTGGAGGAATTCTTTGATGAGAGATTGTTGGAAGATTGGTTAGAAGAGTTATCATTCTTACCATTTTACCCTTCTTACCGTTGTGCGGGTTCTGAGAAGTCTGTGACGTACTTGTGGAAGTCTTGTTCTCCTTAGGCTTTCCCTTGTTGTGCTTCATCTCCTGTGCGAGAGCAATCGCTACCGCCTTGTTGAGATCGATTGGATCGAGTACCTCGACATCGTACTTGATATACTCATCCGATCCAAAGAGAAAAGCCTCTTTGCGCTCATCATCCGATTTTCGTAATTGAGTGCCTAGCTGCAAAACACGATTAGAGAAAGACATAACCGGCATACCATTTTGCTTGAGAGCGTGCCAATCGTCCCCTTCAATCATGCAAGGTACTGAGGTGGCATAAACCGCGCCTTGAGCTTGTCTTGGAAATCAGCCCAACTAAAAGAGGGGCGTGAAATCGTCGACTGCCTCTAGGTGCGCGGCTAGCTGTGCCTCTTGCCATGCGTGGTACCAATTGATGGCATCACCGGCAAGGTACATAGCTGCCGTCAAAATTTTGCTATTTTTTGTCTTCTTAGTTGTCGCAAAATAAGCATTAAATTGATGCAACCAGGAATGAATAAGTGTAGCATCCATCTTACCGTCATACTTATTGAAAATCAACTTTTCTGTGACTAGGTTGTTGGAATCTGTATCGTGGCTTGCACCACTTGAGGAACTCCCACGATCTTTGGGTGGTTCGGTTTTCGAGGCTAGTGCTTGTCGAAGCAATTCTTGAGTGCGTAGCTCTCGTTGAGCTTCACGCTCGGTCTCCAAAGCCAATCTATGAGCGGCACGATCGGCCTCCAAGGCCGCGTTTCTTGCTGCCTCGTCCGCCTTTCTTTGTTGCTTCCGTTCTTTGCGTTCGTTGCGCTCGCTTCTAAAGCGAGGCGATTGTCTTCTTGTGTTGCGGCAAGTTTTGCGTTTCTTTCATCGCGCTCACGTTCTTGAGCAAGGCGATTGTCTTCTTGTTTTGCGGCAAGTCTTGCGTTTCTTTCATCGCGCTCACGTTCCTGAGCAAGGCGATTTGCTTCTTGTCTATCCATCATGGCCATCATCTGCTTGACCATTGCCTCCATAGGGTTTGGTTCACTTGGTGGCGTAGATGGCGAAGGGGGAGGGTTGAAGAAATCATCTCCGGGTGGGGACGAGTCTTCGTCGCCTCTCTCATGCTCATCACCTGTATGCGAAGTATCCATTCCGCTTCGGGTGATGACCATGCACTATGATCTTGGGTTCTTAAGCTCGCGAGGAACTTGGGTTCTTGAGGGTCTTGAGGTTCTTGGGTTCTTGAGGTTCTTGAGGTGTTCTTTCGCTTGCAAATCGCGTTGGAGAAGGATCTTCTCTTCACCCGAGTTCTACTCTTTTCTGCAGGCGCACCCCTTGGCGGCCTTGCGCTCACACCAAGGTTGCTTTTTCCCACCTCACGTCGATTGGCCGGCCGCTAAGTGCACGGTCCTCTCTCAATGAGTGAAAAGAGACACAAGGGGAGGATGGACAAGCCCTTCTTTCTTGGGATTCCTGTCACTCTTAGACAAAACATGATTAGGAATCGACACGTCCAAGCGAACTTGAGTTCGTGCGACCGCAACAAGCAAAAAAATTCTTGTGGTTCTTGTGGCTCTTCCCTTAAGTAGTACAGAACACTTCCAAAGCTCTGATACCAATGTAACGTGCAGCGGAATGAATGTTGTATTTTTCTCAAGATTAGTGATCTATATTTTTGAAGGTTCCTTTTAGTCCTTAGGGAAGGAGAGAGCCTTCTGTCTTTACGGAGAGTGCTATGATCACGAACAAAGTGAGTGGATATTGTGCGTGCAAGTGTATGAGACTGAGAGAAGGAGAGAGAAGAGATACGACACCCGAGAGGTTGTAAAACCCTCCTCCGAAGGCCCCACTCTCGTCGGTGAGAGTGGTCTACTTATGATTGCACAAAGTGGTACAATGCGTATGCAATGGACTGATGCAACTTGGACTATGCCGATGACGACGACGGTGATGACGACGACGACTTAGGGCTGAAATCTGTGATCTTCTATTTGCTGAATTTCGTGGACTGTTTCGGGGCTGAAATTGACTGTTTTACTGCTGTCCTTGTTGCTGAATATGGTGGCTTTGTCGGGGTTCCTGCTGAAGATGATAAACGTTGAAGATCTGCACTTTCTGGCTGCGTTTTTAGGTCATTATCGTAGGCTGAAAACGCTGGTCTTGCAGGTCTATTCAATGCTGAAAAACGCTGCAGTTGCAGGTTTATCCCAATGCTGAAAAACGCTGGAATGGCAGCAGTCCTAGCGTTAGTAATTTGCTGATGTTGCTGAGTCACAAACGCTGCATGGCTATGGTGGTAAGGGGGAAAAACGCCAGGCAAGAGTGCTTGATAGAGATGCTTTGCTGTGGGAGGAAACGCCAAGGATGGGGTGAGGGTGGCGATGGTATCTGCTGGGGGTGGCTCACCAAGGGGGTGACTTGGGGAGGTCTTGTTGAGAGAGGAAGGGAGCACTTGCTGCTTGGGTAAGCCTGTTGTGCTCTTTGCTCATCTCCCAAATTATGCTAACTTGGGTTTGCTTATATATTAACTTACCCAATTTGCCCTACTGAGTACAAAAGTCACTTATTAAATAAGTGAAAAATGTCAAAAATTGGGAAAAATGGGATAAGTCACTTGAAAAATCCCCAAACTGACTCTGATGGAAATGCTTATGCTTATGCGGTGTGCAACTGAAGGATATGCATCTATGCTAAGTGATTGGGCATGCACGGTCTACGAATAGACTCACAAAAGTGCTAGATCACTGCTAATCTAGACTGAATGAACTGACGGGAATCCTGCTATGGTGTAGCTTGTCCACGGACACATAGGGTTGGGATGTGTCACATGACACGGAGTTTCTACAACTACCTTGGGTTTTATTTAAAGAGGGAGGGAATGTCACGATTGTGACTATGTTGCAGTATTACATACACTCCTGGTTGCAGATACGTGGAGTGTCATGCCAAGGAGAACCCCTACGCTTGGATGGTCACGACCCTTCGCTCAAAAGACGTGCCTCTTCCTTAAAAGCCACACTCCTTCGACGACCGGTCACACCCCTTCGCTCTACGGGTGCGACTCTTCGCCCAATGGTTGCAGCTCTTTGCTGAAAGGATGTGTCTTTATGTCTAAAGTCATGTCTCTTCACTAGGAGACGTGTCTTTTCATTTGTGTCTCTTCGTCTCCTATATAAGGAGCCTATTGTACTCAGTTTCAAGCAATCATCAATCAATCAAACACAGAGTCTTCTGAGTCTTGTTTCTGAGTTCAGTTCAAGTTTCTTAAGTCTTAATCATGAGTTTAAATACTTAATTAAGGATTAGTACCTAGAATCCTTACATCCCTATCCAGGAGGTGTACGGGTGGGCAACCCACAACCAAGGGCGAGTGCACGTGATGTATGTGAAGCCTGTAGACAGTGTGCGAAGTATCTGGAGATGAAGAATCTAACACCCCCCCTCAACAATAGATGGGGAGAAGCTGTCGAGGAGAATGCAACACGCCTGGTAACTATGGAGAAGATGTAAATCCCGGGAGAAAAGGATGAGAAGCGCCAGCCAAACAACACGACAATCCGTACAGCACCAATGTGATGATGACCAAGGGTGAGGAAACTCCAATCAAGTCGCACAAAGAAGCTGATGGAGTGGCAAGCTACAGAATAAGTCGCTGAAGAGGATTTATATGAGGAAGTAATCTAAGATGAGCGTTTAATAGCCCATCGGTGATGATCACCACTGGCATGGAGGAACCCAGTGTAGCAGCATGAGACAAGACATGGGGACCCCCCCTAAAGAGGAACACTCTGACCACGAGGAGAGGAAATTGCAGAGGTGGAAAACCGGTATCATATCCAAGTCAAAGAAGCTCTAGCAGAAGAGGGAGGAAGAGCATAAAGAAGAGGCTCAATAGGGAAGGCATCGCCCACCATAGTAGACAAGATGACAGGATAAGCAATCCATCCATGTGTAGAGACCGCAATATCTGCAATCTTCCAGGAGAAGAGTCGTCTTGAGGGTATAAGCTGTAATATGATCTGTCGTTCCATGGCAGACACACAATATCGGACAAAAGAGTCGGAAGAGATCCTGGGAAAAGTCAACGTGTGGGAGCACATCCACCACCGGGGTCTAGACAAAAAATCCAAGAGAGTCTACAAGTGCAAGTCGTGAAGACACGTGACATAGGAGAACTGCCCCCCGGGAAAGTAATGGAATGTGGTGAGGTTAAGGACGGTTGAGAGGATGCATCGGGAAGAATGACTGGTGTTGTAGAAGTCATAGCCTCAGAGTAGACCAGCAAAGCAAGGAACATCCATGAGGTCTTCACCGTGTAAGTAGTGCATAGGTACATCCAAATTGCAAGTGAAGAAGCCATAGGACCAAGCAGAAGCAAGGAAGAAGATCTATTAAGTAGAGGCAAGGCAAAAGAGCCACCATGGAGCAGTGTGCCGAAAGAGACCCTGCAGACATCCAAATGCCAAAGGATACTCACATCTAGGAGAACATGTCCAAAAGAAGTGTCTGACCTGCCAAGAGGCACGGGTCTATCGTACAGAGAACCAATGAAGGAGGTGGATAGGGCAATCCCAAATAGAGAGACAACAGTTGAGGGAGAGGGAGGGAGGGTTACTGAGGGAGAAGTAGCAGTGGAAAACACAAGTCACATCCACGTAAGTACCTGTATCAATCCAATCCCCTGCATTTTCCCGAGGGAAAGAGAGCCTCGAGGAGGGCGAGGAGGGAAGATCATGTCGAGGGAGATCCGTCCGTTGTGCCAGAACCTATATCTGAGTCCACGTCTCAATGTCGAACGGTGGAAAGGGATGTATAAGGATGTAGCTGAGTTTGTGGAGTCTTGTGTGACATGCCAAATGTATGGCATCGTGATGGAATGCATCTTGCTTATCCATTGGCTATGTATTACAAATGGGTCGTGGACTTGGTCACAATGTCTTTGGGACTTTGGCAAATGAGGTATTTGGTGCTTGCAAGAGAAGATTTGTCTAGTCAAGTTGAAGGTTGTGCATTGAGAACAAAGAATACGGAATTTGTATGTAAATTCCTTCTTGAAGAAGTGATTTGTTGCTATGAATGCGTGGGAAAGATAACTGCTAATAGGAGAATTGGATGTTGAAGAAGCAAGGGAATTCTTTTCTAGGATGGGTATCAAACTAGCCTTAACTTGTACTTATAACCGAGAGAGCAATGGCAAGATTGAAAGAGGGCATCCTTCAATCATTAAAGCTTTGGATAAGGCTTGTGAAGTTAAACTTGAAGGTTATTTTGCCTTTTGCGTTATATGGGCTGATCGTACCACACATAGTTGAGTCACTGGCTATATTCGTGTTGAATTGATGTATGGTCAAAAACTTGTGATGCCAATTGAAGATGTAGTTCTTACATGGAATGTATTGCCATGGGAAGATGGGAATAGTAGAGAAGACTCGAAGACATTGAGCTTGCAAAAGCTCCATTGAAGAACACAAGGCGGAAAAACAGACAGACTTGATAAGAGACATCGCGTCAGAACAAAAGCTATTGAGGAATGTGATTGGGTGTTGGTATATGATTGTAGCTTTGAAAACCAATACTCTACAACAAGGAAGTTTTCAAAAAGATGGTTTGGTCCTTATGTTGTCAAGCATGTGCATGGAAACGCAACTTACACTTTGCATGAGTTGGATAGGACAGAAATGAGGATTTCCATTGTAGGTAAAAGGATCAAATGGTTTAAAAGAAGAGGGAATGTTTAACCATTTAATGCACAAGTGAAAAAGATAATGGATTTGAATGTATGCAAAGTGAGGATGAAAGTGAAGATATGGTGTCTAACCGTGAGGTTTGATGCTTAACAAAGACTATGTGGCACATACTGGAGGATGTGCAGGTTTAGAGAAGGTGGATGTGAAATAAAAACATTCACCTCACTTTTGACACTTCTTGATGCATGTGAATAAAATCAACGATTTACATATTGTGATATATTGCAACAGCGGCTATCGCGATTGCTCTCATGTACATACCTATCAGGGGAGTTGTGGCCCTAGATGGAGGGCCATTGTGTGTGTACATATGTCAAGTATTTCATGGGGATGCGCCTAGCTTAAGAGCCTTCCAATGTATGTACAATTGTGTGGGTTCGTGCGCGATTGTCAAGGCAAGAGCCTCTTGCACAGGTGCTAGATTAGCTAATTGCTAATTTCCCGCAGGTACAAGTCAACTCGAAGAGATTTCACGCAAGAAATCTTGTCCGATTAAAGGGCAAGTAACCCTACAGGTGCAGATGTTACAGACTTGGGCATCCCAAGTCGCTAATCTGGCACGACACACGAGCAGAAAATCACTTAAAATACTTTACTACTTTATCTCACTTTTTAATTAGAGTCAACACGGCCCAGCGTAGTTCTGTGTCCAGAGGTATTGGTCCCAAAATCTGGGGCCCCTTTCAGTATTTATTTTTATATTAATGCTTGAGCAAAGTTCACTACCTGCGGGACCTCTGCTCTTAGACTCTGCGTCCAAATGCTCTGCAGAGTGAGGCCTCAAGGGTCTTATTTTGTCCCGTGCACATACGTGGACAAGCTACTTCATGACAAGGGTTCAATTAGCCTAGCTTAGGAAACGTTCTGGCACTTTCATGAGTCTGTTCGCAGATTGTGCATGTTCAGGCACTTAGAGTAGATGCATATCCTCTGGTTGCACACAGCATACCAGTAGAACCCATCAGGAGCATTTTTACAGTGCACAGACCTGTTTTCATCATTTTAGCCATTTTTCACTTATTATTAATAAGTGACTTTGTTGGGAAATTGGGTAGGGCAATTTGACCAAGCATGTATATAAGAAAAGCTAGCGCTAGTGTTTTCTGGGAGAAGAGGCAGCAAGGACCATGTGTCCAACAATGCACCTTCTCAGCAAGACCCCCGGCGGAACAACCTAGCGTTTTCAACCATCAAGAAAAGCCCAGCGTTTTCAGCATTTGCAGATCAGCCCTAGCGTTTTGCAGTTGCAGATGAACCCGGTGATAGCAGATCACAGCAGATTCCAGCGTTTTTGCAGCAAGACAGCAGATCAGCCTAGCGTTTTTGGATCAGCAAGTTAGCCTAGCGTTTTGTAGATTCCCCACGACAGATTCAACATCTGCGTTTTTAGCGCATCGTCGTCGCATTGTCGTCATCGCCGTCGTCACCGACATAGAGTCAGAATTCAGCGGATACAAGGTTTGCAGATTCAGCCCGCTATTCGCAGATTTCAACATATAGCCCTATGTGTAGTGGACAAGCTACTTCATGACAAGGGTTCAATTAGCCTAGCTTAGGAAGTGTTCTGACACTTTTGTGAGTCTGTTCGCAGACCGTGCATGTCCAGGCACTTAGAGTAGATGCATATCCTCTGGTGCACACAGCATGATCATCAGATTACCATTAGAACCCATCAAGAGCATTTTTACAGTGCACAGACCTATTTTTCCTATTTTAGCCATTTTTCACTTATTATTAATAAGTGACTTTGTTGGGAAATTGGATAGGGCAATTTGACCAAGCATGTATATAATAAGAAAAGCTAGCGCTAGTGTTTTCTGGCAGAAGAGGCAGCAGGGACCAAGTGTCTAACAATGCACCTTCTCAGCAAGACCCCCGGCGGAACAACTTAGCGTTTTCAGCCATCAAGAAAAGCCCAACGTTTTCAGCATTTGCAGATCAGCCCTAGCGTATTGTAGTTGCAGATCAACCCGGGGATAGCAGATCACAACAGATTCCCTAGCGTTTTTGCAGCAAGATAGAAGATCAGCCTAGCGTTTTTGGATCAGCAAGTCAGCCTAGCGTTTTGCAGATTCCCCGCGACAGATTCTGCGTCTGTGTTTTCAGCGCATCTTCGTCATCGCCGTTGTCACCGACATATAGTCAGATTTCAACAGATACAAGGTTTGCAGATTCAGCCCGCAATCGTCGTCATCATCGCTGTCGTCACTGACATAGAGACAAAATTCAACAAATACAAGATTTGCAGATTTCAGCCCTTAGCTTTTCAGATTTCAGCCCGTCTCGTCGCCGTTCTCGTCGCCGGCAAGTCCATTGCATTGTAGAGATTTGTGCAATCAATAGTAGACCGCTCTCGCCATAGAGAGTGGGGCTTTCGGTGTCGTATTCTTCTCTCTCTCTCTCTCTCTCTCTCTCTCAGTCTCAGCACCTTCATTCACAGTGTTTACCACTTTGTTTGTGATCATTTGCACTCTCTCACTAAAGGAACGGAAGGCTCTCCCTTCCATAAGTAAAAGGAACCCTTGAGCACGGTTCGGAGCACTCATCTTGAGCAAAGTTCAACATTCACATCCGCTGTACCTTACATTTTTATTCTGCCCCAAAAGCAGAGTCCCAAAAGCATTTAAATTCAAAGGTAATAAACTCAAAAGCATATAATCTTCAAAAACTGCCCAAAAAGCAGCCAATGCAATTGGCGAAAATCAGTACAGTCTACCACGTGGCATCAACGCAAAACAAGGAGGTCTGTACAAGTGCCACGTCAGCATGCCAATGCCATTCACAAAATTCCGTACAGTTTTTGCTACGTCATGTGTCCGAGCAGTCTTGTCACGTCATCAATTTGTGACATACCCCCCTCTTGAAAGAATTGTAATTGCCCTCGAGTACGTCTGCAAAATCAGACATAAGCCATAAACTAGTTCAGTAGACATTGACTCTAAGTACCGACGCACTAGACGACATTCACATCACATTCACATCACATTCAGATCAAATCACATAGAATCCTTTTTAATCTAGGAGCATGATTCCCGACAACGTATTTAGCAATCGCATCTAGATCCACACTGGACCTTACTGATGCCGGATTAACTAATCCTTATTGCGATCATGTCCATAGATTTCTCAAGCAATCATTTCGTCAATCATTCCATCTTTCAATCCTGCACTCAAAACACAATCACATGTGTGAGTAATCATTTCCGAGAATTCCAATCCATCAATCAGACACTGAGTTCATACAGAAAGAGAGTGTTTCAATCATTTAGTTCTGGTCATCTTATCGTTGTGTTCAATCATCAGTCATCATCACCATTTAAAATTCTTGATCATGATCATGATCGGGTCCATTTTGGAGCGGTCATTACTGTGAATTTGTCATCATCTCATTCTCGATTTCACCTGTTATGTGTTCACAAATAGCAAGTTCTTTCAAAAACATTGATTTCATACATAAATTAGAATCATCTTCGGAAATTTTTGTTTCAAAGTTTTTTATCCACACTTAGTTCATACTGAACACAATGTTTCAATCATTCATTCTAGTCATCACATCCGTCAAGAAGTCTTGATGCACCTAGATCCCCGTGTAGCCATCTCATCCCGTAGTAACTCGTGATTCGCTCACCACAGTATCTAGTCATCTCATTCATATTGGAATCTTGAAATACTAGGATTTTATTTCATCATTCATCATTCCTTATGCATCATCATTCAAATTTCAAACAAAATTCATCATTTTTATCTTGAATCGACGGATTCATTCTTGAGCTGCTGTTGTTCCCGATTGCTTTCAGATGCAAATTCCTTGCCATGCCATCCTTGATTTCACCTGCAAAACAAGCAAAATTTCAAGCAAATGGTTCACCTGGTTGCAAAAGAGTCGATGTTCGGCTCCATGATTCCAAATGCTGTCATATGTATGTTCCTCGCTCCTGAGGGTTAACTGCACACAGATAACAAGAGCTTCCCAAAACACTAATTACACATATATTGAAATTTTATGCAAAAACCCTAATTTTCCAAATCTCTTAAATATAAGATTTATTTGTGTCAATGTGTAGAGCTTGTTGAGAGGATCAACTTTGTCTTCTGTCGCATATCTAAATTCTCAATCGTTGAAGAGATTTTTAAATGTCTTCTGGCAAACTTCCCTCCTGAAAATTTGTCCTATTATTCATGCTGTCCTTCATTTGCACCGGAATTCAACTTTTCTTTGCGTGCCCACCGAGAGATGTTATCTCTGTGAGATTCTCCACAAGAACCAATGTGTAATCCGGGATTCTTTATGGCTTATGCCCTGTAAGATAGAGCGATGAAGACGCGAGCGCGCCCTATGCGCGATGAATACGGGGTGAGAGTGGCTAATAAATCCGGGGTCGAGACACAAAGATTCTTTCATAAACTTCTATATGCACTTTAGAAGCTCCAACTTGCTCTGCCTCCTCTTTGGTAGGACTGATATGCTCTGAGAAAAGCACATGTGTGAAGCTTTGATACCACTATTACAGACTTGGGCACCCCAAGTCGCTAATCTGGCACGACATTTGAGCAAAGAATCACTTAAAATACTTCATAACTTTATGACACTTTTTAATTAGAGTCGACACGCCCGGCATAGTTCCGTGCCCTGAGGTATTGGCCCCAAAATCTGGCTCCCTTTTCGGTACTTATTTTTATATTAATGCTTGAGCAAAGTATAACACCCGCGGTATCTCTGCTCTCAGACTCTGCATCCAGATGCTCTGCAGAGTGAGGCCCCAAGGGTCTTATTTATTCTTACAAGGGATGCCCCAAAAGCAAAGCCCCAAAAGTAGAGCCCAAAAAGCATTCAGTTCAAAAGCAATAAACTCAAAAGCATTAGTCTCCAAAAACTGCCCAAGAAGCAGCCAACGCAATTGGTTGAAATCCCTACGGCCTGCCACGTGGTATCAACGCAAAATGTGGAGGTCCGTACAGCTTCCACGTCAGCATGCCAGCGCCATTCACAGAATTCCATACAGTTTCTGCCTCGTCATTTGTCTGGGTAGTTCTACCATGTCATCAATTTTTGACAGCGGGAGCTCAAGGGCTTGCTATGGATGCGACCGATAACGCGAAACGGAGCCTAAAACAGTAAATTACAGCCTGCTCTGTTATCTTTCAGGTTTAGGGTTTGACCCTTTTTGATCCCTAATACTCCTAGGAGCTTTGGGGAAGCTAGGGGATCACTGTATAGGTGTTCTGGTGCATTCTGGGGCAGAAAGCAGAGCATTCAGCGCACTGCAATTTCTCGCCAGGTTTGGGAAAGTGCTCAAATGCACCGGGAAAGTCACCTCTTGCCTGGGGATTTTGTCTGTGAAGCTTCCTACTACTGTTATGCTACCAAAATCGGGCTCGAGGAGGTCATTTTCAACCCGATAAAAGTGGGACAGCTTGTAGGAATTTACAGGTTTTCTCCAAAGCTTTAATTGAATAAAGAAATACCGAAAGGGGCGCCAACCTATGGGGCCAACGTGGTGTCGCTGTCTGCTTGGAAGCACCATACCTGCTAGGCCGTATTTTGTTTGAAGTGTAATTTCGAGTCACATGCTTATTCGTGAATTTCCTGTGTCATAAAGTTTAACAATGTAAAGATCTTTTGAAAGTTAAAGTGTACCACCCTCTAGTGAGTCTACAGGCTGGTTTCAGTTGGTGTAGTATGTAGGCTTTTAAGTATCACATGTAGGGTAATTTTTGACGGGTGGAAATTTCGGGGGATTTGATCCATACTTATTCCGTACTTCCGTACCCGTGTGCGTCGGACATGTGGAAAAACATGTTAGCTAATATAGCATCCTCGTATGAGAGAGAGAGAGAGAGAGAGAGAGAGAGAGAGAGAGAGAGAGAGAGAGAGAGAGAGAGAGAGAGAGAGAGAGAGAGAGAGAGAGAGATGATGATGATGATGATGATGTATTTACGTCCTTGGGGGGCCAAAATGACCCATGGGACCCAAAATCTCATATATGAGACTCCCCCCTTCCCATGTGAAGGAGGGGACGTGTCATGATTCTGTGGTAATTTTGTTTGTGAGTGTGGTGTGATGTTCTAGCACTCTGGCAAGCTAGATGCGTAGTGCTATTGGAGAGGGACGTGTTCTTGAGAGAAGCTCCTCAAATGTAGTACATCCATAAATAAGTTGGGGAAAGTCGACCTGAATGTGTGCATATGCTGGACATTCAAGGGTTACATTTGCCTCATTTTCCAATGAATTCAAGTTGCATTGAGTGCATCTCCTCATGTTTGCATCAATATTCAGCCATCCTCCCGTTTCACTTTTGAGCATGTAAGATCTTGTCCGCATCAAGGTGATGGCCCGTCTCGCACGGTAGGACATGGGTGTCCTGATATGTATTTGGGTTTCCCCGGTTTTGTACTCTTCCCAGTATCTCGTGTTTATGTGCTTGCAATAGTATTCAAACTTGGACCTGTGCATTGCATTCTTCCATTTGCTGTGGAGGGCCTCAAGTAATTGTAGTTCAAAATTCAGCTCGTGCTCATGCTCGGTACCTTCCTCTACATGCATGTCCACATGTGCTCCCACATTCCATTTAGAGAACCATTTCCTGATGTCCTCAACAAGGCTAGAGGTGAGAAACTTGCTTTTGTGGTTCTTTTGCGGCTTACATCCTACCTCCCATGCTATGTGAGGCAAACGGTTATTAGGCATCAACTTCACCTTCAAGAGATATCTATGCATTCTTTGCAAAGCAAGCATTTCCAATGGTCTTTGTCTAGTCTCCAATAGCATCACGGAGTATGGTGTTGTGGTTTTTATCCCCATTTGTCTACATAAGAACTTTTTCTGAATTTTCTCAATGTCATTCCATGTGCTGGCCGGAATACTTGGTCCCCATACCTCTACCCCATACAATAGCGTTTGGACCACACTCATTGAAAGCCATGGACTTTATTTCCCACCTTCTAGTGACGCTTTGTTTGCACATGTTTTCAAACTCGTAATACCTTGCTTGTCCTGCTTCAATTCTTGTTTTTGCACATTGCCCCCATCTATGATTCGAGGATATAATGATGCCCAAGTATTTAAAGCTGTCCACTGCTTGAATCTCTTGCCCATCATACATAAGGGCGGGCTGATCCTTTGATTTTGTGTGTACAAGTCGCCATACATTTTGTTTTTCACTGAGAGTCCTGTGGCTTCGCAGAAAGTATGTACCGCATCCAAAAGTTTTTGCAAGAGAGACATGCTAAGCGCTAAAAGAACCACATCATCAGCATAAATGAGGAGTAGCAAAGTAATGAGACCTATGTTTGGTGCATCTCCATTATCTTGCGTTGTTTGGCAGATAAAGTCCTCAAGCTCATCTATGCATAGCCCAAATAATGTTGGGGACAAAGGACACCCTTGTTTGACTCCTATTGTGCTAAAGAACTCTTTGGAGAAGCCTGTTTGCATTTTCAGTTTACATCGAACCGCATGGTATAGGCGTGCCACCGCAACCCTCAAATGTATGGGAACCCCAATGGTCTCCATGCGGGACCATAACCCATGACGAGGTACCGTATCAAACGCTTTCTTAAAGTCCACAAAACAGCAGTACATAGTTTCTCCTTTGAGTCGCGCCTCTTCCATCATAATCCGGATTGTAATCAAGTGATCTATGGTACTATGTTTTGCTCTAAAACGTGCTTGACCGATAGCCCTCTTTCCACTATTTTCAGCCCATGTGCTAATATCTTTTTCTATCAGACTCCCAAAAAGTTTTGCCATGCAAGAGCCCACCATGATGGTGCGGTAATTTGTGAGTAGGTTACGGTCTCCTTCTTTAAACAAAGCTTTGACCCAATTCTCTTGCCAATCTTCAGGCATGCCTTGGTGGATAGCTTGATTCATCATGCTTTGTATCCATTTCTTATCTTCATTGCCCGACCATTTCAACATTTCGGAGTTGAAGTGCAAAATGTCAGAGGCTTTCCCAGTGGCTAGTTTTTTCAAACCTCTCAAAGCCGCTGCAAAAGTTATAGGTTCCTTAGTGTCAACCTGAATTTCAGCCTTCATCATTATTTGAGCATCGGTGGGAGCATAGAGTGTTTGTGCATATACATACATTTCGTCCATGCTGAAATTTCCCATTATATCCTCCTTTTTTCCTTTCATGTTGCGCCATGCTTTCTTGGGCTCTTTCTTAAATCGGATCACCTCTTGCTCCTCCTTCAAAAGTTCATGCATCCTTCTCTTTTTCCTTTTCAGCATCCTGTATTCCTTGGCTGCATTTTACCACTCCTGCGTGGACTTATTGAAGCACTTTAACTTGCGTTTGGCTACTTTACATTCTTCATCAAACCATTGGTTATGAGGGAGACCTTTCACTTGTTGGTGATTTCTTTTAGATCGCCCCATAGTGACCTCTGCTGCCTCTTCTATTGCTTGACGAAAGGTAGCCCAATTTTCTGAAATGTTTTGGTACATGCATTGTCTACTCAATAGGCTGTCCAGAAAAGTGGCATAATCGAATTTCTTTGTGGCTTGCATTCGATATGCCCAACTTGTCGCCTTTTGGATGCGTTGTGTAGGCATGTGTGGGAGGTCTAGACATACATGAATTGGAGTATGGTCCGAGTTCGGTGACCGAGCCCCAATTTTAAAGTGTCCAATTAAATCCAATGCATTGTGGCTAACTAACGCATAGTCATTAGTGTTTCTTCCATGGTTTGATGTATAGCATGTGTATGTTCCGGAGCTTGGAAATTTCTTGGTGCCATTCATGACTACAAGTTGCATAGAATTCATCATGGACATCAAAGCTGAACCTTGTTCATTCATGAGGTGATCGCATGAGCATCTATCCCACATTGCATCTAGTACGAGATCGCCATCTTTGTCTGCGGGATGGATTGAGTAGTCAACCAATTGAACCTGTATGTTGGCTATGCGAGCATTAAGATCCCCGAGTATCATCACTGCCCCGTGTGGTGTGTAGGTTGCAATATCTGTATATAGGTCGGCAAAAGGGTCATTCTTGGAGAGATTATGCAAATTATAGAACGGGGATTCCCGATGTGGGATGTAGCATCCCTCAATGAACATCGATCTCCCAGATGTACATATCTCAGCCCATATGTATCGTTTGTGTTCATCTATCTTGCATATCTTAACCTGATTTTACATTTCCTCCTTGTACATTATAGCAACACTCCCTTGCCCGCGCATCTTAGTACCAGGCCACCAAACCGAGTGTGTAATATATCCTGGAATACTTGGCAGTCTACATGTGTCCTGTTCCCACTTTTCAAGTAGAAAAAGTATGTCTGCTTGTGGTAGAACCTCTGTCAATCCTTCCCCTTTGTGCCAAGGGAAACCTCGGCAATTCCAACTTGTGACATGTATGTTCGTGGTCCCATGGGTTTCCCCCTGTAATGCTTCTGGTGGTGTTACCCCTGTGGAGGTGGTGTTCTTTTTCATTCGTTCTTCATATGCCTGTCTTCTTTCTTTTTGTTTCGCGGGTGTCCTGTCTTCACTAATGTAAATTGGGCTGTCCCTTAGATAAATGCAAGCATTTTCGAGTATGATGGCTCTTTTACGTGCATCCAACATTGTGCATACAATTGCGCGATTGTTCTCAGGCCTCTGGTTACCCACACGGTGTGCCCCATACACCACTACATCATGCATGCCAAATGTGTTTGCAAGGAGGTCCGTGACCTCCGCATTCAACATGAGTACTTTCTCATTGTCAGATTCGGGTATGCCTTGGATCACAATATTCATACTGCGTTTCTCTCGCTCATTATACTCTGTGTCATCTACATTTGCGTACGTCTCATGTGTCTGCGGAATGGCATTTGGAGTACTTCTTACTACATGTGCCCGGGAGGTCATATTTCCTGTTGCATTAGCACTGATGTGTGCAAGCTTCTCGTCGTGTGTAGCTAGAGTGTCTTGCACATTGGAGACCTGTTTGTTTAATGCATCTTGCAGGGCCTGAATTTTCTCATCTTGATGTTGCATTTTCAGATTCTGTATTTGGATTGTGTGCTCCAATTCCTGGTTCTTTAGTGCAAGATTTTTGATGTCTTCACCCTGCTTCATTACCATTTCCTGTAAGGATGAGATAAAGCCCCAAATATCTTGCATCGAGCATAGCACCGATTTCTCGGTTCCTGCACCTGTGTCTTTACCTGTCCCTGTATTTGTACCTGTACCTGTATCCATCTTGGATGGGGGTGTTTGTTTATCCTTTGCATTTGGCATGTTTCTTGTTGGTGGCGATCGCACGGAGAAACCACTTCTTGAAACCCGCAGGTTGACTGGTTCACTCATTCATATGGGGCCCCACCCTTGCGTAAAAATACCAAGCAAGTTCGAAATCAATGTCAATGACAAAGCCAAAGAGAGAGAGAGAGAGAGAGAGAGAGAGAGAGAGAGAGAGAGAGAGAGAGATGAAATGAAATGTTCTAATAAACGTCTTCAAAAGGTCAAAATGACCTATGAGACCAAACTGATACAATCCTTGTGGATCTAATCCAATGTCTGGGTACAAAAATAAAATGAAGTACAGTAAAAGACTAAAAGCTAAAAGACTAAAATCGTCATCCTGAAAATCATCATCATCATCATTCATGCCTGAGGATGCCCGTCGGGCGTTGTCCGAGAAAGTATTGCATCGGTCTCTAAAGAGCTTCGTCAATGTCCGCCTCTGTAAATAGTCATCTGGGCATCTCCCATGTCGTGCTAGAATAGTCCCGATTCTCTGGTGGAGCCTCCGTCGATGTCGTGGTCGCCCCCGTAGATGTGGACATCTAGCTCTCCTGACCCTGCTCTAAAGAAGTCAGTGATCTCCCTCTGTGAATGTCTCCCACTACTTGGTCTGCTCAAGAGACTTTCCTTGTGTCTGCGCAGCTCTAGCAAAAACAACCCTAGGCATCTCTGATCGTGATATCTCATGACTCTAGCCAACGGTCCAAACCCCTCTCTGAATAGACAGTGAAAGCGCCCTCGTATCCCTTAGTGTACCGGACAATGACAAATGTGATGTAACTCTGTCTCTGGCTCTTTATGACATAACTGGCATATCCTGGCTTCTGCTGGTAGTCTCAATCTCTAGCTGATGCGATGATGTGCGCATCTGACCAATAGACATCGTATCCCATAGGATAAATGAATGTCCATATAGGCCGGTCTGAGCACATATCCATCCTCTGTTAGTTGGAGGAGATGCTCTCTTTAGAAAGCCATCTTCGTGCCCAACTCTTGTATTGGCTGTATCCATGTGATTTTGGTATCCAGCTGAATCAAATCCTGACTTGTAAGTCTAGTGGTTTCTGTCCGTGTGAGAGAGCAGGAGGGTGCATCGAAGGAGTATTGGAATGGAGGCAGTCTAACCATGCTGAAGCCATGTGACTGAAACCATGATGTCATCTGCCCATACCAACATGTTGTGTCCCCTTGTAGCGCTAGCTGTCAGGATGACTAAGTGCTAGCCGAGCATATCTGTCTCTTGGAAGGTCCCATAAATTATGCATGAAGGAAACTGATTCAGCAAGGGCCTCAACTACGAGAGGAGGGGCAGCTAGCTCAACTCGAATAATCTCATGTGGCTAGATCTGCCCTGGTGGTCCACTGAGGGCCCCCAAATCTGAACCCCATAGAGCATAGCTGAAGCCACTAGAGTGTCAAAAAGCCACAGCTTTGTTCGAGGTCAGCAAGGGCCTCAACTACGAGAGGAGGGGCAGCTAGCTCAACTCGAATAATCTCATGTGGCTAGATCTGCCCTGGTGGTCCACTGAGGGCCCCCAAATCTGAACCCCATAGAGCATAGCTGAAGCCACTAGAGTGTCAAAAAGCCACAGCTTTGTTCGAGGTCAGCAAGGGCCTCAACTACGAGAGGAGGGGCAGCTAGCTCAACTCGAATAATCTCATGTGGCTAGATCTGCCCTGGTGGTCCACTGAGGGCCCCCAAATCTGAACCCCATAGAGCATAGCTGAAGCCACTAGAGTGTCAAAAAGCCACAGCTTTGTTCGAGGTCAGCAAGGGCCTCAACTACGAGAGGAGGGGCAGCTAGCTCAACTCGAATAATCTCATGTGGCTAGATCTGCCCTGGTGGTCCACTGAGGGCCCCCAAATCTGAACCCCATAGAGCATAGCTGAAGCCACTAGAGTGTCAAAAAGCCACAGCTTTGTTCGAGGTCAGCAAGGGCCTCAACTACGAGAGGAGGGGCAGCTAGCTCAACTCGAATAATCTCATGTGGCTAGATCTGCCCTGGTGGTCCACTGAGGGCCCCCAAATCTGAACCCCATAGAGCATAGCTGAAGCCACTAGAGTGTCAAAAAGCCACAGCTTTGTTCGAGGTTCCTGAAACTGAACTTGCGAACACACCTTCTCCAAACCTCCCAAGGTTGCATAAGCTCTCGTCAATCTAGTCTCTGCTGCTCTTCTCAATGAAAATGCCGGTCCACTGAAGACTACCCCAAGATAGGTGTATGCATCTGTATACTCCACCGTCTCCTGACCATATGTAAAAGTAGGTGTTGACCTCCTGACCCAATGTGGTGTGGTGCTAAACATCATAACCTTGGTTTTCTCCAGGTTAACAGACAATCCACTATTGTTGGCAAATGTGTACAAAATATCTAAATGACGTTGCATCCCCTCCAGGGAATTGGAAATGAGCACAATATCATCAGCATATTACAATAGTGGGATCCATGTCCGTGCGAACTGTGCTCCTCTATCACCATCCCTCTCAATGTAGTCAGCAACCTCATCTACATACATGCCAAATAGTGTGGGAGATAGTAGGCAGCCTTGTTTCACCCCAATAGTGGAGTAGACCAAATCAGAAATTCCCTTTGGAATGCGTACATGCCCCACTACTGACTTGTAAAGAGCCATGATCCCCCAAATCAACTCTTTTGGAACCCCCATCTCCTGCAGTCTGCACATCAATTTGGCTATGGGCACTGTATTGACAGAAGTCCACAAAGCAACAATAGAGCCGTCTCCCACGTGATCTCCTCTCCTCAAAAATGGCTTTGATTGTCAGAATGTGATCAAGAGTAGAGAAACCTCTTTTGAAACTCGCTTGTCCTGCTGCCCATACACCCTCTCTCTCTACCCATCTACTCAACTGCTCCTCAAGGATGGATGCGTACAACTATGCCAATGTGTGTCCAATCATGATAGTGCGGTAGTTCCTAAGCTCTTTAGGGTCCCTTGACTTGAAGATAGGTACAATCGTGCACAAACTCCAAGTATCAGGTAGGCCCTCGCACATGGCACGATTGAACATCACTGCTAGAAGCTCTGCAAGAAAATCTTTGGCATGTATAAAATGCTCTGCTACCAGGCCATCGTGATCATATACTCTCCTAGTCTTCATCCTATCAATGGCTTTCTTTACCATCTCGGCGGTAAAGAAAGCACATGTGTGTGGGCATGGCTTTGGCGGATCTGGAAGAGGTGGCTGCCCCGAGAGATGATGCATACTGACCCCATACCTCCGTAGAAGTGATGACCGGTGGGGGGGAGTGCTCATGGAAGAGTCGCCATGCCTCACCGGATTCTGGCTCAAAAACAATTGATATAAATCTTGCTCTAGCCGAGCTAGAAACGCCCTCTTCTTTCATCGTACCAAACGCCGAGAAGCAATCCCTGACTGCCCGTGAGTAATGGTACCTCCCTTTGAAGTCGGGCTCTCATCTCTCTGCACTCCTTATCATACCAGCTATTTTGGGGTGCGCTCCTAGAACGTCGGCATTGCCCAGGCTCAGTATGGGGGTATGCCTCTGCTGCTGCATCCTGTAGTGTCTTTGTCAATACATAAGTGAGCTCCCCTAAAGGTCTCCCCGGATTCTCTGTGCATAAGCATCTGTAGATACCATCTATGTAGACAGAATTAGTCTTTGAAGTAAAAGTGTATCGGGTATGCGTTGGTGTCTGTGCCAGTCGAGTTGTGCTGAACTATAATGAGACGGTAAACGTGAGGAGAGCATGATCTACTGCTACCCCAATAGGCGTGGGTATGACTGTACAGTCGTGAATAGAGGGTATGAAACTGGGTTGAGCCAAAACATAATCCACTGTGCTGGCCCCATGTCTATGAGGAAAGCAAGTGAACCCACTCGACGCTAGAAATCTATGGGGGCCATTCAAGATGGCCAGTCCATGTGCAGTACCCAAATCTGGCAGATATCCTCCATATCCAATGTGCTCTTCATCTTGCGAACACCTCGCCAATCCCATATCACTGACATCCAAATTCTCTCAACATTTCCTCTGAGGTATCGTAGTACGCTGTCTGAGACTGGCCTGTCCTGGCATTGAAGTCTCCCAAAAGAATGACATCTCCATCCCTAGAGAATTCCCATACGTCCTCATCCAATATCATGTAGGGTGACTCCCCCTTGGGTGATGCATAATGAGATGTGCTGGGGGCAAAATAGCATATTGCAATGTAGAGTGGCCTCCCTGTCTCTGCTCTCACTCTTACCCATATATATCTGGCCTGCTCATCCCTCCGTACGAATGAGGGGTTTCAGCTCCTCCTTGAATAGGACTGCCACACCTCCTCACCCCCGTCCTCTATGCATTGATATCGCTTCTTGCCTACAAGTAGTCTCCCAATGGTATCCCGTCATTCTACGTAATGTGCCGCCAAGAGTTTGATGCGTTTCGGAGTAAAAAATAATATCTCTTCCCTTAAAGCTATCCTCAAATGCGCCTACATCTAGCTTCATTGATCCGTTACAATTCCATGCTACCGGTTAGTCCCATAGGTCTCTCACCATCATGCGGTGCGTTTTTCCAAGACCACTACTCTCCCTCCCGAGTAGAAAGCAATTTTTCCTTTCTCCCTCGCCGCCTTGATCTCTAGCATCAGCTCTTGCATGTGTGCTACCTGTGTTAGAGTGAGGTCAGCGCCCAAAAATATCCCAGTTTGCTTGAGTGTTGGTCTCTTCTTCAGGAATTCCTTCCTAGCTTCCAGTGTAGGGAAACGTATAATGAGTGCTCTTTCCTTGGGCCTTCCTTTCTCATCACTTCCCTTCTTGCCAACTCTCCAAGCACCTGTGTGTGGGTTTAGAAATACCCATGCGCTTCAAGAGCTCTTGCACTTCTTCTTCTACTTTTCCAGTGTCTTTGAGACCTATAACATGCACATGAAGGGCTCTAGTCTTTCTCTTTTGCTCCTCCTCAATTGTCATATTGATTATAATCGATGTTGGTGTGGCTTCAAGCATCTTATCGTTTCCTTTCTTTGCGTCCTGAATTTACTTTTCAGCTTTATCAACCTTCTCTGTGTTTTGAATAGGTGCTCCATCCTCTAAGAGGTTGTTCGTGCCTTTTGCTTTTCCTCTTGTCGTATAGTTTTCACCTGCTCCTTAATGCTTTTGAGCTCCTTGATCATTGAGGGTGGATTTTCTGCCTCCTTTGTAGGGGTATTTTTGCAAGCTGCAAGGTCTCCCTTAAGTGCTTCGATCAATGCATCCTTTTCATTCATACGTTCTTCCATTTTTGGTTTCCGGGATTCAAACATAGCAAGTGGATATTTTCTGCGTCATACATTCCATTACATTCACTGCTACCCTCGCAATCGTCTGCATTTCGGCCTTCAAGGATGCGTACATCTCATCACGCTTTTTAAGCATCTCTTTGTCCAATTCTTTCCTCATATCTGCATACATAGCTTTTTGGTAACTTTCCGCATATGTATACATCTCTTTTTTCAATGTCAACCCTCAAGAGGCTCAGTTCCGCCTTAATCATTATCATCACCTGTACCTTCTCATACATTAAGTCATCTGCGACTCTAGAAAGTTTCTTTGCTCTCACAAAACCTGGCGATAGTGTGCTCTCTCAAAACCTCCACCTAAATGTCGCTTTCGATTTAGGCGGGGTTTCATAAATGATGTCATCCCCGACATTGATTGGTTGGTCCATCCTCAAGCACCCTTAGTGTGCCGAGTTTCTCTGTGCGTACTACAGTTGTCTCGACGACTGCTACCTTTGCTTCGCCCTAAACTACCCTCAATGGAAAGCTTGCCTACAACAACGCCCCCTGCCCATGCAGAGAACGCGATAGAACTTAGAAGGCCTTATTGCGATATGAAAGACTTTGCGGTAGAGACCTTTATTGAGAGAGAGAGAGAGAGAGAGAGAGAGAGAGAGAGAGAGAGAGAGAGAGAGAGAGAGAGAGAGAAAAATGAAATGTTATATTAACGTCTTCAAAAGGCCAGAATGACCTATGAGACCAAACTGATACAAAAGTGGTGAATTTGTTACAATGTCTGGGTACCTTAGTACTAAAGTACTAAGTGTGAAAAGTGTGAAAGTAAATGTGAAAAAACTAAATACAAAGTATTAAATAAACTTCTTAGGAGCATTCTGGGTGTCTGGCTAGAATGCTTCTAATCCTTTGTTGTAGTCTCCTCCGGTGAAGTTTGCTTCTGCATCTTGGTCGTGGTCGTCTCGATTTCCTAAGCTCAATCGCTCTGTCAATTAGGGTGCCTTTGGTATGAATGTGGGTACTCCTTTGTGTTGGCTGCTGGCCTCTTGCTTCCCCTTCCACTCCTGCTTCTCTCGATCCGAAGAAATTTGTGATCTTCCTCTGAGGCTGTAGTGCTCTTTGTCTTCTCATTAGATTATCCCTGTGCCGATGTAGTTCCAGTAGGTACAAGCCTAAGCATCTTTGATCTTGGTATTGCATGATTCTATCTAGAGGTCCAAAGCCTTCTTTAAAGAGGCAATGAAAACGCCCACATATCTCATAGTATAGTGTGTTGTGGCATATATAGTGTAATTCTGTCTCCGGCTCCATTCCGCATAACTTGCAAATTCTGCTCTCACGTGGGATTCCCCTAAATCTGCCAAATTCAGTTTCCAACTGGTATGAGGATGTACGAATCTGACCAATAGCACATCTCAAACCATGAGACAGGTGGGTATCCATGTAACTCGGGCGAATCACAAATCCACCTTCAGATAGTTGTAGGAAGTTTTCTTTGTAGTCGGCCATCTTCGTGCCCAATTCTTGTGTAGGGTCTACCCATGTCCTCGTAGTATCCAACTGTATAAGATCCTGTCGGATGATTTTATTTATCTCCGTTCGTGTAATTGCCAGTGATGGAGCCTCAAGAGAGTATTGGAAGGGGGGTAATCTTTCCATACTGAACCCGTGTCTCTGAAACCACGAGGATAGTTGTGCATACTAGCATGATGTATCCCCTTTCATTGCCAATTGTCGAGAGGATTGACTGAATCAGTTTCTGGCATGAAAGTATATCTTGTGTGTGTCTTCTTCCTTTGTACTTGAGAGGCATTGTATTGGAAGGAGATTGATAAGGTCAAGAGAGCATGATCCACTGCAATCCCAACTGGTCTGGGTCCCACCTTAAAGTCCTTGATACTAGAAATAAAGCTTGGTGAAGTCATGACATAATCCACTATACTGGCCCCATGCCTGTGCGGGAAGCATGTGAATCCCCCAGATAACGGGAAATTCTCTAGACCATTAAGTATGGCCAAACCATGTATAGTTGCCATCTCCATGAGATGTCTCCCATATTCAGTGTGTTCTTTATCCTGTGAGTTTCTAGTAAGCCCCCTTTGTGATAAATCCACTTCTCTGAGCATTTCCTCAGAAGTATCATAGAATACTGCTTGAGAGTTGGCCGTTCTGGCATTAAAGTCTCCTAAGAGAACGATGTCTCCATCTCTAGAGAACTCCCATATATCATTATTCAATATGGTGAAAGGGGATTGTCCTTTAGGTGAGGAGTAGACTGAGGTACTCGGAGGGAAGTAGCATATAGCGATATATAGAAATCTCCCTGTCTCGGCTCTCATTCTCACCCACATAAACCTTGCTTGCTCATCTTTCCTGATAATCTGTAGTAGTGGTTTCAGCTCCTCCTTAAATAAGACTGCTACTCCTCCTGAACCCCGGCTACCCTGTAGAGATCTCTTGTCTGGTCGACCAGCTGTTTCCCATAAATAACCCTTCACATGTGGCATACGCTGTCCCGGTATCTGGTGTGTCTCTGAGTAGAAAACTATGTCTCTGTCCCTAAAGCTGTCTTCAAAGGCACCTACATCTAGCCTATATGATCCATTACAATTCCACGCCGCTATCCGGAGCGTCGCCCCATAGGTCTTGCACCGTCATGCTGAGCGCTTTTCCAGAACCACTACTTTCCCTCCTCTATAAAAGGCGATTTTCCCCTTTTCTCTTGCTGCCCTGATCTCTAGCATCAACTCTTGCATGTGTGTCACTTGTGCCAATGTAAGGTCATCTCCCAGGAAAATACCGGTTTTCTTAAGAGTTGGCCTCTTTTTTAGAAATTCTTTCCTTATTTTTGTATTCGGGAATCGGAGAATAAGTGCCCTATCCTTTACGTTCCCCTTCTCATTGTTTCCTTTCTTGTCCACTCTCCATGCACTTGTGTGAGTAGGCTCTATGATGCCCATGCGTTGTAGCAGTTCCTTCACTTCTTCATCTACATTCTCTTTGTCTTTGACTCTTGTGACCCGCACATGCAGAGCCCGAGTCTTCCTTTTTTGCTCTTCCTCAATGGTCATATTAATAATGGTAGAAGTAGGTGTGGTCTCGAGCATCTGGGCCTTCCCTTTCTTCGCATCCTCAATCCATTTCTCTGCTTCATCAACCTTTTCTTGTGTCTTAACAAGACGTTCCGCCCATGAAGATGCCGTTTTTTATTTTTGTTCATCTCCTTCCCGTAGAGTTTTCATCTGATCCTTCATGTCCTCGAGCTCCTTCAGCACCGAAGGTTGGTCGTCTCCCTTCTCCTTAGTTGCAGATTTGCAAGCTGCAAGTTCTCCTTTTAGCTCCTCGATTATTGCATCCTTTTCCCCCATGTGTTTTTCCATATGTGTTCTCCATGCTTCAAAACTTGCTACTGCCTCATCGAGTTTCTTTTGCATAACGCATTCTGTTACATTTACTTCGGCCTTGATTAGGTTTCGTAATTCCGTTTTCAAGCTCTGAATCTCCTCATTCTGTATCCCCCGGATCTCTCTCCTTAGTTCTCTTATCATGTCTCCATACATGGAGTTCCTGTAGCTCTTAGCGCTCGCGTGCATTTCCTTCCTGATGTCATCTCTCATGTAGTTTAGCTTTGATTTGAGCATCACTTGGACCTTCTCCATCACTAGTTCCGGCAACTGACGCGCCTTTTGGGGAATTTCTTGCGCGTGAAGGAGCAGCAACTGGAAGCCTTAGGCGATAGAGAGATGGGCAGCCTTAGGCGATAGGCTAACTCAATAACT
This sequence comes from Adiantum capillus-veneris, assembly GCF_014529385.1. Taxonomy (NCBI): domain Eukaryota; kingdom Viridiplantae; phylum Streptophyta; class Polypodiopsida; order Polypodiales; family Pteridaceae; genus Adiantum; species Adiantum capillus-veneris. Next base: position 59,470,427 of record NC_140959.1, read on the forward strand.
CGCGATAGGCAGCCTTACGCGATGAAGCTCACGATAGACAGCCTTAGCCGATAGAGAAGAAGGTATGTGCACGGCGGTTTGCTTCAGCCTCTGCCTGTGCACGTCTCCCTGTCTCAGCCTGTTCGCGAGCGTGCCTCAGCCTTTTAGGGCTTTGTTGCTGCTGTCCGAGAGAGAGAGAGAGAGAGAGAGAGAGAGAGAGAGAGAGAGAGAGAGAGAGAGAGAGAGAGAGAGAGAGAGAGAGAGAGAGAGAGAGCTGCGCACGCACCTCTGTGCTTCTCCCTTTGCGCGTCCCCTTGCACCTGCCTCCCCCCTGCGCGCCCCCTTGCACTGATGTGCGTATCTGTACCTGCGCGCTGCTTGGCACCTCTGCTTTGCGCGCCCTCTGTGCTAGTGGACCTTCCCCGCTCAGCAGCCCGCCAGAGAGCCCTTCACCCTCGCACTCAATGCAGAGAGAGAGAGAGAGAGAGAGAGAGAGAGAGAGAGAGAGAGAGAGAGAGAGAGAGAGAGAGAGAGAGAGAGAGAGAGAGAGAGAGAGAGTCGTGAGCTTTGTGCGTGGTGTGTGCCCCTTCATGACCCCTGCGAGTCCATCAGCCCTGCGCGAAGTCTTTGCGCTTGTCTACCAGAGACCTCAGCCCTGCGCAATGAGTTACCTCTCCGCGATTCTTTGTTGCTACGTGAGGATCGGCCCTTGAACCTCTGCGCGAATGCGAACAGGAGCCCTTGTGCACTCACAGAGAGGACCTTGGTCAATCGAGCAACTTGCACGTGGGTGCCCCTGCTCGCATCACCATCCACGAGAGAGAGAGAGAGAGAGAGAGAGAGAGAGAGAGAGAGAGAGAGAGAGAGAGAGAGAGCTTGTACACCCCACGTGATAGGCCATTTTGGCATCCGCTAGGGATTATCTTGTACTCAGTAATATACAAACCTGATTTTTTCCAAAAAAGAGAGAGAGAGAGAGAGAGAGAGAGAGAGAGAGAGAGAGAGAGAGAGAGAGAGAGAGAAAAGAAAGAAAGAAAGAAAGAAAGATTTTTAACGTCTATGTCAGGCCGAAATCGGCCTATGAGACAAATCAAATGTACATGGTGTGTATGTCATCCGTCTATCGGAAAGACAAATGAAACAAAACTGATACAAAACTGAACTGAATGTAGGTAGTGGAGTATTTGAGGAGGGATGGAGCTCTATCTCTAGGGGTATATGCATGTCTATATGCTCAAGGTAGTACAATCATGAGAATGCATCAATCTATCTAGCTCCATCCTGTACAAATAGGGGGATGTAAGATGTGGTACATGGGCGGGGCTGGTGCCAAGGCTACCCGGATGAAAGCTGTCGGGTTGGCCCTCATCTGAGCTACTCGCTCCTCAGTGGCACGGCGCTCCCGGGCTCGGATCTCCTCGATCTGACAGTGGTGGAAGCTCGCGCCCCTGTAGCCTGTGACTCGTGGTCGTCGCCTAGCTCGGCTCACCTCCGCCTGTGGGAGTGTCACTCCTCTCTGAGTATCTGGTGAGGGAGGGGTGGCAATCCTCTGAAAGAAGTCTGTGAGCTGCGACTGTCTCCCCTCTGTCTGTGTAGCTGTGCGTGGCTGTAGTAGTGTGTCCCGATGGCTCTGTATCTCTAGTAAGAAACGTCCGAGCTGTCTCTGATCTCGAGAGTCCATGATCTCTCGGAGAGTGGGCTGTCCTCTGAATAAGGCCTCATACCTGCCTCTGATCTCAGTGTATGCTCTGCATCTACATACAAAGTGCTCCTCACTCTCCACCTCCTCTGTGCAGGCTCTGCAGACTCGCTCCTCCCTGGGAACACCAGTATGTCTCCCGATCTCAATCTCTAACCTGTGTGAAGCCACTCTCAGCTGACCAATCGCCACCCGTGAGCTATGTGGCATATATGTGTCCATATAGCGTGGTCTCTGTATGAACCCCCCAGACAATATGGTGAGAAGCTGGTCTCTGTAATCTGACATCCTCGTCCCCAAGCCAGGTGACTCCCAGACTCTCCTAGTGTATAGCTGCCACAGATCCTGTCTCAATACCAAGTTTCTCTCACTGCGAGAGAGGTGAACAAATGGTGAGTGGGGGTCGTACTGGAATGGTGGTAGGCTCTCCATGTCAAGACCGTGTCCCTCAAACCATGCTCTGACCTGTGAGTACCAAGCTTTCTCATGCCCACTCTCTGATAGCTGTATAGCTGCCTCAAATGCTCTACGAGTAAGTCTGTCAGGAGGTAGCTCTCTCATCCTCTGGATGAAGCAGACTGTCTGGAATAATGCCTCTACAACCATAGGTGGTGTGGCGAGCTCGGCTCTAATAATGTCATGTGGCACTGTCTTCTTGCTGCGGAGCAAGCGTGAGATCATACATACCTGTGGCCTCTCAAGCTGTGTCCACTGGTCAGCTGTCAATCCTGGTGCCCATACTGCCGCCGAGTACATCAGGGCCGGGGTGACTAAGGTGTCGAAAAGCCACCCCTTCGTGCGGGGCTCCTGAAAGTGTGCCTGGTGGCATCTCCGCTCTAGCATGGTCAGAGCTGCATATCCTCGGGTGAGCCTGTCAGCAGCAGCCTGCCTCATAGTGAAGGGTCCTGGTAGGCTGGTGAATGTGATGCCAAGGTAGACATAGGAGGTGACTACATCAACGTGTCCTCCTGCTGCTGTGAAGGTGGCAGCGCTCCTCACTGCACTGGATGTGTGAAAGATCATGACCTTGGTTTTGCCAAGGTTCACAGTCAACCCCTTGTGTGTGCTGAATTCGTCCAAGGCCTCAAGATGGCGTTGCAAGCCCTCGGGTGACTCTGAAATCAACACAATATCATCAGCATATAACATGATGTGGACCGGAGTACCTGCCAAGTCGCTCCCCTCTCCCCCTGCTCGTAGTATGTAGTCAGAGATCTCGTCGATGTAGAGCCCAAAGAGTGTCGGGGAGAGTGGGCATCCTTGGTTAACACCAATGGTGCTAGCAATGGTCTCTGAAAAGCCGCCTGGGCAACGAACTTGACCCGTCACCCTCTCGTAGAGAGTATATATGGCCCAAATCATCTCTGTCGGTACCCCAATGCCGTGAAGGCGTTGGAAGAGTCTCTCGCGTGGGACCGTGTCAAAGGCCTTGCGGAAATCCACAAAGCAGCAGTAAAGCCTCTTCTTCCGCGCCTTTGCCCCATCAATGAGGCAGCGCAGAACGAAGATGTGGTCAGTGGTGAAGAAAGCTCGTCTGAAACCTGCCTGGCCTGGAGCTCGTAAACCCTCGGTCTCTGCGTAGCAGCTGAGCTGTGCCTCAAGTACTGCTCCATATAGCTTGGCCATCGTGTGGCCAATCATGATAGTCCTGTAGTTCCCTGGGTCCAGGGTGTCGCCAGATTTGTGGATAGGCACTATGGTGTGCTGTGTCCACTCCTCTGGGAAGCCCTCCCCTATAGCCCGGTTGAAGACATGTGCAATCAACGGGGCTATAGTGGAGGCCGCATAAATGATGTGCTCACTCTGTAATCCAGTGTGGTGAGCTGATCGTCTGTGCTGCATGCGGCGTATGGCCCTCTCTACCATCTCTGCTGTAAAGAAGGAGGAGCACGTGGGGCGTGGCTCGTGTGGCTGTGGGATAGGAGGCTGCCCTGGCACCTCATAAAGGCGCTCTGCATAATCATGCCATATCTGTGGATCCTCAATAGCTGTGGTCGGACGTGGCTCGCGAAGGGTGCACCATGCCGTCGCGCTATCTATGCTCATGAATAGGCGGTATAGCTCAAGCTCCTGTGCCTCTTCGAATGCTCGCCGCTTTTGGCGTGTCAGCGTCTTCATATCTCGTCTGGCCTCTCTCTCTGTGATCTCTCCTAAGGCTTGCCGTGCACGGAGGCGTCGGTATAACTCTCTGCACTCATCATCATACCAGCGGTTCTGAGGCATAGTCCCGGGGGGGGGGGGAGTGCGTCCTATGTGTGTGGTGTGTGGAAAAGAGCTAATAGCTGAAGTGTGGAGAACGGAAGAGATATGTGATGTGAGAACTGAGAGTGGTGTGGATGGGTGGAGGAGGCATAGGCCATGCTCGACCTCGGCCGAGTAAAGAGGGGCTAGCTCATGTGTGAAATGGATGGTGGTGTGTGGACTGTGTGCTGTGGGGCTGTGTGGGATGGTATCTCCGGTGATGGAGAAAGAGAGGTATGTGTGGTCGGCTCCGATGGGTATGGGTGGAATGGTGAAGGATGTGATAAGGTGTGTAGCCTCCCTGGGTCCCAGAATATAGTCGACTATACTCCCCCCTCCCTCTGCAACTCCATGTGGCATACAAGTCAGGCCCCCTGAGGTGGGCCACTGGGCTATAAATAACGAGACGGTGCAGGGAGCCAAGTCGAAGTAGGTGTCGTCCGTAGGCTGTGACTGGAGCTCTGTCTGCTGTATCTCTCATAGTAGCCTCCTCATCTAGAGTGTGTAGTCCCTCTGGGTCCTCGTGGTCATATGCCTCACACTGCTCACTGCGCGTACGAGCATTGAAGTCTCCCATAAGGAAGACTTCACCCAGTGTGGAGTACTCCATAATCTCCTCCGTGAGGCATGCGTACGGTGACTCCTGCTCAATAGGGGCGAATCTGGAGCCTGTGGGGGCAAAGTAGCAAAGGGCAATGTAGACGATCCTGTCTCGTGAGAGCTCGAGGCGAATCCACATGTATCGGGCCTGTGGGTCCCGGGCAACAATCTGTAGTCTGCTGTGAAGCCCCTGTCTAAAGAGTATGGCCACTCCTCCTGCACCGCGAGTGGTGTGCTGGCGCATACATCCCCGATGTTGAGACTCCCATTGGAATCCATGTATCCGTGGTAACCCTCTCTCTGGGCTCTCGTGTGTCTCTGTAAGTAGAATCATGTCTCGACCTCTCATCACCTCCTCAAGTCTCTCTGGGTGTGTCCATAGGTCTCCATTGCAATTCCAAACCGTGACATGAATCTCCTCGTGTGTCCTACAGGCCGCGAGTCCATATGCGATGGTCTTGCCATCAATGATAACCCTACCATCTCGATATACTGCCTTCTTCCCTTCTTTGCGGTCTTGGTGGACTCTAGGCATGCACGTGCGGCGGTGATCTTGTTGCATCTTTGTGAGGTCATCATCAAGATAAATCGGGGGGCATTCTAGCCCTCTCAAGATGACCCTCTTTCGGAGGAAAGAAGTGCGAGACTCCTCGGAGGCGAATTGGAGGATGAGAGCTCTCTTCTTTGGATCTTTGCCGGCTCTCCAAACTTTGGAGAAAGGGATCTCTTCTTCCTTGTATCCCACTTTCTTGCATAAGGCTTTCCCATCGCTCTCGGGTGTGGACCCTTCTTCTTCCTTGATGCCGGTCACTCGCACATTGAGACGGCGAGCTTGTCGCATCTTCTCCTCCTCGATGGTTGTGTGTACGATGAGTACCTCATCTTTTTGGGCTTCCTCTCTTGCTACCTTCTTGATATTCTTTTTGACCACTTCGACCCATCCTTCTTTGGTGGCTTCTAATTTGTCCTCAATGCTTGCGGTGAGGGCTTTGGTGATCTCCTCCTTGAGGGCTTCCTTAGCCTCCTCTTTAATCTCTCCTTCCTCGGGGGTGAGGGATGTGATGGAAGCATGTAAGGAGGTCGATTTGTGCCTTCATCTCTTCTTGCTCTTTCCTCCATCTCTCCCTCTCCTTCTCGTTCTCCCGTGCCCTTCTCTCCTTCTCCTCTTTGAGGTTTTGGATTTCCGCTCTCATGTCCTCTTTCTCTTCGTTCCATAGCTTGATGAAGGTGGCTTTCTCCTCCCTCCATATCTCTCTCTCCATCCACCATTCTTTCATGTCCTTCTCCAATTGTGCAAGCCTCTTGTTCGTGAGCATGAAGGTTGTCTTCCTTGTCGATGTCGGCGTCTTGATGATAGGGGAAGACATGGTTGTATTCGGAGCTACCCTCTCTTCATATTGTGAAGAAGAGGGGAGAAGGGGAGTACGTGTGTGTATGCGTGTATATGTGTAGTGTGTGTGTGGGTATGTATCCGTGTGTGTGTGTGTGTGTGTGTGTGAGAGAGAGAGAGAGAGAGAGAGAGAGAGAGAGAGAGAGAGAGAGAGAGAGAGAGAGAGAGAGAGAGAGAGATGGCTGTGTGATCGGGAGCGAGGAGGGGCTGCGTGAGTGGGAGGTTGGAGGGGGGCAGTTCAGCAGCAGCAGCAGGTTGGTATAACAGCGGCAGCAACAGGCGGGTACTGGGGGTGCTGTGCAGGTGGGGTGGGCGCGCTGAGCAGCTGGGGTGACACAGCAGCGCGCTGTACAGCAGTAATGTGCCTGGAGCAGGAGGAGGGCGCTGGTGCAGCAGGTCCGCGTGCTGGTGCAGCACAGCAGCAGGTCCGTGAGAGATGCAGCACAGCAGCAGGTCCGCGCGCTGGTGCAACACAGTAGCACAGAGAGAGAGAGAGAGAGAGAGAGAGAGAGAGAGAGAGAGAGAGAGAGAGAGAGAGAGAGAGAGAGGAAGAAAGAAAGATTTTTAACGTCTATGTCAGGCCGAAATCGGCCTATGAGACAAATCAAATGTACATGGTGTGTATGTCATCCGTCTATCGGAAAGACAAATGAAACAAAACTGAACTGAATGTAGGTAGTGGAGTATCTGAGGAGGGATGGAGCTCTATCTCTAGGGGTATATGCATGTCTATATGCTCAAGGTAGTACAATCATGAGAATGCATCAAGCTATCTAGCTCCATCCTGTACTAATGGGGGGATGTAACCTGTGGTACATGGGCGGGTCTGGTGCCAAGGCTACCCGGATGAAAGCTGTCGGGTCGGCCCTCATCTGAGCCACTCGCTCCTCAGTGGCACGGCGCTCCCGGGCTCGGATCTCCTCGATCTGTCGGTGGTGGGAGCTCGCGCCCCTGTAGCCTGTGACTCGTGGTCGTCGTCTAGCTCGGCTCACCTCCGCCTGTGCGAGTGTCACTCCCCTCTGAGTGTCTGTTGAGGGAGGCGCGGCAATCCTCTGAAAGAAGTCTGTGAGCTGCGACTGTCTCCCCTCTGTCTGTGTAGCTGTGTGTGGCTGTAGTAGTGTGTCCCGATGGCTCTGTATCTCTAGTAAGAAACGTCCGAGCTGTCTCTGATCTCGAGAGTCCATGATCTCTCGGAGAGTGGGCTGTCCTCTGAATAAGGCCTCATACCTGCCTCTGATCTCAGTGTATGCTCTGCATCTACATACAAAGTGCTCCTCACTCTCCACCTCCTCTTTGCAGGCTCTGCAGACTCGCTCCTCCCTGGGAACACCAGTGTGTCTCCCGATCTCAATCTCTAACCTGTGTGAAGCCACTCTCAGCTGACCAATCGCCACCCGTGAGCTATGTGGCATATATGTGTCCATGTAGCGTGGTCTCTGTATGAACCCCCCAGACAATATGGTGAGAAACTGGTCTCTGTAATCTGACATCCTCGTCCCCAAGCCAGGTGACTCCCAGACTCTCCTAGTGTATAGCTGCCACAGATCCTGTCTCAATACCAAGTTCCTCTCACTGCGAGAGAGGTGAACATATGGTGAGTGGGGGTCGTACTGGAATGGTGGTAGGCTCTCCATGTCAAGACTGTGTCCCTCAAACCATGCTCTGACCTGTGAGTACCATGCTCTCTCATGCCCACTCTCTGATAGCTGTATAGCTGCCTCAAATGCTCTACGAGTAAGTCTGTCAGGAGGTAGCTCTCTCATCCTCTGGATGAAGCAGACTGTCTGGAATAGTGCCTCTACAACCATAGGTGGTGTGGCGAGCTCGGCTCTAATAATGTCATGTGGCACTGTCTTCTTGCTGCAAAGCAAGCGTGAGATCATACATACCTGTGGCCTCTCAAGCTGTGTCCACTGGTCAGCTGTCAATCCTGGTGCCCATACTGCCGCCGAGTACATGAAGGCCGGGGTGACTAAGGTGTCGAAAAGCCACCCCTTCGTGCGGGGCTCCTGAAAGTGTGCCTGGTGGCATCTCCGCTCTAGCATGGCCAGAGATGCATATCCTCGGGTGAGCCTGTCAGCAGCAGCCTGCCTCATAGTGAAGGGTCCTGGTAGGCTGGTGAATGTGATGCCAAGGTAGACATAGGAGGTGACTACATCAACCTGTCCTCCTGCTGCTGTGAAGGTGGCAGCGCTCCTCACTGCACTGGATGTGTGAAAGATCATGACCTTGGTTTTGCCAAGGTTCACAGTCAACCCCTTGTGTGTGCTGAATTCGTCCAAGGCCTCAAGATGGCGTTGCAAGCCCTCGGGTGACTCTGAAATCAACACAATATCATCAGCATATAACATGATGTGGACCGGAGTACCTGCCAAGTCGCTCCCCTCTCCTCCTGCTCGCAGTATGTAGTCGTAGATCTCGTCGATGTAGAGCCCAAAGAGTGTCGGGGAGAGTGGGCATCCTTGCTTAACACCAATGGTGCTAGCAATGGTCTCTGAAAAACCGCCTGGGCAACGAACTCGACCCGTCACCCTCTCGTAGAGAGCATATATGGCCCAAATCATCTCTGTTGGTACCCCAATGCTGTGAAGGCGCTGGAAGAGTCTCTCGCGTGGGACTGTGTGAAAGGCCTTGCGGAAATCCACAAAGCAGCAGTAAAGCCTCTTCTTCCGCGCCTTTGCCCCATCAATGAGGCAGCGCAGAACGGAGATGTGATCAGTGGTGGAGAAAGCTCGTCTGAAACCTGCCTGGCCTGGAGCTCGTAATCCCTCGATCTCTGCGTAGCAGCTGAGCTGTGCCTCAAGTACTGCTCCATATAGCTTGGCCATCGTGTGGCCAATCATGATAGTCCTGTAGTTCCCTGGGTCCAGGGTGTCGCCAGATTTGTGGATAGGCACTATGGTGTGCTGTGTCCACTCCTCTGGGAAGCCCTCCCCTATAGCCCGGTTGAAGACATGTGCAATCAACGGGGCTATAGTGGAGGCCGCATAAATGATGTGCTCACTCTGTAATCCAGTGTGGTGAGCTGATCGTCTGTGCTGCATGCGGCGTATGGCCCTCTCTACCATCTCTGCTGTAAAGAAGGAGGAGCACGTGGGGCGTGGCTCGTGTGGCTGTGGGATAGGAGGCTGCCCTGGCACCTCATAAAGGCACTCTGCATAATCATGCCATATCTGTGGATCCTCAATAGCTGTAGTCGGACGTGGCTCGCGCAGGGTGCGCCATGCCGTCGCGCTATCCATGCTCATGAATAGGCGGTATAGCTCAAGCTCCTATGCCTCTTCGAATGCTCGCCGCTTTTGGCGTGTCAGCGTCTTCATATCTCGTCTGGCCTCTCTCTCTGTGATCTCTCCTAAGGCTCGCCGTGCACGGAGGTGTCGGTATAGCTCTCTGCACTCATCATCATACCAGCGGTTCTGAGGCATAGTCCCGGGGGGGGGAGTGCGTCCTGTGTGAGTGGTGTGTGGAAAAGAGCTAATAGCTGAAGTGTGGAGAACGGAAGAGATATGTGATGTGAGAACTGAGAGTGGTGTGGATGGGTGGAGGAGGCATAGGCCATGCTCGACCTCGGCCAAGTAAAGAGAGGCTAGCTCATGTGTGAAATGGATGGTGGTGTGTGGAGTGTGTGCTGTGGAGCTGTGTGGGATGGTATCTCTGGTGATGGAGAAAGAGAGGTATGTGTGGTCGGCTCCGATGGGTATGGGTGGAATGGTGAAGGATGTGATAAGGTGTGTAGCCTCCCTGGGTCCCAGAATATAGTCGACTGTACTCCCCCCTCCCTCTGCAACTCCATGTGGCATACAAGTCAGGCCCCCTGAGGTGGGCCACTGGACCATCCCGTTATAAATAACGAGACGGTGCTGGGAGCCAAGTCGAAGTAGGTGTCGTCCGTAGGCTGTGACTCGAGCTTTGTCTGCTGTATCTCTCATAGTAGCCTCCTCATCTAGAGTGTGTAGTGCCTCTGGGTCCTCGTGGTCATATGCCTCACACTGCTCACTGCGCGTACGAGCATTGAAGTCTCCCATAAGGAAGACTTCACCCAGTGTGGAGTACTCCATAATCTCCTCCTTGAGGCATGCGTACGGTGACTCCTGCTCAATAGGGGCGAATCTGGAGCCTGTGGGAGCAAAGTAGCAAAGGGCAATGTCGACGATCCTGTCTCGTGAGAGCTCGAGGCGAATCCACATGTAGCGGGCCTGTGGGTCGCGGGCAACAATCTGTAGTCTGCTGTGAAGCCCCTATCTAAAGAGTATGGCCACTCCTCCTGAGCCGCGAGTGGTGTGCTGGCGCATACATCCCCGATGTAGAGACTCCCTCTGGAATCCATGTATCCGTGGTAACCCTCTCTCTGGGCTCTCGTGTGTCTTTGTAAGTAGAATGATGTCTCGAGCTCTCATCACCTCCTCAAGTCTCTCTGGGTGTGTCCATAGGTCTCCATTGCAATTCCAAACCGTGACATGAATCTCCTCGTGTGTCCCACAGGCCGCGAGTCCCTATGCGATGGTCTTGCCATCAATGATAACCCTACCATCTCGATATACTGCCTTCTTCCTTTCTTTGCGGGCTTGGTGGACTCTGGGCATGCACGCGCGACGGTGATCTTGTTGCATCTTTGTGAGGTCAACATCAAGATAAATCGGGGGGCCTTCTAGCCCTCTCAAGATGACCCTCTTTCGGAGGAAAGAAGTTCGAGACTCCTCGGAGGCGAATTGGAGGATGAGAGCTCTCTTCTTTGGATCTTTGCCGGCTCTCCAAACTTTGGAGAAAGGGATCTCTTCTTCCTTGTATCCCACTTTCTTGCATAAAGCTTTCCCATCGCTCTCGGGTGTAGACCCTTCTTCTTCTTTGATGCCGGTCACTCGCACATTGAGACGGCGAGCTTGTCGCATCTTCTCCTCCTCGATGGTTGTGTGTACGATGAGTACCTCATCTTTTTGGGCTTCCTCTCTTGCTACCTTCTTGATGTTCTTTTTGACCACTTCGACCCATCCTTCTTTGGTGGCCTCTTATTTGTACTCAATGCTTGCGGTGAGGGCTTCCTTAGCCTCCTCTTTAATCTCTCCTTCCTCGGGGGTGAGGGATGTGATGGAAGCATGAAGGAGATCGATTTGTGCCTTCATCTCTTCTTGCTCTTTCCTCCATCTCTCCCTCTCCTTCTCGTTCTCCCGTTCCCTTCTCTCCTTCTCCTCTTTGAGATTTTGGATTTCCGCTCTCATGTCCTCCTTCTCTTCGTTCCATAGCTTGATGAAGGTGGCTTTCTCCTCCTCCCATATCTCTCTCTCCATCCGCCATTCTTTCATGTCCTTCTCCAATTGTGCAAGCCTCTTGTTCGTGAGCATGAAGGTTGTCTTCATTGTCGATGTCGGCGTCTTGATGATGGGGGAAGACATGGTTTTGTCTTCGTAACTACCCTCTCTTCATATTGTGAAGAAGAGGGGAGAAGGGGAAGAGAGGGAGTACGTGTGTGTATGCGTGTATGTGTGTAGTGTGTGTGTGGGTATGTATCCGTGTGTGAGAGAGAGAGAGAGAGAGAGAGAGAGAGAGAGAGAGAGAGAGAGAGAGAGATGATGAAATGAAATGTTATATTAACGTCTTCAAAAGGCCAAAATGACCTATGAGACCAATCTGTTACAAAATGGTGAATCTAATACCATGTCTGGGTACAAAAGAACTAGAACAAAGATACTACTACTAGAATCCTTCCTCATCTGCACTCTGGATGAGACGAGTTGCCTTGAGTGTTGATGTTGGGTAGTGGGTTGGGTGGTAGGTGCATTCGCCACCTCTTCTTTCGCTTTGTCCTACCCCTTGCTCATGCTTTTGCAAGTTGAAGAGCTTCATAGCCATGCTGATTATTGTGAGGGATGGCTTGAGGCTCTCTCTCTTCGGGAATTGGATGTAGAGTAAATGTGCGGTAGTGATGCTGGTTCTGCTAGAGTCGGCTTTTGGCTTGAAGATTTGGAATTGTATTGGAGTTTCTTTGGTGGAGTTTTCGACCTCTTTGTTGGAAGGTTCATGTGCCGTATTTTGCTTCAGCTCTCTACTATAGTTGTCCTTCCCTCCTTTGTCCCTAGCCTTTGATGTATCACCCAACTTTTGTAACTTTACTACCTAAATTTGACCTTTTTGTGATTATTACTCATTGCTGGACTTTTCAAAACGTACCTTCATTAAGAACCTCTATTTACAAGAGGGATATAGAATCGTTTGCTATCCACTTCAATACTTTGAATTTGGAATAAGGACATGCTTTTGTAAGACCTTGAGCCGCGCAAAGAAAGAGTGTCAAGCCTGATTAACAGTAGATGTAATGTAAAAATTGTTTAAATTCAGGCAATGTAGACATACAAATCTACATGGCAAAAGTTTGTTTAAGTTATACACGTGGCACTGAATTAAGCTTAATGTAAGCCATTTGACAGCTTAATCGAATAAATGTGGCTTAATTCATGACCGATATTTGACCTTTTTGTGATAATTACTCATAGCTGGACTTTTCAAAATGTACATTTGTTAAGAACCTGTAATTACATGAGCGACATAGATGATTTGATTGTCTTTTTTGGGTTGCAGGCCCATATTATAAGATTTTTTTTAAAAAAGTTAGTTAGTATCACTTTTAATATTTTATCTTTGGTCAATTACAGCTTGCAACAGATGAAAAGGACTCAATTATAGCCACTGTTCCTGGTAATAACAAAGACAAGGCAAATCAATTGTACGAGAGCTTGACTACTGGCAAGGTGACATCTTTAGCCATTTTTACTTTGACTAACATTTGAAGGACACTTATGGTCGTTTTCTCCAAGTACTGTATATGCTGGATATGTTTTGTATCTATTAACTTTCCAGTCCATGTCTAAAATCTCTGTTTGACGTTAATAAAAATTGATAATGCACAACCCCACAAACATGTTCACACATGAGAGTGTCGACTCTCTCTCTCTCTCTCTCTCTCTCTCTCTCTCTCTCTCTCTCTCTCTCTCTCTCTCTCTCTCACACACACACACACACACACACACACACACACACACAACTTTTCTGTAAATCTTTGGGATTAATTTACAAGTGGGAAACCTCAAGGTGAGGAAAACCCACAAAAAAGGTCAGATACAATAGCATGAACACAAAAGTGTTCATCATTGAAAAAGGACTAAAAGGATTCATAGAAAAGCTGATACATGTCTGAAGTGACATCACAAACCTCCCAGACAAAGATATCCGAAGGGAAAGCCTGAAGAACTAAAAGGGATCTACATCAGCATGAGAGAACATGCAACTGTTGCGCTGACGCCATAGAGTCCAAAAGGCCCCAAATCTAACCCACATCTAAGGACGGCAGGAGAATGCCAAAAGCCAAAAACCATTTGTGGAAAACCACAGAGGGGAATCGGAGTCGCAAACCAACTGTTATACGGCGAAGAAATCCTCGAGAAATGCAACAATCCCAAAGGAGGTGACTGACAGTCTCTTCTGCAGCCGAGCAACAGACATAGAGATAGAAGCACATGTGACGTGCACTGAGCAAGGATCCCACTGGGAGCATGCCAAGCAAGCATCGCCAAAGAAACAATCGTTCCTTCAAAGGCAGGTGGCTCTTCCAAAGGGAAGAAAGTGCTTTTCTCCACCTTTGCATTGACCATAATGCATTACAATGATCAGCAATCATGGCTGGGGTAGAAGAAGAGCATAAACCTTGCTAGCAGACATGGCCTGAAAGGGCATATCTCGGAGACACCAATCTGCCATGCGATCCCCAACAAGCAAAGGTGGAACAAGCAAAAACTCAGCCAGCATGTGTTGTATGTCTCTCCAAAACTGACGGTAATGCATACCTTGTCCGAAACGACAAGCGGCAAGAGGAAATTGGAAAGTGTAACCCGCCTCATCAACTACGTCACCAACTAGTAGAATGCCACGACAAGAGAGAAAGTATGCTTTGCGAGGTGAGCGGTCTACGAAAGAAAGAGAGAAGACCCGACTCCAATGAAGACTCTCCAATCGAAGCGAGTTACCCTTCTGGTGCTGACGACCAAGCCAAGATAAGTGCACTGTAACCTCTTGCCAATCAGAAATCAAACGAGAGGTGAGGGGGCATGTCACGAGGATGTGGCAACTGCTAACCTTAGTTGTTGGTTTCTTTCCGATGATTTTTGTTTAATTTTTGGGACCCTTTTTTTGAAGTTGCAAATGGTGGGACATTGTATGGCCAGTGTGAAACGGCCGACGGCTGAGAGTTTCACTTGCAATTGGGAAGAACAGGTCGCCACGAGATGGTCGGGTCAGTTGGCACAGGAATCCGAGGGTGTCTAGGCTCAGTTCAAAGTCATTTAGGCCCCTTCGCTACACTTATAAGTCTATGTTCTAGGAATTAACTCTAAAGAGGCAAACTGGACACATGGTAGCTCTGCAGTAATTTGCCAGAAGCATCAGCAAGAGGAAGCGCCCATTTCAAGAGGGGAGGCTGATTTTGGCTCATTAAGTGCTACAGTGTGTGTGTGTGTGTGTGAGTAGTTACTGCAGGTGATGAAGCTTTAATGGAAAGCTTGCCTTCTCCCTTGCTGTATGTAGCGCGATGATTTGCTCTCGTGCATCTCTCTCTCCCCTTTGCACATATGGTAATGCCCCACTAGTTGGCCATCTTAGACGACCATGCACAGTTCTGGGGATTCTATGCGCATTTGCCAAGGCAAGAGCCTTCTGTACAGGAACCGGATTAGCTAATTGCTAATCCCCCACAGGTACGCACAATTCCATCACAAAGGATTGCGAAAACGGAGAGTTCTCTCGCGTGAAGACTGGTCCATTTCAAATGGAACTGTCCCATTGCGTGCGGGAGCACCTGACACACGCGTAGGCGTGCTCGCTCCATCCAAAACTATCCAAAACAGAGAATCACAACCTGCTGTGTTTTTGTGCAGGTTTAGGGTTTCTCACCTAAACTGCAGGGCAATGCCAGGGGAGCCTCGGGAAAGCCTCGGGATGCGTAAACAGGGCTTTGGGCCTCTGACAGTGACAAAACATGAAATCACAACACACTAAAATTGACCTGCAGTTCACTAGAAAGCTTCCTAATTGCAAGAATACAGCCTTCACAAACATGCTTCACAGGTGCTTCAAGAGACGGCAAAGAAGCAATCGTATCAGATTTCTACAAATGTAGCATAACTCGCTAAATTCATATGCCCAAAATGTGCATGCTAAAGTTTTGCATCTGAAATAGCCTTAGAATCCACAACTATATTTGCAAAATTCTGCCCAGACTTGTCATACAAAGTGAGCTTATATAGCCCATGACATAAAATGTCTGATGCAACAATTTCATCACCAAAATTGAGATCATGAACTATACATCTGTCATCCACAAATTTGATAACAAGGTCAAGTCTAGCAAGTGCAAATACAGACAAAAGGTTCTTTTTGATCCTAGATACATAAAGTGCATCAACAAGTGTGAAAGAACTGCCATTCCAGCCATAAGTACAATCTTTTTAACTCCCTGACCGGATAAGAGGCATTATTTGCACAATTGACTGTATTCTTGTGAGGGACGTCCTCGAGAGAGGTAAACAAGTCACGATGAGAGGTAATGTGCTTTGTAGCACCACTGTCAAAGTGCCACACATGAGCATCTGCAGCAACTGACATACATGCATCATGGACAGAAGGATCATAAGTGCACTCTACACTAAAAGCCCATTCTGCATCAACATCAGCATCACAATCTCCTTTCACAGAACACTCAATAGCTGCACTTGTAGTGAAACCAGCCTCTTTCTTTGCCTTCAATTTCGGACACTGCTTGATCAAGTGAATCAATAGCTTTAATTCCCAAACGAAGTGCTGGCAGCAAAAGCATTAGGAACATGTGATTTTTAACTTTTTCTTTGAGCTGCCATAAAGACTTGTTCATGCAGTCCTTAAAACACCCTAGACTGTCACTCCCTTTTTTATTGTTTAAAAAAAAATAAAAAAATATCTCTGTACAAACCACAAGAGTGTTCATGAAAATAACTCTGTTCTACAGAAATCTGATCCCAAGCACACCAGGAGGGCTAACAGCACGGTAATCCAAATCATTTCAGAGTCAATTACTGAAGGACTGATCAAACACACTCTGCGCAGGCTGGATTCAGCAGGCTGTCTGTAGCACTTGTTGCCAGATGCTGCAAATTGCACACGGAAAGCACTCCAAACAGGCAGCTCGCGCAGGATTGAGATGCGTGCAGGAACCGGGCTCTGTGCAGGTCAGGGGGCGAGCAAAGCAGCAGGCGAATCGCGCTCACACACACACACACACACACACACACATGCGCGCGCATTGATGGGCTGAGTACTCTGCAGAAGGACGCTCAGGGGCAAAGAGCAGGTCTCATCAGCTTGCTCGCGTCAGATTCTTCTTAGTCTCTCTCACACACACACACCACACACACACCACTGTAGACACACACACACACACACACACACACACACACACACACACACACACACACACAATTTTCCGTAAATCTTCCTGATATAATTTACAAGTGGGAAACTTCAAAGGAAGGAAAACCCATGAAACAGAAGAGATACAAAAAGTGGAGCACCATGAGGCTCCAAGGGCTAGAAACAGTCAAAGTAAATCCTATAGGTATTAAGAGTAATGTCCCCAGCATTATACGTAAAATGTAGTGCTTGACCAAGCGATAGATTGAAATAGGGAATGGGTCAACATCTGTGCCTTGAAACATTAAGAAGTAGCGATGGTGCCAAATGGCGAAAAAGACCATAGAGCTCCCACCAAGCAGGGCCACAAGAAAATACGTTCCTTGAGAGGGAGATGACTCTGCCAAATGCTAGACAATGTTCGTTTCCACCATAAGGATGACTTGGAGAGTGACCACAATTGATTACCATGACACACAATCCACGCATCAGATTGCAAGAGGGCATAAACATCCGGCTGAAATGCATTCCAAGCAGGTATTAGCAAGATTCCTATCAGAACAGCTGGAGTCCACATTCAAAGGAGGAATAGTTGAGAGATCAGCAAGCATCCTTTGAATCTCCCACCAAAGAGGAGAATAATAGTCCCAATCGAAAATGAGACACCGGATCAGAGAACAAATGAACATGATGCATGTCATCCACCACCTGATGTACTTGGCATATTCCTTTTTGAGAAAGAAAATACGCCTGGCGAGGAGACCGCTCGACCAAAGTCGAGAAGAAAAAACCTTGCTCCAATGCAAGCTCTCCATTCGAAGGAAATTGCCAAGAGGATTGTCGACCATGTCATTCCAAATGCGAGGTGATAACCTTCCAATCAACAATTAGAGAAGAAGTAAAGGGACATCGTGAAATGTGTCCTTCAAGCTTCTCGAAAATGACTTCCCAATATGTTGTCTGCCAATGACTAAAGTATGGTGTCGAACACACAAATGTGATACAATGAGTGTCGAGGGTGGTTGTTCCACCAAGGCTGGAAATGCGTAGCTTTCCGAGCTAGAACATGACTTTGCAAATCCAAAATATTCAGACCTCCAAGGCGCTTGGGAGAACACAACTTGTCCATAGATAACAACGAGGTACACCAAGAATGCTCCAAAATACTAGACATAAGGGACTGTAAGCGCACCCGAAACCAAGATAACAAAGGTAAGTAAAACTGCACATCTCATCTCGTTCATCTTCATCCTCTGCACTCTCTCGCTGCCATGGCTACACGTCTATGGGATCCTCCATAGCCTCGCTGTCCCTACAACTGGTATCAGAGCTTGGCTTTGCTTGGTGGCCTCGACTTGACTCGATACGGCGCGGGAGCTGCCGCTTGTGGAAGGGACACAGAGCTCGTCAACCTGCATGGTTTTGACCATAGCCGCCATCAGCAAGCTAGCCATGGCCTAAGTTACGACTTTCGACATTAAAGCGTCTCCCAATTCGGCCTCTGTGCGTTGCTCTGAAGCAAGCCATCGTCAGCGTCGTCTGCAAAGCTGGCCATCAACAATTTCGTTTTTCTTTTCATCCAGTTTCACACTCAACTAACCTTTGTTTAATTTTGGTCTTTGATCTCCAACCAAGAGGGTCCTCACACCCCCATCGACCAAGGTTGGAAAGTCGGTTTATGAGCATCTTGAAACGCTCACAACGGAGGCGCTTGCGACTAGAAAAGTGGTTGGCAGTTGAATTTCTGACAACAATACAAAAGCAGTTAAGATTGAAGATTGAAGATTCAAATATGGCATTCAAATTCGACAAGTTTGGCAACGGTGGCCAATTCATTATCAATTGGAGCGTTTTTTTGCTACCAAGCCTTTAGAAGCTTTTAAAATTTGGATGGTTTTCGACCTAGATCTTCTTGACTGCAACCACCAATCTTCTCGCAGATTTCAAAAGTGTTTTTATCAATTCAGTGTTAATAGTTTTCTTCAACGTTTTTGTCTTTGTCAAAAAACAATCGTATACTTCTTGTCAAAGCCTTGTTTTAGCCTATCAGATGTCAGATGCTGCCATGATAAAAAAATTGTGAAGGGTTATAGACACTGCCACGAACAAAAGTGGTAAGACCTCCCTTTTTCTTTGGTCGAGTACTTGTTGTCTCACATTGATTGTTGTTCGAGGGAAGTGTACACGTCTCATGGGTGGTTGGAACTTCCTTTGTAGCATGCAGTCACACACAAGTTCCAGGTTCAGTTTGCATGGCAAGTTTCAGCTATATATATGTATAGGCCTTTTTTGATTAATATATAGCGTGCTTTTGTAGTGTGTCGAATCTCTCTCTCTCTCTCTCTCTCTCTCTCTCTCTCTCTCTCTCTCTCTCTCTCTCTCTCTCTTCTCATCTCGTTTATCTTCATCCTCTGCACTCTCTCGTTGCTATCGTGGCTACACGTCTATGGGATCCTCCATAGCCTCGCTGTCCCTACACATTCCAAATGAGCGGATAACCCAAATGGTGAAATATGATGTGGGAAGGAACAATCTCCCGTGGCCTAATATTATAGCTTATGCCAATCATACTCATTCAAAGGTAATAACTTGGATTTACGAAAATTAACTTTGAGACTTCCCGCCAATCCAAACAAGGGAAGAGCGTGCATAATTTGCTCCACATCATCATAGTGATCGCGAGGCATGAATAAAGAGTCATCCCCATAAGTCTAGCCGACAAAGTGTTGCCCAAATGGTAATGCTAGGCCATGCAATCTACCAGTGGAAGTCAAGAAATTCAAATACATAAGCAGGGGTTGAGTAGCGATTGCATAAAGAAAAACGTTGAGAGGACATCCTTGCCTTACAGACTGTCCCAGAGGCCAAGAGTCTACGAATCTACCAGTTTAAGTCAAGAAATCCAAATACATAAGCAGGGGGTGAGTACCACAGGGGAGAGCTTAGGCCGAAATCCCAACTGTTGCATGGTGTCTGCAATGTAGTCCCAAAGAACAGTGTCAAAAGCCTTTTCAATGTCAACCTGCATGATCAATACATCTTGTCGAGTGTATTTCACATATTCCATGCCAATGATAACATTCTCCAAGTCATCAGTAATTGAGGGGCGTGGAATGAAGCCATATTGAGATTGATGTAGGCCTGCATGTAGAAATCACTTGAGTCGATTAACAAGCATTTTAGCCATCAATTTATATACCACTAGCATGAGCATAATTGGTCTCCAATGAGAGAACTTTGCATGTTTGGGTATCAACTTGAATAGGCCTTCTTTCCAAGAGGAGGGCAGTTCTTGTTGCTCCCAGGCCGTATTCATAATTATCAGCAGTGACACCTTTAGGGCATCCCAAAATGACAAGAAAAATTTCACGGTAAGACCATCCCAACCGTGACCTTTCCAATGGCCCAAATCAAGCAAGCTGGCATACAATTTTGACTTAGTAAAAAATTTATACACCACAGGCATGAGCATAATTGGTCTCCAGTGAGAGAACTCTCCACATAGTGCATGCTTGGGTATCAACTTGAATAGGCCTTCAGCACAAACTGCTGACGTATCAAGCCACTGAAGAACGGAGCCAACTTGCAGATCCCGGCTGAGGGGCCTAAACCCTAGAAGCAGCAGAAGAAGTTGAAGTTCTCACCAACTTACAGATCCTCGCCGAGGGGGTCTATTTTTAAAGTTGTTCCCGCCAACTTATGGGACCCCGTTCGATGGGGCCGAAGTGACCTAAAGAGAATAAATAAAGCAAGACCCACACACACACACACACACACACACACAAAAGGACTTGCGTATTCAGCTGATGACGTGGGAGCAGACTGTACGGCCGCCCCGATTTTGCGCTAACTCACTGACGTGGCAGCCTGCACGGATTTCTGCGTTCACGCTGACTGTGGTGACATGGCAGCTTGTACGGATTTCCGTGATTTAAGCTGGCTGATTTTCAGCGCCAGCTTTTGGGCCAGTTGCTTTCGAGTTTCAAGCTTTTCATGTAAACTGCTTTTCAAGGCCAAGGGCCTTTAAATAAGTGCAGAGGGCTCAATCTCTGTACTCTTCTGGGTGAAGATGCAGAGCGCGAGTACTTGCATTGTACTGAGTTCAAGTAATATAAAGAAATATTGAAAGGGGCGCCAAGGTTTGGGGCCAATACTCTCTGGGGTGGAATTCCGCCACTTCGTGTCGCGTGTGCTCTCTCTCTTTCAGTTACAGTTATTGAAGTGCTAAAAGTCTGCTCAGTATGTTCTTTTCTATTGGCACGTGGTGCCCGTCTCATGACTGTGGTATTAGAGCATTGGGCGTGTGCTTTTCTGAAAGTATGCCGGTCCTACAAAAGAGCAGACGGAGCAAACCGGAGCTTCCAAAGGCGACTGGAATTTTGTTTGAAGAAGGGTGAATCTGGGCTTATCTTTGATTCATCTAGGTATATTTTATTTGAAGAAGCTTGGTGCTCCAACCCTGGACTTATTAGCCACTTCCACCCTTACTTCATTCCGCATTGGGCGCGCTCCCGTCTTCATCGCTCTGTCTTACATGGCATAAGCCAAAAAGATCACTTGCAAGAGAAGGATCCAAGATTTGTTTCGAGCTGCTCTTTTTTTCAAATGCAGTGTCATGCAGTGGTGGAAGTCTATAGCTACCAAGTCGCACACTCCAAGGACTTGACAAGCTTTCAAGAAAATTTTTGCCCGAAATTATATGGTTTCTGACATCTTCCTTCGGAGTGCAACTTCTGGCAGAGGGGGGTATCCTGAAATTCTTGCCACGGAAACCCTAGCAGTTTACAACTTGCAGTCTTTAGACATCTCTCAGCAGGTGTCTCTTGTTGATAACCTTGGAGGTCTAGTGTGATTGGTATATCTTGCGGCTACCGTCGCCGCCACAGGAACAATGTCTGTCGAGCCTTGTTTCGACTATTCAAGCGCTTATGGACCATGCTTCCATTAGCTACGACCTTATGAAAGGAACCTAACACTAATTTTTGGTGCAGGTTTCAGCATATGCAGATATTAGAGGTCGATACGAGCCCCTATTCAGAGGGCAACCTACCTTCCGAGATATCATGCACTCTCGAGATCAGAGACATCTAGGGTGCTACTTGCTAGAGATATAGAGGCACAAGGACACACTTCTACAACCACCTACATAGACCCTGGGGGGGTGGGGAGGCGGGGGGAGACAGTCAGCTTACAGATTTCTTTCAGAGAGCTACACCCCTTCCACTCCCAAACCCACCGAGGGGAGTGACCCTTCAGCAAGCTGTGGCGGCTGGGCCTGACAACGCCCGAGGGCTACTAGAGGCCATACCCATGACTCCGTTGCAAACAGATCGAGGAGATCTGAACTCAAGCACATCGAGTTGCTGAGGTGAGGTGAGCCAAACGATGGCTCACCCAGAGGCATTCATTAGGCCCGCCCTTGCTCCCGACCCTCCCATGTACTACATTTTACAA
The DNA here is from genome assembly GCF_014529385.1 of Adiantum capillus-veneris. Lineage (NCBI taxonomy): Eukaryota > Viridiplantae > Streptophyta > Polypodiopsida > Polypodiales > Pteridaceae > Adiantum > Adiantum capillus-veneris. The sequence goes on from NC_140959.1 coordinate 59,492,218, forward strand.
CCCCCCATTAGCACAGGATGGAGCTAGCTAGATTGATGCATTTTCATGGTTGTACTAAACTCAACATATAGACATGCACATATCCCTAGTACTAGTGCTACACCCATCTCCATAGATTTCATCACTCATCAGACGTTCTTCTCTCTTTTATTTTGTACGAGTATGAACTATTTTGTCTTTTCCGATAGACAGAGGACATACACATATGTATACTTGATTTGTCTCACAGGCCGACTTCGGCCTCACATAGACGTTAAAAAGGCTTTCTTTCTTTCTTTCTTTCTCTCTCTCTCTCTCTCTCTCTCTCTCTCTCTATTTGTTGATACACTACCTCTCCGAGCCTCCACCCTCCAACTTTCACTTTAGTTTAGTTCTTGTACCATTTGCGTGTACTTTTTTATTTTCTCAATACCAAAGAATGCACTCTCATTTACTCTCTCTCTCTCTCTCTCTCTCTCTCTCTCTCTCTCTCTCTCTCTCTCTCTGTGTGTGCACAGTGTACTTTGAGATTCGGGGCCGTTTCCACTGCTCATTCAAAGAGGGTTTTGGTCCTTTCTCTAGGGTCATGAGTTATGAGGATCAGAGATGTCTTGGGCTATATATACTTGAGTTACACAGATATAGAGACACTTTACTAGGGAGAGCTAGAGAGAGACAGTCCCAGAGACAGATTACAGATTTCTTTTCACAAGATATGGGACAGCCAGAGGAGCAGCCATCACTGTAGAGCTCAGCTCACTCTCATCCAACCACTACCGGCACTCTCATCGACCTAGCACTGGAGCTACAGAGATCCAGATGGCGAGGATTGAGGAGAGGGGCTACACAGCATTGACGGAGACTACAACAGAGGATTCGAGCCATACTCTCTCTACATCCAAGGTGCATATGAGGCTGTATTCTAGTAGTAGTAGTATTTTTGTTCTAGTTCTTTTGTACCCAGACATGGTATCAGTCTTCAGATTCACTATTTTGTAACAGATTGGTCTCATAGGTCATTTTGGCCTTTTGAAGACGTTAATACAACATTTCATTTCTCCCTCTCTCTCTCTCTCTCTCTCTCTCTCTCTCTCTCTCTCTCTCTCTCTTCGCATGTGGGAACTTCCCAGAGACAGATATGCCCGCCTTGCACTTGAGTCCTCTCGACAGTTAGCCATGCAGGGAGATACAACATGCTGGTATGGGGAGATGACATCATGTTTTCAGGCGCATGGGCAGCTTAGACAGATTGCCTCCCTTCCAGTACTGACTGGATGCACCTTTTTTGACTCTTACACAGTCCGAGATCACCAGGCTCATCCGCCAGGACCCGACTCAGCTAGACACCAGGAGGACATGGATACAGCCCAGCACAAGAGTTGGGCACGAAGATGGATTTCTAAAGAGAGCATCTTCCGGAGGACGGTTTTGTGACGAGGCCCAGATACATGGACACCCACTTGTCTCATGGGATACGATGTGCTATTGGCCAATTACGCACATCTTCACACTAGTTGCGGATCGAGACTGGGAGATACAGCGGAGTACCAGCAGAGGCTAGGATATGCTCCTATGTGACATCGAGCCTGAGATAGAGTTGCACTACACATGCCACTGCCCCGTCTACTACGAGATACGAGGCCGCTCCATTGCTTGTTTAGAGAGGGCTTTGGACCACTCTCGAGAGTCACGCGGTATGAGGATCAGAGATGCCTGGGTCTGATTTTGCTCGAGGTGCGTAGACACAGAAATGAAATGTTATATTAACGTCTTCAAAAGGCCATAGTGACCTATGAGACCAGAAAGTTACAAGGTGGTGGTTCTGATACAAAGTCAGAGTAACAAAATAACCTAACAACAGTACAAAACAAAGATATATATTATGGGATTCTAGATTGGTCGATGTGAGCTAAGCCGAAAACTAAGCAAAAAAGGGCGGCTAGTTTGGATAGCTGAATCACAAAAGATCTAGCATCGGTCGTTGGCGAATCTCATCAATTTCCTCCATGGTTAGTAGTTTGACCGGGCGTCGTGCATGCCTGGCCAGTGTGCTCTGAATCTTTTGACGTAGCCTCCGTCGATGCTGTGTAGTCTTGCGCAGTCGTGGGCGCCTGGATTTCCCCAGTTCAATCGCTAGATCAATTAGTGTGCCTCTGGTGTGAGACGGGGGAGGCTCTTGCGGATGTCCCGTGTCTGCTCTAAAGAAGTCTGTAATCCGTCTTTGAGACTGGTTAGCCTCGCCATTCATCAGGCTCTCCCTGTGTCTGCGTAGCTCGAGCAAGAACAAACCCAGGTATCTTTGATCTTCGTATCCCATTACTCTTGAGAGTGGTCCAAAACCCTCTCTGAACAAGCAATGGCAGCGGCCTCGAATCTCGTAGTAGACGGGGCAGCGGCATGTATAATGCAGCTTTGTCTCAGGTTCCATGTCACACAAGGGGCATGTCCTGGCCTCTGCTGGTACTCCGCTGTATCTCCCAGTTTCAATCCGCAGCTGGTGAGACGATGTGCGTAACTGGCCAATAGCACACCGTATCCCATGAGACAGGTGGGAATCCATGTATCTGGGTCTCATCACAAAACCATCTTCCGTAAGCTGGAGAAGGTGGTCTTTGTAGAAAGCCATCTTCGTGCCCAGTTTTTGTGCTGGTTGTATCCATGTCCTCCTGGTGTCTAGCTGGGTTAGGTCTTGGCGGATGAGCTTGGTGATCTCCGACTGTGTAAGAATGAGAGATGGTGCATCCAGTGAGTACTGGAATGGTGGCAGCCTGTCTATGCTGAACCCATGCGCCTGAAACCATGATGTCATCTCCCCATACCAACATGTTGTATCTCCTTGTATGGCTAACTGTCGAGAGGACTCAAGTGCTATGCGAGCATATCACTGTCTCTGGGAAGTTCCCATGTGCGGTTTATGAAGGAGACTGATCTTGTGAGCGCCTCTACCACTAGTGGGGGGGCCGCTAGCTCTGCTCGGATAATGGCCCGTGGTACTGATGCCTTGGCTCTAATGAGCCGCGAGATCATAGAGACGAGAGGTTTCTCCATGTTCCCCCATCCGTCTGAGCGACCCGGCCTCCCGTGGTGATCCAATGAAGGTCCCCATATCTCAGCCCCATAGAGCAATGCTGAAGCCACCAAGGTGTCAAAGAGCCAGAGCTTCGTCCGGGGCTCCTGAAACTGAACCTGCGAACACATCCTCTCCAATCTACCCAATGCTGCATGGGCTCTTCTGAGTGAGAATGCAGGTCCGCTAAAAACCACTCCAAGGTAAGTGTAAGCGTTTGTGTACTCCACAGTCTCCTGGCTGTATGTGAATGTAGGTGCTGACCTACTGATCCACTGTGGGGTGGTATTAAACACCATAACCTTGGTTTTACCCAGGTTGACAGACAAACCACTTTCGTGGGCAAACGTATGCAAAGCATCCAATTGACGTTGCATTCCTTCTGGGGATTCGGAGATCAACACTATGTCATCAACATATAACAAAAGTGGAATCCATGTCCCTGCCAATTGAGCACCTTTATCCCCATCGCTGTCAATGTAGTCAGAAACCTCATCCACATACATACCGAAAAGAGTAGGAGAGAGCGGGCAGCCTTGCTTCACCCCAATAGTGGAGTGAACCGGTGTAGAAAGTCCCTCCGGGGTGCGTACATGCCCTACTACTGATCTACAATGCCATGATCCCCCAAATGAGTTCTGTGGGTACTCCCATTTCCTGTAGTCTGCGCATCAGTCTACCTCTGGGTACCGTGTCGAAAGCTTTGCGGAAGTCCACAAAGCTACAATAGATCCGTCTCCCATGAGATCTGCCTTCTTCGATGATGGCCCTGAGTGTTAGGATATGGTCAAGAGTAGAGAAGCCTCTCCTGAATCCTGCTTGCCCAGTTGCACGTATCCCTTCCCTCTCTGCCCATCTACTCAGCTGTTGCTCCAGAATGGATGCATACAACCGTGCCAGTGTGTGCCCAATCATAATAGTGCGATAATTCCTAGGCTCCATGGGGTCTCCTGATTTGAAGATAGGTATGATCGTAGATAGGCTCCAAGAGTCTGGTAGGCCCTCACACATGGCCAGGTTAAACATAACTGCTAGAAGCTCTGCTAGTAGGTCTTTGGCATGCATGAAATGCTCAGCGACTAGGCCATCATGATCATATGCTCTCCCAGTCTTCATCCTGTCAATAGCTTTCTTCACCATCTCAGCGGTGAAAAAGACACATGCGTGTGGGCATGGATCGGGGGGGTTGGGAAGGGCCGACTGTCCAGGTACTGTGTACAAAGATGATGTGTATTGCCCCGAGGTCTCTGTGGAGGAAATAGCGGGGGGGGGGGGGACTGCTCATGAAAGAGCCGCCACGCCTCACGCGAGTCTTGACTCAAGAATAGCTGATATAGATCTTGCTCGAGTGGAGCCAAAAAAGCCCTCTTCTTCCGCCGCACCAGGCATCGGAAGTCAATCTGTGACTTTTTGTGAGTGACGTCCCCCAACAGCACCTCCCTCTGAAGTCTGGCTCTAGTCTGGCGGCACTCCTCATCGTACCAGCTGTTCTGAGGCATGCTCCCTGATCGGCGGCTATGCTCAGTCTCGGCGGCTATGCTCAGGCTGGGTGTGTGGGTATGCTTCTGCTGTTGCCTCATGTAATGTCTGTGTCAGTATAGTAGTTAGCTCTTCCAGAGGTCGCCCCGGGTCCTCAGTGCATAGGCGTCTGTAGATTCCGTCCATGTATACAGAATCCGTCTCTCGTGTGAATGTGTAGAGAGTAGGGGCTGCTACTCGTGGCCTGTGTGCTACTCTGAACTGGAAGGAGATGGTCATCGACACCAGAGCATGATCCACTGCCACCCCGATCGGTCTGAGCTCAACTGTGAGATCCTGGATACTAGAGATGAGATTCGGTTGCCATGACATAGTCTATTGTGCTGGCTCCATGTCTGTGTGGGAAGCATGTAAAACCTCCCGAAGCAGGAAATCTCTGTAGGCCGTTCAAGATGGCCAATCCATGTGCAGTGCCCATGTCTATCAGGTGTCGCCCATACTCAGTACATTCCATATCGTGTGATAGTTTGGAAAGGCCCGTCTCTACAACATCTAGCTCTCTTAGCATCTCCTCTGAAGTATCATAAAACACTGCCTGATGATGGGCAGTCCTGGCATTGAAGTCCCCTAGGATGATAATGTCACCGTCCCTAGAGAACTCCCATACGTCATCATCCAAAATAGAGAAAGGGGACTGTCCTCTGGGTGATGCATAAACTGATGTACTCGGGGGAAAGTAGCAAATAGCTAGATAGAGGTATCTGCCCGTCTCTGCTTTCAGTCTCACCCACATGTACCTAGCCTGCTCGTCCCTGCGGGCTATATGTATCAGTGACTACAGATCCTCTCTAAATAACACTGCCACTCCCCCCGAGCCCCGCCCTCTGTGCTCTGAGCTTGATGAGAGAGAGCTTGATGAGAGGAGAGGCTAGCCAGTCTCAGAGACAGATCAGAGACTTCTTTAGAGCTGCCACTGGACACCCGGAGGAGCTACTACCACAGCAGAGCTTGTCGCCTCACACTAGAGGCACACTGATCGACCGAGCGACCGAGCTGGGGAGATCCAGATGCCCACGGCTGGGGAGGACTACACAGCATCGATGGAGGCTGCATCAGAGGATTCGGATCACTTTGGCCCGACACACACGACGCCCGGTCAGACTACTGACCATGGAGGAGATTGATGCGATCCGCCAGCGACCGATGCTGGATCTCTCGTGATCTAGCTATCCCAACTAGCTGCTTAGCTCACACCTAGCAGTTTAGGATTCTATAGTATTTTATTTTGTCATTTTGTCATCTTGTTATTCTCACTTTGTATCAGATACACCCCATTGTAACTTTCTGGTCTCATAGGTCACTTTGGCCTTTTGAAGACGTTAATATAACATTTCATTTCATTTCATTTCTTGTATTGGGCACCCATTGTATCAATGATCGCACATACCCCACACAATTCCAGCTAGTAGCACTTCTAGATTCGTTTTAGTATCTTCTTTTTTTGTACCCAGAGATGGTATCAGATTGAACAGTTTGTAACGAATTGGTCTCATAGGTCATTTTGGCCTTTTGAAGACATTAATATATCATTTCATTTCTCTCTCTCTCAGCTCAAAAGAAACAGATGTAGATGGTAAGAGGAGGCCAAAAAAGAAGAAAATATTTCTGTGAAATAGGAAGATATTGTTTATATACGCTTAGCCTAACAAGCAGAAGTATGGGTAATGCCTATGCTTGTGGTTGTATATTGGCAGTAAAACGTTGATGACTTTGAGAAAGAATAAGAATTGTAAAACCTGGGTTTTGTTTTGGGCAGGGAGGACTTACGGCAATGCTGGATGCTATTGCGGATAAAGATCCAGATAAAATATCTATAAGATTAGTCTCTTCTCTTGAGACAGTGGCTCAGTTGGAGCTATTGCAGGTACGTATTGTTGTGCTGCTTCTGATTGTTCATTGTTTAGATGCACTGGGAGAATTGGAATAAAGACTTTTTCATATGTCCCACTCTTCTGTAAAGTAACTCTCTGTATATGGTATCTTATCTGTAGGATGATTTTTGAACAGGCTCCTGGTTTACCATACCTTGTGCCAAATGAATATGAAAAGTATCCAAGGTGAGATTAGGACATCACGTTGCACATGGCTTTTTGTGTGAATAATGTTGAGCAGGTTGGGTAAATATATCTCATTTTGTTAGGTTAACAGGGCGTGCCACAATTGAATTCACAGTAAAACGAGGTGAAGGGTCTACCTTTACTGTTGCAGCGGGTGGTGGGCCAAAGGATGCTGGAAAAATTGAGGTGAACTGTCAATTATCGAATGCCTTTTTCTGTATTTTAACACACTTGTAAATTGTTCTTTCTTTTTGTATTCTTTGCTGTTTCGACTTAATTCATGCTTTCCCAAGTCTCAGTCAGCAAACATTCTTTATGTTACGCAGTGAAGGTGGTTTTGCTTTCTAGACTGACGTATGGTTAGAGGCTCATGTATTTTCTTTGGATATTTGCAGTATGCGTGGGTGGATCAAAACATGCACTTGATGCTTGAAAAAATTGTTCCTCATTCTCGTCAAATAACCAAAATATACTATCATGATGTGAGACTGTGTTAGTCACAAACATGCAATTTGGAAGATATTTATCTTCGCATAGGGAGCTTCATTCTCAGACATGGCTTAACTTGCTGTCTAAGTCATTTATCAAAGAACAAGAAACAACAAGATGCACAGTAAAAGGCTTAGATATGCAAGGATTTAAAGAAATTTATCCACTAAACAATAACAAAATTTAATCTGGACAGATTATCTTTATTGCATTTATATAAGACTACATGGTATCAAGTATCACAGAAGTTGGAAGATTTGCTAATGTATGACTACAAATTGAAAATCCTACCAAGTGGACTACTCTCTTCTGCTTTTCAATCATACCGATAGTAATACTCCCACACACCCCCACACACTTTAGAACACATTTATACAATAAAAAGCAAACTTGATTTTCTGAAGTTTCCCTTTTATAGCAAATTTTGTCTGAAAGACTCTGAAATTCAGTTTTTCTACCCTGATGTCATCATGTTGCCCCCAGATGATGTAAATGAACATATGCCTATGTATACAAACCTCTGATGATGGCACATTGACCCAAATGTCAAATATCGTGATATTCTATATTATGCTAATTTTGAACTTTTTGCCTTGGATGCATTCCTTGAGGTGTATGAAACCTATGAAGCCTTCTTGATATATTTTTGAATCCCTGGAGCTCTGCGTCGCGTCTGCTTTGCCCAGAGGAATCTGAAATGCACATCTCCTGGTTGTGCAGTGGTGTTGTCTAGAGGTCCGTGACTGTTTGCAGGGCGCCTTTTTTGTGTGGACTTGGGGAGTAGTCCCTCTTAGTGGTGTTGTCTAGAGGTCCTTGACTGTTTGCAGGGCACCTTTTTTGTGTGGACTTGGGGAGTTGTTCCTCTTAGTGGGTTGACCCCTCCATTTACCTGGCACCTTATTTTTATCTTATCGTGGGCTGGTTTTCCATGTAGTGGGGCGGCACTACCTCTCGGCAGTAGGTATCATGATATTCAAGTTTCTGTATGGCCCATTATATTCAAATTTCTAACGATGACTGTATGGCCCTCTAAGTTGCAATTGCCGCTTTTGTGCCAACCCTGCAATTAATCAAAATTGACAGTGTAATCCATTTAGTACAGTAAATGCACCTTTGTACTGTGTTTGTTTTGTGCATCAATTTTGGTTCAGTTTTCACAGAAAGTCGATATCAATTGCCTTGGTGACCTCCAACACCCATTGGGACCCACAAATTTGGCACACCTATGCAGAGAGCTTACACAATAACAGCCACCTCTACCACAACCATCAAATCCCTGACCCTCCACTGCTATTTTCTTTACCCCTTCCATGGTAAAAGGAGCTATCTGCTGTGTCCAACGCAGACGAAGAGCAGCTGATTACACAGGTCTGCAGGATGACCACCTCATTCATGCGGTTGACTCATAAGCTCCTTCCCTTGCACAACTGTTTAGCATGGTATTATGTCACGGGGACAGGCACCACGTGCCAACGGAAAATAACAGAATGAACAACTTTAATTTATATTGCTTCAACTCAGTACAAGCCGGTACTCCACGCTCTACACCTTCACCCGGAAGCATGCGAGAGAATGAGCCCATGGCACATATTTAAAGGCCCTTGGCCTATGAAAAGCAGTTACATGAAAAGCTTCAAACTCAAAATCATCTAGCCCCAAAAGTTGGCGTAAAAGCTGCCAGCACAAATTACGAAAATCCATACAAATGCCACATGGCATTGTTAGCGCGTTTTGTGGGATTGTCCGTACAGTGTGCAAAGTCAGCATGTCAGCGCGTTTTGCGGGCGTCCGTACAGCTGCCACATCATCAACAATTTATGCCAATCTGTGTGTGTGTGGGTCCTGCTGTATTTAATCTCTTTAGGTTCCTTGGGCCCCATCGGACAGGGTCTCGTAAGTTGGTGGGAACTCTTCTTTAAAAATAGGCCAGTTGGCAAGACGTTTGGAGAGCATTTTGTTATATGCTGGAAAACCTCTGAACGACGCAGACGAGATGTCTGGGGAGTGTTTGGTTGTATGCTTGAACCTCCAAACGACACATGTTGGGGTTTGGGGGGCGTTTGGTTGTAAAAGGCCTCTATATCTCCCGACCCGAACCTTTTTAGGTTATGCGAGAAGAGTGATGAGGGAGTCGTTGAACAACTCATGGCTGAACCTGGATGGTTATTTGCGGGGGGTGTCCATCGACCGACGACGATTTTATGTTTCTATGTCTTGTAACATGCATATGTGAGCATTTGTGTTGCACTATGATGTGCCAACCACTGAATACTCCTTATTGGATGAGATTTTTCTGGGAAATCAACGACCCAGGATATCAAGAGCTCCTATCTGGATGAGACTCCTTATTGGATGAGGATTTTCTCGGAATCCAACGATCGAGGATATCAAGAGCTCCAATCTGGATTGAGAACTTTCAACTGATTGTCCCTCCGATTGAACCCTCAAAGATTTTTGAGCTAACTTGAGTTGTTTTGCAGATATACGGTAATCTCGGACGATTACTTTGGGATCTCACAAATTGCTCATGTGTCAAGCTACTGAAGAACGGAGCCAACTTGCAGATCCCGGCCGAGGGGCCTAAACCCTAATTGAAGAAGCAATAGAAGAAGAAGCAACAACGGAAGAAGTTTACCAACTTGCAAATCCATCTGCGTCGTTCCGAGGTTCAGACAATACCAAAACAACATTCTTCACTACTACACCCCGGAATAAATCACCAAGCATTGAAACCAGTATTAAAACGAGAGTCAAACAGTTCAAATCGGCACCAAGAAAGGTTTAAAACAGATACCATCCATTTCAAACAAATTCCAAACAATACTTCCTCAAACAGAGTTCAAAAGTGTTTAAAACAACTAGATAATTCATTTAGGTTTTTGTTCGGATAGCCGAACTTTGAGGATGACTCGCTTGTCCTTCTGCATCACGGTAATTGTACGGTTCTGGATTTGAAGTGTTGCGTCGTTCTTGTCATGCCCAAGAGAAAGTCACAATTGCCCAACTTCATAATGTGAAAATCAACTTTTCCGTGATATCCTTGGATGGTCACGGGAAGGGCACCAATGAGAGGTACCACCTTCTGGGTCTGACCGTTGGCTAACTCTGCTTCGATTTCGCCACCCTGTGGCTCATAATCAAAGTCCATCTGCTTCAAGAAGGTTGGATGGATGAAGTTTTCGGTAGCTCCTAGGTCAAAGAAAATTAGGGCTTTGAGGCTGTTGATCTTCCCATATGCTCGACATAGTTCATTTGTACTTTCAAGGCGTATCCCGTAGATATCAGGTACAAGTCCAACAACTGGTTTAGCTCGTTTGGCTGGAGGTGGTCTTGGGGTTTTGTCGACCGTCGGTGCGGGCGTTGGCTCCGCTGGTCTATCAATGCGATGGGGACAAGCATAATGGTTTTGCCCTGTTTGAAAGCATCCAAAGCATCAGCTTCTTGTGACAAGGTGTCTCGTTGTTGAGGCGTCAATTGAGGCCTTTGTGATTGACTTTCACGAGACTCTCGAGAATTTGTTCGTTGTTGTTGAGAGTTTTGGTTAGTGGCCGGAAATTCTTTTGTAGTAAACTCCAACTTTCCCTTCATCAGTTTGTAGCCGACCGCGGCATGGGCGACCATAAGCGCTTGCATGGTTGTGACTTTTTTGGAGAGACGATATTCCTGCTATGGTGATGGTAGTCCGATTGTGTATCGCTCGCACTAGGCCTCCAAGGGAATGAACTTAAAGATTGACACCGGAAGGTACACGTCCAGAAACCCTTGGTTATAGTCGTCCATGGTCTCTATGGCAAGCATTTTCAAGTTGCCCCATTCTGCCTTCAAAGAGAGAAGTCATATAACTGCGTGCAAATATTGTTTTGAAAGCTTGCCAGGTCCTTGGAGCGTGCGGTTGTGTCGCGATTGAACTCCACCATTGCATCACATTATCTTTAAGAAATCCCGTTGCTCGAGAAATCTTGGATTCTTCTGTATAGTTCCCCAAGGCATAGATGTTGTAGGAACCGCAATGCTTTTTTTTAATCTTTTACCCCATGCTGCCATCCTTAAAATCTTTTGGTTGGTTAGGCACGTATCCCGGGTACGGATAATAAGGGTATCCATACGGGCTCCAATCGTTGTAACCTGGTGGCAGTGGTGGTGACGGAGGCGGGGGCAACGGCGGTTGCACTGGATCAGGGTCAGATGGCTGCACCATATTCTTGAAGATTCCCTCGATCAGAACAGATGGCTGGGAAGGTTTCTGGTTGGAAGCTCTTGTACTTTCTGATTCCAAAGGAGGAGGTACCACTTGGGGCATCAAGGGAGGTAACATGTAATTCAAAAACTCTTGAAAAGTTTGCAGCATCGGGAGATTCTGTTGCGGATTGCGCGAAAGAATGTCGCGAAGCTCGTTGAGGAGAAAATGCAAGTATTCTGCCGAATCCATGATGCCATGTCTTGGGTTCCTTATGGCTTATGCCTTGTAAGACGAAGACGGGAAGTTCGGGGAAGATTTTTTAATGGAATTTCATGTAAACTTTGGAAGTGCAAACTTGCTCTATCTGCTCTTTGGTGAGACCGGTATGCTTTCAAAAAAGCACACGCCTGAAGCTTTGATACCAGTGTCACGGGGACAAGCTCCGCATGCCAAGAGAAAAGAACAGACTGAATAACGTTAGCATTTCAACTAACAATGAATTGAAAGAGATGCACGACACACGAGACTGGGAGTGGCGGAATTCCACCCCCAAGAGAGCACTGACCCCAAACCTTGGCGCCCCTTTCGGTATTTCTTTATATTGCTTCAACTTAGTACAAGCCAGTACTTCTCAACGCTCTCACCTTCACCCAGAAGCGTGCTAGAGAATGAGCCCATGGCACATATTTAAAGGCCCTTGGGCCATGAAAAGTAGTTACATGAAAAGCTTCAAACTCAAAAGCATTTGGCCCCAAAAGCCGGTGTAAAACGCTGCCAGCACAAATTACGAAAATCTGTACAGGTGCCATGTGGCATTGTCAATGCGTTTTGTGGGATTGTCCGTACAGTCCGCCATGTCAGCATGTCCGTGCGTTTTGCGGGCGTCCGTACAGTTGCCACATCATCAACTGTTTACGCAAATCTGTGTGTGTGGGTCCTGTTGTATTAAATCTCTTTAGGTCCCTTGGGCCCCATCGGGGTCCCGTAAGTTGGTGGGAACTCTTCTTTTAAAATAGGCCACTCGGCAAGACTTTGCAAGTTGGTAAACTTCTTCTGTTGCTGCCTCTTATTCTGTTGCTTCTTCAATTACAGTTAGGACAAAACCCACAGAGGGCCATGAGAGAGATTATTGTGGATGACTTCGTGGGTGACTTGTGTCTAGTTCTGTTTCTATGAAAATTATGTGCTTCTTGCATGTAGTAGAACGATGCAGGTCACAAAGAGGCTATTGCCAGCATCTCACTCTCCAGTTTAAGGTTGTTGAAGTTGTTATCTCTCGATTAAACATCTCATGCAGCAGTCAAATATTGCATCTTGATGTTGGTAGACGATCCAGTGGTAGCATCTCATTTGCCCATTTAATAAGCTATTGTTAGCTTCTCATCTTCCAGTTTTACAAGCTGTCTACCTTTAGTTTGAACATAGGATTTGGAACCTAATGTATTGCCTTCTGCATTCACAGAATGAACTAGCTCTTATGTTTTGTTTCACTATGTATTGTCTACTGCACATTGAACATAGTATTTGATACTTCAATTTTTTTAAGGCTACCTGTGTGTGTTATGAATGTAAAATGGTTGAAGCTGTTTCGCTTTGTAGAGTTTTCTTTCTTCTTGTGCGGCAGGGACTCATGTACAACAATATTTCTTGAGAAAAATGAGCTGCATCATTTACTGGACGCACCTTTAATGATGCTTTGTGTTGTTGTCTTCTGTTAATATGTGACAGGTTGTTTTGGATGGTTATTCAGCTCCACTTACATCTGGGAACTTTGTGAACCTGGTACTTGATTTTACTCTTGCAGCAGATACTCTTGATGTCTATTTATTTTGGTTTCAAAGTGAGCTTTTTAGGTGCCTATGTTGATGGGTTTACTCTAGGAGCTACAAAATGAGCTTCTTTTTTTATGATTAAGTGATGTTTTCCTTCTCAATATCAGGTAATGAAAGGTGCTTATGATGGTATTACATTGAGGGCTACAGAGCAAGCTGTCCTTTCCGACAATGAACGTAGTGAAACAGGCACCTCCTTGCCGATTGAAATTATGCCAGCGGGTGAATTTCAGCCATTGTATAGAACTACGTTGAATGTGCAGGTAATCTGCTGGTGCCCAGTTAGAATCTTTTACCATTGTTTGACGATAGGTTTTACTCATTACGGAAAGACGTCTATAGTTAGTATTAAGTTTGGGTGTCTTTCTGTAAAGGATAATGCAAATGAAGTGGATGGGAGAACTTACCACCAAGTTTGGAGGAGTGACCAAGCTGACCTACAAGTTTAATATTTCATGGTGCTTTAGTAGCTTTCAATTTGTGAGATGCTTGGTTATGTAGGTTCAAAAATCAAAACATCACTATGATGGCAGGGAACTTGTTCAGATTTATATTCACATCATGATATCAATTTAACAAATTTCAATTGACAAATTATATAGAGTGTCAAATTATATCAATTTAACAAATTTCAATCGACAAATTATATAGAGTGTCAAATCTCAGCAGATATCTCATGATCACAGTCAGCATGGAAGGCACCCGCAGCAATGGTTTTGTATAGAAGACCTAGAGGCAATTCACCGTGCTTGAATATTACATGATTTATCCATCAACTACCCTCAAGCATTTCAGAATTATAAGTTGCATTTCAGGAAAACGTCTATCACACAATGAAGTATTGTGTAGCAGAGGAATGATTTGAAAACCATGGTGCAAATAAGATCTCGAGTTGTAGATGAAGCCTGGCTTTGACAATGCTTTGAAGCTGATGGCAGGTTGTGTTAGGACATGTCAAGAAGTAATGTCTAGTAGGCTTGATCTGGAATTGGCTCCTTTGACAAATCTTGGACTGGAGGACCTTAAGTGAAGAGGTTCTCTAGAATGCAGGACATTAGAGAATGTTTTCTATAGAAAGAAGGCTTTCTTTAGTGCAAAGTGTGAAGACCAAACCAATTTGAGTCCATTTTAGAGTGAAAGATAAATCTCCACCATGTATCAAGTCAACGTAGCTTGATAATACTAAGTGATTGATGTTCTCCAACAATGGCTCTGACCAGTTGCCGGATCAGGATCTGGAGAGCAAAAGTTAGGGAACGGGCTCGTAGCCGGAACGGTTAAAAATTTCTCGATTTTTTTGAGCTACACGTATGTACCATATTGCTAAGAACACTTTGAGCATTGAATTGCACCAAAAAGGACAAGAAACATGACTCATAATAGAAAAATATGCCAATAAAACATCCATGATGTTATGGCGAATAAGGGCTCAAAATGCCAAGTGATAAAGAGGCAAAAAAAGGCTAAAGCCTAACTAGGGAGGGGGTGAGCCCACAATGGCACTTCAAACCCGGGAAGTTCTTGCCTCATGAGAAGGCGGAATATGAATCTCCATATCTTGAGAGTCGAAGTCATCAAGGCTGAGATTAGGAGCTGCCTCTGCCTTAGCGCTCACAAACACTAAATCATTGGCTCCCAAGATGGTTCCCTCTTCCTAGAGGCAATGTGGCTGTACACACTCCAGAGTTGCTCCAAGCAACTGGAGCTCACGGCTTGAAGATATCTTGCAAGGTTTTTAAGACATTTCCATCAAGGTTAAAGCTCTTCTGCACTCTCTGAAATTAACGGTCAAGCTCCAAATTGGGAACATCTGCAAAGGTTTTGCTATTCTCATTTGAGGACCATGACCAAAATCACAGAAGTTCTTATCTTTCTCTCTTTATCTGAGCCCATTACCATTATTTAGGTTATATTCCTTATTTATGGAAGGTTTTGATAGTACACTCTCGCAATTGGGATTAGACATTGTCAAAAAGGATTCCTTTTGGTGTGAAATGACTTTCTCACATTTACATTCATTCATACATAAGACATGGGCAAGGAATAGTTGGAGAAATTCTTGGGGGTAGGCTTCTATCCATGGTACACTAAAATTAAAGGTTATCTCATGAAAAAGAACCTTTGGAGGTTGGTGAAGCCATCACCTCTTGTAGCCGAGGGGGAGCCGAGGTTGTGAATATGGCAAGGACAGCCATTGGCTGAGTTGGATTGGGATCCTACACTGTCTCACTTGGGAGGAGGATTATCTTGTGGACACGACGCTCGGCTCACCATCTACGTCAATCAAAGGTATGGCAGGATCAACACATTTACCCCGCCTTTCAGCGGCAGTTTTGGTCATGCTTTTGGACCCTTACGATCAGCAAGAGGATATGTTATTCCATGTGGATGCTTGCGCATGCAGGATTCCCTATTGGCAATTGTGCTGCGGTAATTGGTCATGATCCGACTTACGTGAGATGTACTTTGCAACGTGAGTCTTTGAGGTAGTATTTGCCCATATGCTGAGCTAGTGTGGAAGATTAGAAATCCCCTCTGGACTGCGTACATGCCCCACTACTGACTTGTTTAGAGCCATGATCCCCCCAATCAACTCTTTTGGAACCCCCATCTCTTGCAGTTTGCGCATCAATCTAGCTTTGGGCACTGTATCGATGGAAGTCCACAAAGCAACAAGAGAGCCATCTCCCACGTGATCTCGCCTCCTTAATAATGGTTCTGAGTGTCAGAATATGATCAAGAATAGAGAAACCTCTCTTGAAACCCGCTTGTCTTGCTGCCCATACACCCTCTCTCTGCCCATCTACTCAAGTGCTGCTCAAGGATGGATGCGTATAACCGTGCCAAATGCGTGTCCAATCATGATAGCGCAAATCATGATAGCGCAGTAGTTTCCAGGCTCATAGGGTCCCCCGACTTGAAGATAGGTACAATCGTGAACAAACTCCAAGTATCAAGTAGGCCCTCGCACATGGCACGGTTGAACATCACTGCTAGAAGCTCAACAAGCAAATCTTTGGCATGTATAAAGTGCTCTGCTACCAGGCCATCGTGATCATATGCTCTCCTAGTCTTCATCTTGTCAACGGCTTTCTTTACCATCACGGCGGTAAAGAAAGCACGTGTGTAGGCATGGCTCTGGAAGATCTGGAAGAGGTGGCTGCCCCGAGACTGTGTAGAGAGATGATGCATATTGACCCCACACCTACGTAGAAGTGATGACCGGTGGGGGGGAGTGCTCATGGAAGAGTCGCCATGCCTCGCCTGAATCCTGGCTCAAAAACAATTGATATAACTCACGCTCTAGCCAAGTTAGAAACGACCTCTTCTTTCGTCGTACCAACTTCCTGTGAGTAATGACTTGTAGAAGTACCTCCCTTTGCAGTCGGGCTCTCGTCTCTCTGCACTCCTCATCATACCAGCTATTTTGGGGTGTGCTCCTGGAACGTCGGCACTACCCAGGCTCAGTATGGGGGTATGCCTCTGTTGCTGCATTCCGTAGTGTGTGCCAATATATGAGTGAGCCCCCCTCAAGGTCTCCTCGGATCCTCTATGCATAAGCGTTTGTAAATACCATCTATGTAGATAGAATCGGTCTCTAAAGTAAGTGTATCGGCTATAGGTAGGTGTCGGTGCCAGTCGAGCTGTGTTGAACTGGAATGAGACGGTAAACGTGAGGAGAGAATGATCTAGTGCTACCCCAATAGGCTTGGGCCCGAGTGTAAAGTCTTGAATAGAGGGTATGAAACAAGGCTTAGCCAAAACATAATCCATTGTGTTGGCCCCATGTCTATGAGGAAAGCAAGTGAACCCACTCAACGTTGGAAATCTGTGGAGGCCATTCAAAATGGCTAGTCCATGTGCAGTCCCCAAATCTGTCAGATATCCCCCATATCCAGTGTGCTCTTCATCTTGCAAACACCTGGCCAATCCCATATCACTGACATCCAATTCTCTCAACATTTCCTCTGAGGTATCGTAGAAATCTGTTCGAGACTGGCCCGTCTTGGCATTGAAGTTTCCCAAAGGAATGACATCTCCATCCCTAGAGAACTCCCATATGTCCTCATCCAATATCATGTAGGGTGACTCCCCCTTGGGCGATGCATAATGAGATGTGCTCGGGGCAAAATAGCATATTGCAATGTAGAGTGGCCTCCCTGTCTCTGCTCTCACTGTGACCCACATATATCTGGCCTGCTCATCCCTCCGAACAATACGAATGAGGGGTTGCAGCTCCTCCCCGAATAGGACTGCCACACCTCCTAACCCCCTTCCTCTAAGCGTTGATCTCACTTCCTGCCTAGAGGTAGTCTCCCAATGGTATCCCGTCACTCTTGGTAATGTGCCGCCACGAATTTGATGTGTTTCCGAGTAATTATAATGTCTCTTTCCTTATAGCTATCCTCAAATGCGCCTACATCTAGCTTCATTGATCTGTTAGAATTCCATGCTGCCATTTTAACGTTGGTACCATAGGTCTTGCACCGTCATGCGGTACGTTTTTCCAACTTCCAACACCACTACTCTCCCTCCCCTGTAGAAAGCAACTTTCCCTTTCTCCTTCGCCGCCTTGATCTCTGGCATAAACTCTTGCATGTGTGCTACTTGTGTTAGAGTGAGGTCATCACCCAAAATTATCCCAGTTTGCTTGAGTTTTTGTCTCTTCTTCAGGAATTCCTTCCTAGCTTCCAGTGTAGGGAAACGTATAAGGAGTGCTCTTTCCTTGGCCTTCTTTTCTCATCACTTCCCTTCTTGCCAACTCTCCAAGCACCTATGTGCGTGGGTTCAGAAATACCCATGCACTTCAAGAGCTCTTGCACTTCTTCTTCTACTTTTCTCGTGTTTTTGAGACTTGTAACACGCACATGAAGGGCTTGTCTCTCTTTTGCTCCTCCTCAATTGTCATATTGATGATAGTTGATGTCGGTGTGGCTTCAAGCATCTTATCTTTTCCTTCTTTGCGTCCTTGATCTACTTTTCAGCTTTATCAACCTTCTCTTGTGTTTTGAGTAGGTGCTCCATCTAGGAAGAGGTTTTTCGTGCCTTTTGCTCTTCCTCTTCTCGTAGAGTATTCACGTGCTCCTTAATTCTTTCGAGCTCCGTGATCATTGAGGGTTGATTTTCTGTCTCCTTTGGAGGGATATTTTTGCAAGTTGCAACGTCTACCTTAAGTGCTTCAATCAATGCATCCTTTTCATTCTTGCGTTCTTCCATTTTTTATTTCCAGGATTCAAGTGCATCCTCTAATCTTTTTTGCACCACACATTCCATTACATTCACTTCTGCCCTCACAATCATCTGCATTTCGGCCTTGAATTATGTGTACAAGCGTCACGCTTACTAAGCATCTCTTTGTCCAATTCTTTCCTCATATTTTCCGCATTTGCATACATCTCTTTTTCAATGTCACCCCTCAAGAGGTTCAGCTCCACCTTAATCATCACCTGTACCTTCGCATACATTAAGTCATCTTTAACTCTAGACAGTTTCTTTGCTCTCAAGGAACCTAGCGATAGTGTGCTCTCTCGAAACCAACGCCTATATGTCGCTTTCGATTTAGGCGGGGTTTCATAAATGCTGTCATCCCCGGCATCGAGTGGTTGGTCCATTCCCAAGCACCCAAACAATTCCTTGCGATGGGATCGCTTGGGCCTATGAAGAGAGAGTGACGACCTGCTACTGTGTGCCGCCTTCGACAACACGCAAACCCCCCCAGTGCACTGCTGTAAGGCTGCCTTGCCCAACTCTTTGCGCACTGCTTTGAACTATTGGTTAAAACTTACGTTGTTGCCGCTTGGGGGGGGGGGGGGGGGGGGGGGGGGGGGGAGAGAGAGAGAGAGAGAGAGAGAGAGAGAGAGAGAGAGAGAGAGAGAGAGAGAGAGAGAGAGAGAGAGATATGAAATGATATATTAACATCTTCAAAAGGCCAAAATGACCTATGAGACCAGTCCATTACAAACAAGTGAATTCGATACCATGTTTGGGTACAAAAAAGAGATACGAAAATGAATCTAGAAGTGCTACTAGTTGGAACTGTGTGGGGTATGTGTGACCATGATACACTGGGTGCCCACAAGAGGGTGATATAATGGGCGATGAATCCATCCTCATCTGTACTCTCGACGTTGAGAATCGAGATAGTATGGCTCGAATCCTCTGTTGTAGACTTCGTCGATGGTGTGAAGCTCCTCTCCTCAATCGTGGGCATCTCGATCTCCCTAGCTTTAATGCTTGGCCAATGAGAGTACTGCGGGTGTGAGTATGAGCTGAGCTTTGCAGTGGTGGCTGCTCCTCTATCTATCTAGTGTCTGGTGTGAAGAAATCCGTAATCTGTCTCTAGGATTCTCTCTCTCTAGCTCTCCTTCAATAAACTATCTCTGTGTCTGTGTAACTCAAGTAGATACACTCTAAGACATCTCTAGTCCTATGACTCTTGGGGGAGAGAGAGAGAGAGAGAGAGAGAGAGAGAGAGAGAGAGAGAGAGAGAGAGAGAGAGAGAGAGAGAGAGAGAGAGATTATTATCGTCCTCGGAGGTCAAATATGACCTATGGGACCAAAGATACATGTGATGTACTATGTATGGGGTTGATAAGTGATAGTCGATGCTCCATGATTGTGGTGATGTTGCAATGGACAACCCACACTGTGGCTGGGAGAGGAAAGTGTGTAGGTCTTAGTCATGGCTGCTGAAAATGAGTGGGAAGCAAGTTCGGATGTAAACAAAAGCTGAGCACTCTAGTAGTGTGTGGTACTCAGAGTCTCAGACTCTTGAACTTGCAGTGAGCATAATGTGCAAAGTCGATTTGGCTCTTCTGCATTGCCTCAACGCCCTCCCTGTATTGCATCGAAGGGAGTGGGAGCCAAGTCGAATGGCTGCGATAGTTTGTATCGCCGACAAGGGGATAGGCTCAAGCATATAAGGGTGAGTACGGTTTCCTCTTTTCGTAAAGAACATGGTTTTTGTAGTTGGGGGCAATATGTGTGGTGTAATGCAACCCACCCGGATTCCTCCCAATCCATAATACATCGGCGTTGTAGAAAAGCTGCATTCACTTTGGAGTCTATTGAGGCATCATGTAGCAAGTGTAATGCTTCCCATCTCCCAAACTACTTCTTCATGTCTTGCATCCATCGTGTGCTTAGATCTTGCTTCTACGCATCTCTTGAACTTTTTTGCTTCCTTTCTATGCAATTGTAGGAAGTCGATGTGAGGGGTTTTGATGCATCTTTATCATGTACTTCACAACCCTTTTCATACCCATAACCTCAATTGGAAGATATCCTTGTTGGGTTAAAGGCCTAAATAACCCCTTTTTGTACATTTTTATACTTTGTCCTCGACACATTTTTTAAAGGTCACTTATAATAAAAGTGGGAAAACCCAAAACTCACTTATTGAGTTTTCCCCAAAAACGTGAGCTCTCTCTCTCCCCCTCTTCGTTCTGCTAGCGCTTCCTCTCTTGCTGGCTTTCGCCACCCCTCTCTGCACACACACTGCACTTCCTCGCGTACTCTTTCACTTGCACACACCGCCGCGCGCTCATCAACTGGTATCAGAGCCAGATTAGGGTTTCAGAAGCTTTGCGCAGGAGGCTGGACAGCAGGCGAAAGGCTTCTCTTGCGTCAAATTTCCGCTTTCATCGCAAAGCCCCTTGCTTTCGGTGTCACCTAGGGTGATTAGGGTTTCCAAAACAGCCTAAAACAGCCTGAATTTAGGTCAAAACAGGTAAAAACCAAAAAATTACAGGTCAAAACAGCAAAACGCAGGTGTTCTAAATCGATTCCCGTGAATGCCCCTTGCTTTCCCCACTCAAAACAGGTCCATTTGATGCAAATTGATGCGCCAAAACAGTAAATTTGCAGAAAATTCAGAATTGGACTGTTTTTATGTACACAAATTGAGGTTTATGTACGCCTTTTGTGGGTTTATGCAAGTACGCATTGGGGATACTTGTTAATTGCTGAAATTTTCAGCACATTGTATGCAACGTGCGGTACATTGTGATCACTGAAAATTTTTAGATTTTGTGTAGACACTTTCTGCTGCATTTTTATCTGTGCAAATGGCCTCTACTTCCTCGTCGTCTGATGCCAAGAGCTTGATGGAAATCAAGCGATTTGACGGTATAGGTTTCGACCTATGGTAGGACATGATGCAGGGGATTTTGTTCCTCAAGGATTGTGAGGACGCCCTTTTGGCTGTAAAGCCTGTGGATATGCCGGATGAGGATTGGGCCAAGCTCAACAAGAGGGCAAAGGCCTATATCAAAATGGCTGTGACTGATGACATTCTTGTGGACATAAAGGGCTTGGACAGTGCACATGCAATTTGGCATAAGTTGAAGGCCACTTATGACAATGCCACCCCTGTGAATCAGGTGCATTTGATGCGCAAACTGGTGCATGATGCTTGACGAAGCCAAGTCGGCTTCTGAGCACTTAAGTGCTTTCACCAGTGTTATGAGTCAGCTACAGGATACTGGGCTTTAACCTTTTGATGACAAGTTGAAAGCCATATTTTTGTTGACGACTTTGCCAGACTCTTGGGAAATGCTTGTGGTTTCTTTGAGTAATAGCCCCAACCTCACATATGATGGAGTGCGAGGCTCCATCTTAAATGAGGAAATTAGACGCAAGTCTAGTGGTGGGGAAGGTGGCAGTTCTGCTTACAAGGCGAGAGGCAGAAATCAAAAGCAAAATATAGGTACCAAGACTCAAAACAGGAGCAAAAGCAAGTCTAGGGATAAGGATGTGACTTGTTACCAGTGTGGCAGAAAAGGCCGTAAGAAGCCAGATTGCAGGCATTTCAAGAAAGAGTAGAGAAGGAATCACAGGAGAAGAAGAAGACAGAGGATAAGAAAGGGGAAAAATCAGCAGGTACCTCCTCCAAGGATTCGGAGACTGTCAATGTATCCTCTAGTGTGGTTATCACAGAGTTATCCAACAGTGAGGAGATCTTGGTTGCAGCTTCATGCCCCTCAGATTTTGTTGTAGCAAATGTAGAAGACATGCTTATCTCACGTAGAGATGTCATTGATGCATTGCTAAGTGCAAATGATGGCCTTACACAGTCTTGGATAGTAGACTCGGTTGCCTCATTTCATGTGACTCCATCTGTGGAGTGTTTTGCTTCTTATCATGCAGGCAAGTATGGCAAGGTTTACCTTGGGGATAACCATGCTTGTGACATTGAAGGAATGGGCACTGTGCGCTTGGCATTAAACAATGGCCAAGAGTTTATGCTTAAAGATGTAAGGTATGTACCAGGCATCAAGAAGAGTCTATTGTCTGTTGGCCAGATGGATGCACAGGGTTATACAACCATTTTTGCTGGGGTTCATGGAAGTTTCTTAAGGGATCAATGCTCATTGTCAAGGGATGCAAGAGTGGTACATTGTACTATTTACATGGCAAAGCTTTGCCTGGCAAGTTTCTTGCAGTGGCCGAAGTTGCTTCTCATTTGGAGTTGTGGCACAAAAGACTTGGCCATATGAGTCAGAAGGGACTTGATGTGCTCTCCTCTTTGAAGAGGGTTGATGTAAAGGGCACCAAGTTAGATTTTTGTAATGACTGTTTGTATGGTAAACAAAAAGAAGTCTTCTTATTATTCTGGTGTCTCGCGCAAAGCTAATACTCTTGATTTAATTCACTCCGATGTATGTTCAATGCCTGTTAAGTCTTTTGGTGGTGCATCATACTTTGTTACATTCATTGATGATTGCACTAGGAAAGGCTGGGCATATTTGTTAAAGAATAAGAGTGAGACATTTAATGCATTTAAGAGGTTTCATGCTTTTGTGACCACGCAAAAGGGTAGTAAGCTTAAATGTCTGAGATCTGACAATGGGGGGGAGTACACGTCTGCTGAATTTCAGCGTTATTGCGAAAAATATGGGATTAAAAGGGAGTTGACAGCCCCTTATAATCCATCTTCTAATGGTGTGGTTGAGAGGTATAACCGTACTTTATGTGAGAGAGTGCGTTGCATGTTGTCCACGGCTAATCTCCTTCATGGGTTTTGGGGAGAGGCTTTGAAAACTGCAGTTCATGTATGCAATCGCTCTCCTAACAGTACGCTAAAAAATGACATTCCAGAGGAGGTTTGGTCTGGCAAACCTGCCTCTTATGATCATTTGAGAGTGTTTGTCTGCGAGGCTTTTGTCCATGTTCGTAATGACTTGAGGACAAAGCTAGATGCCAAGTCCATCCAAGGACTCTTCCTAGGTTATGGGGAAGAGGGTGAAATGGGCTACAGGATATGGTTGCCTCAGTTTAAGAGGGTAGTACGCAGCCGAGATGTAGTGTTCAATGAGGCTAAATTGCTGAAAAATGCTAAATCTTTTCAGCCTCTCTTGCCACCTATTGATGTTGAAAAAGAGCCTCAGGATGCATTACCGCAAGCTGAAATTGATAATCAGCCGGTTAACCTTGAGCCAGAAGAGGTAGGACATGATTTAAATGCTCCAAATGAGGATGGACAGCCACCTGTCATGGCTGAAAATGATTTTCAGCAGCATGAGCATGCTGAAAATGAGTTGCCTCCTGATGTAGAACCTGTGCCTGAGAATGTAGATCATTGGGTACGTAGGTCTACTCGTGTCAGAAGGTTGATACAGTGCTTTGACTCCTCTTTGCATCATGTTATGTTGACAGATGAGGGTGAGCCTCTTACATATAAAGAGGCAAAATCATGTGAGTTAAGCAGTAAGTGGGAGCTTGCGATGCAAGAGGAAATCAAATCTTTGCATGCAAACAATACTTGGGATCTTGTGCCATTGCCTAAAGGAAGAAAGGCTCTTCTTAACAAATGGGTTTACAAGGTCAAATGTGTCGATGGAAAGCCCAAGTATAAAGCAAGGTTAGTTGCCAAAGGGTATGCATAGAAAGAGGGGATTGACTTTCAAGAGATCTTTTCTCTTGTTGTAAAGCTTACGACATTGCGTCTCCTTTTTGCTCTCGCTACAGTGCTTGACTTAGAATTGAATCAAATGGATGTAAAAACAGCTTTTCTTCATGGTGACATTGATGAAGATATCTACATGAAGCAACCTGAGGGTTTTGTAGTTCCTGATAGAAAGGAACTTGTATGCAAACTAAGAAGGGCACTGTATGGTTTGAGGCAGTCATCACGTCAGTGGTACAAAAAGTTTGATACTTTTATGCTGTCTCAAGGCTTTAAACGCAGCCATTCAGACCATTGTTTGTATACAAAGAAGGATAACGATGGAAGTCCTATAATCCTTGTGCTATATGTAGATGATATGTTGATTGCTCTTAAACGTCAGCTGAATTCAGCTTTTGCAATGAAGGATTTAGGTGATGCTGAGCACATCTTGGGCATGAGAATCAAGAGAGATAGAAAGCTGAAATTGCTCTTCTTATCTCAAGAAAAGTACATTGCTAAAGTACTTGACAGGTTTAACATGGCTGAAGCTAAGTCACTTGGAGTACCTTTACCTCCACACACAAAACTTAGCAAAGCCGATTGCCCAAAGGATGACGTGGCCGTGAATGCTATGAAGGGAATCCCTTATGCATCAGCTTGTGGTTCTCTTATGTATGCTATGGTTGCCACTCGTCCTGACATTGCCCATGCGGTGGGAGTTGTTAGTAGATACATGTCCAATCCCGGCAAAGCACATTGGGAAGCTGTGAAATGCATTCTGAGATACTTGTCAGGTACACAATCTAGGTGTATATGCTATGGCAAAAGTGACCTGAAGTTGCAGGGCTATTGTGATGCAGATATGGCAGGTGCCTTGGATACCAGGAAGTCCACTAGTGGCTATGTGTTTGCTATTGTTGGTGGTGCTGTCTCTTGGTGTTTACGACTGCAGAAAATTGTGGCATTGAGTACTACTGAGGCTGAATATATTTCAACTACTGAGGCTTCTAAAGAGGCCATATGGTTGGGTAGACTCGTCAAAGAGCTTGGTATGCCTGCTAGTACTCCTGTCTTGGGATGTGATAGCCGAAGTGCTGTC
The DNA here is from genome assembly GCF_014529385.1 of Adiantum capillus-veneris. Classification (NCBI taxonomy): domain Eukaryota; kingdom Viridiplantae; phylum Streptophyta; class Polypodiopsida; order Polypodiales; family Pteridaceae; genus Adiantum; species Adiantum capillus-veneris. The sequence continues at coordinate 59,517,348 of NC_140959.1, forward strand.
TATTTGGCCAAGAATGCCATGTTTCATGCACGGACAAATCACATTGATGTGCGATACCACTTCATACGACAGGTATTGGAGGATGGTCTAGTCACCTTGACTAAGATTCACACACAGGATAACCCTGCAGATGTTCTCACCAAGAGTCTTGCTAAAGCTCAACATGAGCATTGCATACAACTGGTGGGAGTTGGTTAACTTAAAGGCGTCATTTATGCCTTTAAGTGGGAGGTTGTTGGGTTAAAGGCCTAAATAACCCCTTTTTGTACATTTTTATACTTTGTTCAGGTTCAATATGAACTTGGACACATTTTTTAAAGGTCACTTATAATAAAAGTGGGAAAACCCAAAACTCACTTATTGAGTTTTCCCCACAAACGTGAGCTCTCTCTCTCTCCCTCTTCGTTCTGCTAGCTCTTCCTCTCCTGCTGGCTTTGGCCACCCCTCTCTGCACACACACTGCACTTCCTCGCGTGCTCTTTCACTTGCACACACCGCCGCGCGCTCATCAATCCCGAGTCAAGAAGTAGGAGCATATATGGTGTTTGTGTCTTAACTTGGATAAAGTTTGTAAGAAAATGGTTTTGGACATCCACAAACTCTTTTTAAGTAGACTTTCAGATACTCCCACCGCACACTGCAACTCCATAAAGAAGAACTGTTGTCACCAATGTGTCGAAAACATAATTCTTGAGAGCCCAACATTTGACATCCCCGCATTACACATGTTCTCAAATGCATAGTACACTCTCTCCAAACGACACATCGCACATTCATGCCACTTGTGATTGCGAGAACCTTAAGGCCAAGGTACTTAAAGCTCTCAATAACTTCAAGTGTCTCATTGTTGTACACAATGCATGGCTTCTCCTTATGACTGGTTTTCACAAGCATAACCTTTGTTTTAAATTCATTCACAATCAGCCCACTATGCAAGATTCTCAAGGACAACCATAAGCTTTTGTGCATCCTTTGAAGTGTGGATAGAAGCGCTGCATCATCCGCATACAACAAAAGCATGATTACCGCATTGCAAATAATAACCTCTTCAATGCCTTCTTGTTGCATAAATTCAAGTACCATTTGTTCCAATTGATCAATGCATAGACCAAAGAGAGTTGGTGACAACGGACGTCCTTATTTAACCCCAAAATTGCTTGCAAAATTTTTTGAAATTCCTCTTCCATGCGCAATTGACATATCACCTTCTCATAGATTTGAAAAACTACAAGCATAAACTTACTTGACACTTGGAGTTCTTCTATCCTTCTCCACAAAGTGCTAGGTGGAATCATATCAAGCGCTTTCTTGAAGTCCAAACAGTAACAATACAATCGTTTGCTACCTTATAATTGACTTTCCTCTATGAGAACACAAAGAGTGACAAGATGGTCAATGTTGCTAGGACTTTGACGAAAACCCGCCTATTCCTTTGCACGCTTGCCATTCTTTTCAGCTCTATCACTCAATTTCATCTCCATTATGCACCAAACAACTTTGCCATAAGAGACACAATCATTATAGTCCGATAGTTATTTCTCTCCTATATGCAAAGGCTTGACTCAATTAGTGCTCCAATCATAAGGCATTCCATGTTAAGTGCAAGGTTGAATATAACACACATCTAATCGTATGATAAATCTTCTATTCATTTAATCATAGTGCAGCTTGATACCTTGAACATCTCCTGCTTTGCGAGTGGCCAACTTTTCAAGCCCGCTATAAACCATAACTTTTGACTTGCCAAATGGGTTGATGTACTTTGAACTTTGTGTTGATGTATGCTCATTTGTGTGTACGTGTGGTGTGTGTTGTGTTGGGGAGCATATGTTAGTACCTAGTTCTACACCCACTATTGGGCATTGATGACGTTAGTGAGGATGTCGTGGTATTTAGTCAATACTATGCATGATGGAGCTGATGGTTATATTTTCTTGTGGGTGACTACCATGGGTCTATACCTTGCACTTTCCTTCAAGGGTGAATCTGGGCTTATCTTGGATTCATCTAGGTATATTTTTTAGTCGTATAGCAGACTTGTCGATTTTGAAGTTTTCGTCCGAGTTTCGACAAGTTGATATTGTGCTAATTCTTTCTATCTTTGGTGGTGTATATGCCCTATCAACTACCTCATTTTTTTCCCTAATTTTTCTGATTTAATGCTTCTTTTAGTGCTAGGCTTCCTTATGGCTGAGTCTGCCCTGATCTTCGGAGTCATGACAGAAATTTAGTACGCTGAACTTTGTGTTGATGTATGCTCATGTGTGTGTGCGTGTGGTGTGTGTTGTGTTGGGGAGCATATGTTAGTGCCTAGTTCTACACCCGTTATCGGGCACTGACGACGTTAGTGGGGATGTCGTGGTATTTAGTCAATATTGTGCATGATGGAGCTGATGGTTATATTGTCTTGTGGGTGATTACCATGGGTCTATACCTTGCACTTTCCTTCAAGGGTGAATCTGGGCTTATCTTGGATTCATCTAAGTATATAAGCTATTGTCTACTAGGTCAAAAAATGGCTGCAGGAGAGGGGGAGAGAGAGAGAGAGAGAGAGAGAGAGAGAGAGAGTAATTTCCCCTCCACACTAATCATGTTTGAAGGAGTTGTCACAAGATTAATCAATTAAGTGTTTATGCTTGATGTCTGCCTAAACTTCATGCATCTTTGGGAAGGATGGCGAGCTCCCAGTTCTTCCTCTTTCTGTGTACGGGGCTGTAGCAATGGCTCATAGCCCAAAGTCTGAGGATTTTTCGGCACCTTCCCAGTTTTTCTTTTACTTGTACGATCGGCGCAGTGTAAGTCCAGCCATTTCTCTTCTCCTGTGTGATTAACTATTACTTATTTTTCTAATCAACATGATCAGTTCACTTGTTTTTTTCTGACCATTTAAAGTTCTTTTTCACCATTTCTCAGGCAGGATTAGGGGGTCTCTCATTTGATGAAGGCCAGTTCTCTGTTATTGGGTGAGTCTGTTACAAACTTATAATAGGGACGTCCAAAAAATTGTGTACAAGTCTCTCTCTCCTCTTTGCCTTTGAATGAAAGTCTTTGTTGCCTAAGAAGAAGCTGATTATCCAGTTTCCTCTTTGTATTTCTTGGCTTTGTTTGTTCATTACCCCCCTTGCGCTCTTGTCCCTGATTAATTGGTGATTGCAAATTGTTTGACCTTAAAGATGCAGAATTGGATGTATGTACTCGTGTGTGTATGTGGTTGTTTGGGGGGGGGGGGGGGGGGGGGGGGGGGGGGGACCTGATGCTACAGTTTTGTAAGAAATGGCCTTGCTTTTAAGATTCTATTCATGTTCCTTGATTATGCATCATTTGGGCAGGTATGTTACCAATGGGAAGGAGTTGCTTTCTCAACTGAGGACGGGGGATATTATAGAATCAGCAAAGCTAGTCTCTGGTGCTGATCGGCTTGTCTTTCAACCTGTCGATAGTACAAGTTGAGGGTCAAGTCACTTTTTTCTCTCTGCCTGCCATGGCAGTGAGTTACTCTTTTCTGCTCTTTACCTGCCCTTTTTATGGTGATTTAAGAGCTGATGTTCCCTGATTGGGATCAAGAAGAGGTCATAGAAGGCAACAATTTTTCTTCAAGCTATTCAACTTGTCCATATCCCCAAGAGTGCCTCAAGCTCAAATACTGTTGTTGATCTGGTAGTTCCCAATGCTGATGAGTATCGCTGTGCTATATGAACAACTGTTTCCATGATGATAAGGCAGCCTACCAACTCTCTCTCTCTCTCTCTCTCCCCCCCCCTCCCCCCGGGCACAATGTTTGTTTGATTAGATCAAATCAAAGATCAGTGGAAACAACATGTGGGCAGCATGGCCTACTTATGAGGCGTGTACAAGGCCATAGCATTTGAAAACACTCTTTTTTTTTTCGTGAATTGGATTCGATTAATTTACAAGTGGGAAACCTCAAACCGAGGAAAACCCATGGAAAAGAAGAGGTACAAAAAGCGGAGCTGTATGTTGCTCCGAGGGCTATAAACAGTCAAAGTGATGCATCAAGAGTAATATCCCCAGCCTCATAAGCAAAATGCAGCGCTTGGCCAAGCAATAGTTTAAAATAGGGAAACAAGGCAATGTCAATGCTTTGAAACATCAAGAAGTTGCAATGGTGCCAGATGGCCCACAACACCAAAATCTGATCCAAGCAAAAAAGAGTGCAACCTTAGATTGCGGAGATTGAAGTGTCCTAAAAAGCCAAAATCGTCTGTGAAAAGTGGAAAGTGGTAGAAGGGCAACGGAGCTGAAGAGCAGCTGCACTTGCCGAATGAAGGATTTGGAGTAATGACAATCCCACAATAAGTGTGGCACAGACTCCTCCGGTGCACGACATCTGAAACAACAAGAAGGCGCAATATGTCATGTATGTGCTACCCATAGGTAAAGCTCCCACTAAACAACGCCACAAGAAAATATGTTCCTTCAAAGGGAGATGACTTTGCAAAATGGCAGACAATGTGTGCCTTCACCATAGGGATGACTTGGAGAGTGACCATGACTGATTACCATGATGCACAATCCACGCATCAGGTTGCAGGAGAGCGTTGCCACTACCGGCTGAAATGCAATTCAAGCTGACATTGGCAAGATTCAATCCAAAGCAAGTCCTCATTTGAAAGAGGAACATGTGAGAGATCAGCAAGCGTGCCACGAATTTCTCACTGAAGAGGAGAATAATGAGGTCTCGATCCAAAAAGAGACCTCGTAGCAGAGAACGAAAGAGCATGACCGGTGTCATCTACCACCTGATGCACCTGGCATGACCCTTTTTGAGAAAGAAAATATGCTTAACGAGGAGAGCATTGGACCAAATTCAAAGAGAAAGTCTTGCTCCAGTGTAGGCGCTCCAAACGGAGGGAATTGTCAAGAGAAGCTTGCCGGCCATTCCATTCCAAATGCAGCGTGACAGCCTTCCAATCAACAATGAGAGAAGAAGGGACATCCAAGAATGTGCCGTTCAAGTTGTCAATAAGGACCTTCCAATAGGTTGGTTGCCAATGACCAAATGACGGAGTGACAATATGGGCACACAAATGTGATACCATAGGCGACCAAGTTTGTTGTGCCACCAAGACAGCCAACTGAGGGTAGCTTTCCGAGCTAGAACATGACTACGCAAATCCAAAATATTCAGCCCGCCAAGGCACTTGGGAGAGCCGGAGACCCTTTCTGGGGGTTGAGGATGCTCCAAAATAGTAGACATAAGGGAATGTAAGCATGACTGAGACCATGATAACAAGGAAAGTAAAATTGCACATAAGCCATAAGAATGCACTAGACAATCCTAAGTCGCACATGCAAAGGTCAAGTGGACAATTTAACTTGGAGTACAAACGTTGGAGCACCCAATCCATCTTTTGTGAAGCTGACGCATTCGAAGTAAGGGGATATCCCAAATCACGAACTATGACGCGTGAGGAAACAATCTCCCTTGGCCACAACAACTTATGTCAATCATACTCATTCAGAGGAAGCAGCTTAGATTTACATAAATTAACTTTGAGGCCTGTCGCCAATCCATACAATTGAAGATCATGCATATTTGTTCCACATCATCATAACAGTTGCGGGGCATAAGCAAAGAGTCATCCGCATAAGCTTGACCAGAAAAGTGTCGCCTAGATGGTAATACCAAGCCATGCAATCGAAGTCGGAACAACCAAATACATAAGCAGGAGGTGAGTGGCGATTGCATAAAGCAAAGCGTTGAGAGGACATCCTTGCCTGATAGATCGTCCCAGAGGCCAAGAGTTTGTGAGAAAGCCATTCAATAAACTTGCCGTAGTACTATGTGCATGAAAACACTCTCAAGACATGTGAACCGTTCATATAGCATGAGCCCACGAAAGAGCTTTCTCCTTGCAAATGACATGTCCATGTATCAACAAAGAGATCTACCACAAGCCTTGAATGCCTCATACCCCTAACTGATTAAAAAAGGAAGGCATTGCACATGGGAAATTTTGTGATCATTGGTTGCACAATTTGTTGCAGCCAAATAGCCATTGTCTTGGTGATAGTTTCCTATAATTGCTTGCCATACTAAAGATATGAAACTCCATACTCGGTGAGCCACTGGGCTAGCCATTGGAAATATTTCTTAGCCACAACCTTGTTGCCAAATGTAAGCCCCCGACCACAGTTCGCCAAACAAAAACTTCATCAAGAAGCAAGTGATGCAAGACATTGCCAAGACTTCATCAAGAAGCAAATTCTTTGCCTGGACGAGAATTTGGAGGTTTGCATGTGTTGGATCTCAATACTTATATACATGACTTGACCAAATGATGCAAATGTAGTGAATTGAAAGTACCCACCGAGTCAGAAGCATTCACAACATCCCAGCACAAGAAGTCGCAATACGCATTGTAGCATGTGCAATATCAATATTCTCAAGGAGCGCAATTCTCGTATCAATCCATGGTTGAGAAGTAATGCACAAATCTATGTGTGCAAGAAGGTGTGACCACACAAGGATACACCTATAGGACATGTGATATGAGGCCAAGAGATCATAGCCAAGCCTTGTTAATTAGCATGTTTTTTCCACAACATGAATAGGTGGTGTAAGAGCTCTCAAGGCTTTTGAAGACCAAGGTGAGAGGCAAGAAAATTGAAAGCATGGGGACTATGATCAATTGAGCCACGTCTAGTCTAAACATGGAATGGCTATGCTTGGGACTTGCGATAAACAAACTTGTCTCCAATGCAACTTGAAATCCAATTATTTATTGGAGACATCAACACTAATAGGATATCCCAAGTTATGTGTGATGGAACCCTTTTGATTTACACAATCCTACCATCCAAGCTGTTTCTCTATACAAATGATTTTGCATATTGAAATGAGATCTAGATGCTTTGGTAAACAAAGAAAGCACAAACCTAGCACAATCTATTGTACCTTTCTTTGCTTACGAAAACATAACAAGTTTCAATTGCCAATGCTTGTGGATAAAGTGAGCCCAACTATTTGACTTCCTTGAGCCTAATGTGTAAGAAGTGTAAGCATGGGATGAGTCAGCTTAGCAAAGAGTAGAGGGCTCAATGGATGACCTTTGCTACAAAGAACACACTAGCATAAATGCTTTAGTATAGCCACCATTAATGAACACACAAGACGGAGAGCCATCACTAATCATAACGATTGTGACATGCGTCTACCAAAGCCCATACATTGCATCATTTTATCCATAATAGACCAATTAACATGGTCAAAAGCCTTTCCAAGATCCAAGTGTATCATGACCATCTCTTGCTCAGTTGGATGTGCATAATCTATCCCTATCTAAACATTAAGGATGTTATGCAGGATATTGAGCACTTTATGAATCCATACAGAGAAGGATGTATCAGATTGAGTGATACCTTATGTAATCAGTTAACAATTTTTTTTGCAATATATTATACATGCAAACCATCAAAGAGATTGGTCTCCAATGCTTCATAATAGAGGCCAAAGGCACCTTTGGCAAAAGCTCAGTTACACCTACCTCTCAGGAATGGGTCATTTTATCAGAAAGAATTTGTTGGTAAAGAATTGTCAAAGGATTTGAATTTCTCAACACATTTTTGAAGCAATTTCATTGCTGATGCCATTCGAGGTGGACATTTGTCGTTGGGTGGATGTTGAAGCACACAAGAAAATTACCTTGTATGTAATGTGTGCATCTAGATCTAGAGCAATGTCCAAAGAGACTTGATCTTTTCCTAATACCAGTATGCTATCATGGGCTTGTTAAAAATCATGACACTATACTTTTTAGGATGGCATGACAAGTCACCAAAAAAATGAGAGCATAAGTCAACAACGCTTTGATGAAGGATTTCGAAAGAGAGAGTTCTTGGTGTATGGCATATTGCTTCGGCACATGTTGTACATTTGACCCAAAAAAAAACCCCAAGTAGATACGACATGTGAATCCATACTCAGAATGAGATTGTCAATCAATTGACGTATACAATGCATGATCAAGAAAGCTTTGATTGTAGCAAAGAGGTAACTTGGCAAGCAAAGATTTTTAAATATCCAAGACTAATGCATAATCTTTAATACAAGTGGAAAGTGATCCGAAAGTACATGTTGCCTCTCCACAATCATATGTAGAACTAATGTAACAAGCAAACCAATGGTGAGGGGGTGAATCCATAGTTGATCCACATGGTAAACTAGAAGAATGATACCACCTGAACTTGAAATAGAACTAAAGACACCCTAGAGGAGAGTTCTCTATCTAGATGCACTAGTCCCTAAGTGAGGCAACCTATACAATACTTTTTATATTAATAAAATCCATAAAGCACAACCAGAGGAAGTCTCTCTCCAACTATGAAACCATGCATTGATTTGAACCCCCAAGGACGATATTGGAGGGCACGTGGTCAAAGCACAACTTTCTTAAAATAAGGTGCTCAATGCCTTTGTAGCTCAAAAGCTCGCACAAAAGGTCACTGCTTTCAATAAGCTAGTTGAAAAGCATTCGGACGGTCAGCTACCATGTTAGCAACGTAGAACCAGTGATTCTTGGCCATTTGTAAGTCACCCCTAAGCTTAGTTTGACTCATCAGGTCGTCCATGTAAATACCGTGTCATCACATTATGGCAAGTACCCTTTCCCCACTTTAAGAGGATTAATTTCCCTTGATTACGTTTGGAAAATAGAATGGTTATCAATAAACTAGTTCAATTGACACTAATTTCATGCATTTGACTATTCAAGCCATGCACTACCACAGAAAATTGGTTGCTGGCATTCAATGATCCCATTCACATCGTTATTCTGTCGAGAGCTCATATACAAATCATGCTCATTATGACCTATTTAGCCACCACATCCAGATCTCACAGATCTCTAGTGGATGCCTTGATGCACTAAATTTTGTCGTATTCATCATTCATATCACCTCGACAATGAGTTGAGACTAAATGCTACTTACATTTTATCTCATATATTCACACAAACACATCTACAAGAGTACATGGATAGAGCACTTTTAGGGAATTCCAACCATAACCTTCATGGTACACAATCTATGTACATAACATAGCAGTCACTAGGTAGGTAGAGTAGTGCTAACACATCAACACCCCCAAAATGTCAAAGACAAATCGGTTGACTCTATCTCAATATGTGCTAAGTTGTGTCAAAGGAGTGGATTGGCTCTTAACTTGTGCAAAACGCCTTGCACCAATTTCAACCTATTGAATCAGCATGCAATTCTTGAATAGTGGCATCTAAACCAAAAGCATCAAGGTAAAGCTCTAGTATGTTAGGAGTATTTGCCCAGTCCTCCTCCGTCCACTTGGCATCAAGAGCACAATAGTTTCTCAGCTTGACCAAGTATTTTTGGACTAGCGTTCCCTTCCGTTTTCTTTCCTAGTGTGCTAAGACCCGTATAAGAATCTCCTAATTTTATTCTACATGTGCTTGCTCCTCTATCCACGTTTCCTCTGGCACCTCACCCTTGAAAGGTCATAGGAGACTCAAATGAAAGGTATTGTGAATCTTTTGAGTATCTGGAGACTTTTATCAAAAGGATACATCATTGATCTTTTTAGCTATTGGTAGCTAGGACATTAGGGATAATCCATTAACCCCAACCTTTTCATAGCATGGCCTGACCATGTATTGGTTGCCTAATAAGTCAATGAGATTTACTATTAGGACTTATTAAGGTAGTATAAGAAGAGGGCTTAAAATGAGGGTAATCGTGAATACAAAGCACTACCATGGTGGAGAGAGTGATTTCCTATATGCTACTTTCAAAACCTGTCTTGAAATCTGTAATACAAAGTGTTACACTTTGTCAACGATTTCAAACGAGAACCTATGTATATTGATGTAGGTTAGAAAATGTTAAGAAAAACAAAGCTCTCAAATGATCCAACACTAGAATGTAGGTGGAAAGCTTTCAGCAAAGTCATTTGCTCTTTTGCATATGAATAATTTACCATGGAGCATATGTCTTCCAAAGGCATCAATTAAGGTAGCTTAAAGAAGAATCTGTTTGATTCAGATTATAAAGAAGGGAAAAAGTACTTGATGAGTTAGTGCAAACAAGGTTAGGACGACTATTAAAAGCATTTACATGCATACACAGCACTTCTTTAAAAAAAGAGGCAGTGGGAAGTCAATAGACATTTTTTCCAAAGAAGACTTCACCATGTGCTAAAATTTGGATAAATGTAAAGGGAAAATGGACATGTATGTGCCTTTGAAGAAATCAATATGAGCAGCCAAACGTACGAAAGATGATGCCTCCTCGTTGTTTTTCATGTATTCCCTCCTCCTTTACTAGTGGAGATGTACGCAAAGGGATTAAGAAATTGGCCACTCGCAAGGAAGTACCCTTTAAGGTATCAATCCCAAACTGCTAACATGGATATGCTAGGAAACACATTGTTGGATACATGATATGTTTCACCTTGCAATTCAGCATGGCATGCCTCATGATTAGAGTACACATTGGATCAAACCTTTACATTAAGGGGTAGATGTGAACAATGTCAAAACTACTGAACTATAATGGTTGGTTCCCTTATAAAAAATTAGTTTAGAAGTGTCTTGGAAATAAAGAGAGGTGAATAGAAACTGCTCAAAAACATCATAGCATCAGTGATTACCTTGTCACTCTAATTTCTCATGGAGGAAAGTCGAATGGAAGGTATTGTTGTTTTTTGGATCTCAAGAAATTTCTTAACATGGTTTCCTGGAAGATTCCGTGGAGATGTATGGAGGAGTTGCAAGTGCCAAATGGATATACGCATGCGAAATGTCAAGTGCATAGGAGAGTGGACATTTCAAACTCTTTCACTAGCACTATTGGTGTCAAGCAAGGATGCCCACTTTCACCAACTCTCTTTGGGCTACTTAGAGATGAATGTGAACACATGATTCTTAAGTTTATGCAACAAGAAGGAATTGAAGAGGTTATTGAAGGGGATCGGGGAGCACCACAGACGGAGAGTGAGAGAGAGAGAGAAGGAGACACACACACGATGTGGGTGGGGAGACTGTGAAGTGGCAGCTCCCCCTATACAGTATACTCACTATAAGTATAGGGTAACAGTGGGCGGGCGCCCATGATCTGGGCGACCGGTCAAGGCACATAGGCCTTAACCCCAACAACCTCCCACTTAAAGGCCAATGTGCCTTTAAGCAAGATCTACTAGTGTACAACTAATAGAAGGTGAGATATTCTCTCAACCTATGCCCACTGACTCTCGATGAGCTAGTGCATCCGGCTCTACTGATAGACAAACATACCGCTGCGGAAGCCACACAGAGCTAGCTCCAAGCTCTGCAAATAGTCTACAAGAGCTCATGCACTCCTGCAAGTATCGGTCCAATACCTGCAAACCTCCCCTATGCTCTATGCCGAGATCAGTCATCGAACAACTAATCAACCCTGCTGCAAATGCTCCCACTGCAGCTGCTATATCGGGCCTCGAGATCAACATCTCATATATGAGGACACCGAACGTTGATGCAACCCTGACAATCTCTGCCACCTCCAACTCAGAACTCAACTCATGGCTATTCTGTCCCCTATCATAGAGACCATGGCACTCTGACTCCGAGCTCTGGAGTGACTCCTCGTGCCCACCACGTATTACATGTGTACCAAGAGTATCCATCTATCCTGAATCTGCATCAAGCTCTGGCATAAGCATATCAAGAAATGACTTCACAATAGCCGACATCTCAACATCCATGTGAGTCATCTCTGTCATCACCTCTGATGACTCGTCCTGCCGTGACTCACTAGAGCTGTCCCGCTCTACATGTGCATCCATAGACGCAACCTGCACAACAAGGTCACTGCTCTGCACTCCATGCAAAGCATCCTGCAACCCACAAGCAAAAGAGACTCGCCTGCTCTCTCGCTGTCTACCTGGCTGCATGATCACAGAGACAACACCATCTCTCTCGTGATCCACATGCAATGGGTAACGTGGACCACTCCTGGCACCTCTCGCAATCACTAGCGAACCCAAATGCATCACAGAATCTCGCTCTCGTAGCGAAATCTGACATCCACAATCTCTAAGCTGACCAATCGAGATCAAACTCACTGTCAAATTTGGTACATAGCGCACATGTCATAACAAGTAAGATGAACCACTCGGTAATGACAGTCTCACATCTCCTGCACCTGCTATCGCATGCACCGATCCATCGGTCAAACGTACAGTGCCAAGCATCCCGCTAGAATAGCTACAAAATCATTCACGATGCGGCGTGATATGAAACATAGCATCTGCGTCTAGCAACCACTGCGAAGGGAGTGCACTATCCACATGTATAGCATCTCGTGCATAGCTCGAGGTAAAAGTGACATCCCCGTCACTAGTATACTCCGACACTACATCTGCCTCAACTGTCAAAGCAACTTAGTCCATGGCATCACTACATACATCTCTGAGACTGCCATGTCTCCTACGATGTCGCATACGACGAAAACAGCGCCGTCTAACGTGTCCAGAATGACCACAATACCAACATGTCACCTGTCGGCGTGCTCGTGAATGTATATGTCTCACACGAGTCCGTGATGACTCAGATCTATCATACATATCATGTAATCTACGCCAAAGTGCTCTCGAAGTAGTCTCATACATAACAAGAGCATATACAGATTCCGCAAGGTGCAAAGAGAGTGTAGATAGTGCCATCTCCTCTAGCTCTTGCCACTGATCGTCATACATGTTTGAAGGTCTACCTGCATCACCACTCAATGGTCGATGCAACCCTCGCTGTGTCAATGCATCAAGCATACACTCTCTCCATGCTGCAAAGTCTGACCCATCAAACATGCACATTTCGGAGAGATCATAACCTGAGAGATCACCTGTCTCTGCCATGAGCACAATGTAGCAAACTAGAAAGCAAAACCACCTCACCAACAACACCTGGAAACTGTCTACAAATATGGTCAGAAGCACAATGTAAAACCTGTGAGACACACTCCAAAATAGAGCTCCCGCAATGTCAATACAAGCCTCGCCTGCTCTAGTATCACACTGCAATCTGTGAGCTAATCACCAAGCCCACACTGTGCGGTATCAATGCATACACACGCACAAATCTTCCACCTGCAGAGAACACCGCACACAAATGCTGAGTGCAACCGCACTCTCTACCTAGATTGCATAAATGATGCGCATAAAACTCCTGGGAAAATTTTGCCAGAGTTTCGTTAGTAAAACGACCACAAAACCAGTAACCAAACTGACTGCACGCTCAAAACTATGAGCAACCAAAGCGCATCAAACCGCACTCCAAATGCATGCACCAATCTCCATACTTTGCATACATCATTTCAAACACTTGCAAATCTAGTACACAAATATATGCTCTACCTGTGACTGCCAAAAAACATGCTCGAGGTATACACTGCCGAGCTCAAAATGCAATCACATTAGTCTCCCTGAGCATCAAACCACATAAGGCATACATCGTATCCTCCCACATGTGAGGAAACTTGCAGCAAATATCACTCTCACATTTGAGAGCAAACCATGTGTGGAATCCTCGACACACAATAAACAACTGCTGCTGCAGGAAATTCAGCGTTCAGAATTTTAAAATTCTGATATGACGAGCGTGTCCGGAGCATGCAAAGACCCCAAGATAGACTCCTGGATCACATGTATCCGAGTCCAAGTGTGCAAAATATGCCAAAAACACTGTTTTCGGTCCAAAAACATAGCAAAAACTTGTTGCTGCTGCAGAAATTTCAGAGGTCAAAATCAGCTCAAATGGACATCACCATTGCGTCCGGAGCGCACCAAAACCCCAGGTTACACCTTAACCTTGCATAAATCGCATTCCGTATGCAAAAGTTATGCAAAAAACACTGTTTTTGGGGCTCGAAAAATGACATGCGGAAATGAAAATCTGCATTCTTCCTGCAAGTATGGCTGCAAATAACCATACACACTTGCAATACACTCTTTCCTCAAGCTTGGGAATGCCCCTCAAGCTTCCATGAACACAGATCTGGTGGTTGCTCACCGATCTCAAGCTTCCACCGAAAGCGAGCTCACCATAGCCGAAAGCTCACTTCTCTGTAGCACTCCATCTGTCGCGAAGCCAAACCTCTGATACCAATTGAAGGGGATCGGGGAGCACCACAGACGGAGACTGAGAGAGAGAGAAGGAGACACACACCCGATGTGGGTGGGGAGACTGTGAAGTGGCAGCTCCCCCTATACAGTATACTCACTATAAGTATAGGGTAACAGTGGACGGACAGACGCCCATGATCTGGGCGATCGGTCAAGGCACATAAGCCTTAACCCCAACAGTTATAAATGGGAATGCAAGGATCATGCTTTTGTTATATGCGAATAGTGTGGTGCTTTTGGCCCATACTTTACAAGATGCACAAAAGATTAGGACTATCTTAGTAAACTTTTTCTTGCATAGTAGGATGATTGAGAAGAGCTCCAAAACAAGGTTATCTTTGTGGAGACTCTAAACAAGAAGAAGCCATGCATTGTGTACAATAGAGAGCCCCTTAAAGTGGTAGAGAGCTTCATGTACCTTGACCTTCAAGTGCCATTCAATCATAAATGGAATGATTTCTCTCCATGCTGCTGCAAGCTTGGAGAGAGCCTACTATGCATTAGAGAATGTGTGAAATACAGGAAATACTAAAATTTGGGATGCCATTTGTTGCGAATGTCCAAAATTGTGCTTAAAACAAAACCCTTCACATCAACTTCCAAGAATTCCGTTAAAAGCAAGCTAAAAAATCCAAAAGATGCACAAAAGAAAGATATTAAGCTCATGATGGATACAAGACTCAAGAACTACTTTGGAAGATAGGATGAAACGATGTGTGTGTGTGTGTGTGTGTGTGTGAGAGAGAGAGAGAGAGAGAGAGAGAGAGAGAGAGAGAGATTATCACCTTCCATCTCTCTCCATCTTTAAGATAAAATAACATCATAGTCAGCCAAAGGCATTATGCTTGCCAATCACCAAGGTTTGACTAAAATTCTATGCTCCTAGGTGGGTGTGACTTTTTATCAAGCTAGATATCCCAACCTTTGGTCCATCTTATGGGTGGCAAACTTCCTTCAGAGGATCAACCTCATATTATCACCTCAAAATCCTCATCCTCAACCACAATAGTTATAAAATGGGAAAGTTTTATCAGTTTTTGCAATGAAAGCAACTTGTCCAACATGTCAATGCTTCCTTTTACTAATTGCAACTAGGAGACTCAATAATAAAAATATTCACTAGAATTTTTTTGTCTTGAACTACTTATCTTTAGGCGTGAAGCAAAATAGCTTGTGCAATGTGTGTGTCTAGGGTGAGATTGCTTTTTAATGCTTCCAATGCATGCCAATACAATGCCCACTAATCGCTAGGCAAGACGCAACTCTTATAAACATACGCACACACACGCACGTGTGTGTGTGTGTGTGTGTTTTGTTGCTATCCAAAGTGCACCTTTGTTTATATTCATACATAAGAATTTGTGTGAACGTGCCTTTGTATTATGGGAGTTTGTTGTTCTCCAAGAGAGGCTGCAATAGTGTAGACCTAGATAATAGATTGCTAATCACACGAGATAATTGTCAATCAATACAAATTAGCGAGAGATGAAAATGAAAGCAAAATGATTCCAATTGATGATTTTCACACACTTAAGTAGTACAAAGTGTCCATAAACTCGATATTGGTCGGTTTATGCTCCGACTGCACATCTCGAATGAAAAACCACCAATAATCAAACAACTAGCTTCAAATCCACCCCCAAATTTGTTGGAATTAGGGTTGCAGGAAAATGCACACAGCTTGGAGAAGACGACGGAAGATGAAGGCACACAACAGAGAGTATATTACTTAGTGTGCAATGGAAAAATAAGATACCCTTAGAGTGATGGGCGTATATACAATGCACGGGGGAAAAAACCTCCTAGTGAGGGAAAAAAATTCCCCGTTGGTCCTAAGTGTGTTCACACACATCACTACCACATATATATGGTAACAAATCCCCCTAGGGAGTGATGCGATGAACGAGAGGTGGCACATAAAGTATAGGGAAGTGCCATGCCTTGAGGACATGATCAGCCCACAAAGGGGAGTAAGACCATAGCTTTGTGGAAAGCTTTGAGCTTCTCATGAGACAATGCCTTTGTGAAAAGAACTGCAAGGTTTTTCTGTGTTGGCACATACGCCAAGATGATCTCTCCTGGAGAGACTCTCCCTCGCATAGTGGTAATGCACCTCAATGTTCTTTGTACGAGCATGAAAAACCTCACAACTGCCAATGCGCTCTGACTGTGAGTGTAGATAGTGTTGGCAATCTCCTGTCCAACACCCAAATCAACCATAAGGCGTCCGAGCCATATACACTCAACCGTAGCTATGAAGACTTATGTGCACTCAAACTCACAAATGGAAGTGTCCACAATATATTGCTTCTTGCTCAACCATGATATGCATGCGCTTCCTAGCATGAAACAAAAACCACTTGTGGACACTCGTGTGTCAAAACAACGAGCCCAATATGAGTCCAAAAAGGCATGTAAATCTGGTGGCAATGATCCCCCCTTGGGATAAAACAAGCCAAGATGTAAAGTGCCACTCAAGTAGCGAAAAATCCTCTTGACCGCCAACCAATGCTTAGACCCTAGGCTATGCATGAATTTGCTGACCTGTGAGACTGAAAACTGAATATCCCGCCGCATGTTGCATACATAAATAAGACAGCCAACAACGGTTTGGTAAAGAGTGACAAAGGCAAGATCACCAGTATCATGAAGAATCAATTTCAAACGTGTTTCTATGGGAGTGACAACAGTTTTGCAATCCTCAGGTCCAAACTTACATAGTAATGTCTCTATGTAACTTGTCTGACACAAGGCAATACCACCATCATACTACTGAAACTGTATACCCAAGTAATGATGCAGCATCCCCAAATCTTTCATCAAGATTTCCTTGGGTCATAAGTCTCCAAGTACTAGCAAAAGTCTGATAAGAATCTGGAAAAGCATCAAAAGAGTCTGCACAAGGGAACTATCAGAAATGACTTTGCCCGCAAAAATAAGTTGCTCATTTATATCCTTGACACCAATAAGAAAAGTGTCCATTTCATCTTCCTCATGCATAATCTTCGACTCCAGCTCTTTATGCAGCAATGTAATTTTTCCTCATAGCGACTTGCATAAAGACCAGCTAGAATACCCCAAGCCTATTTTGCAAATTTTGATGAACAAATATGAGGAGTAATAGTGCGCTTCACAAACAATGCGATCAATGCATGAGCCTGCGCATCTCTTACATCCCAATGAGCTTTCTTAGTTGTAGGCAAAAGAGTTCTAACATCAACAATCCTTGCAGCAAACCTGCAGCATCCTCAACATCGCCTGTATCCACAGAACCAGTCCGTATATCAATGCCCTGTACAATGTTCCAAAAACGCCCTTTGACACAAGGACATGTTCCATCATGTAAGCCCGCATAGGGTAATCGTCCCCATCCAATCTATCCTCACAACAAACATCTTGAACACATCTATGTTGTTGTCATCCATGGCAGATGTTGCACCTTGATTATAAAACTGCCCAAAAAGAGGAGAATAAAGCGGAAACAAGATGTGCTATATAGTGCAAACCGTAGAAGATTGTAAGAGACCTATTATGCAAAAAATGTCATTGACAAAAATTCCACACAACATGATGAAATAGCCTGTGTAGTACTTCATGTGGTGGAAACGGAGGCTGAAATGAGCCCAAATGAAAATTCTGAGCAGACCAAGCTCTACAAGCTTACCCTAAATATTTGTCGACCTACCGACGCTTGCCAAAGATCACAGAGATCGGAGAAACTAAGCAGGCGTGTGTTGGAGCTGCTGGCGACTAAGCCCAGCAGGACGCAACCTGCTCTGATATCAATTGTTGAAATTAGGATTGCAAGAAAATGCACACAGCTTGGAGAAGATGAAGGAAGCTCAAGGCACACAACAAAGTATATATTACTTAATGTGAAATGGAAAAATAAGATAGCCCTAGAGTGATGGGCCCATATACAATGCACAGGGAGGCAAACCTCCTAGTGAGGGAAAAAATGCCCCGGCGCTCCTAAGTGTGTTTACACACATCAATATCACATGTATATGGTAATAAAATCCGCTCTAATTTTCCCTCACAAAAGCTACACATCCCAAAACTGTTGAAACCCTACTTTTGGTGGCTGTAACGAACTCGATGAGCCATAAGAAATACCTCCTCTTCCCCTCTTTCCCTTTGCCAAGAGAGCAAGAGGGTGTACGAAAATCCTCTTCTTCTTCTTCCCCTCTTCCCCTTTGCCCAAGCTTGCACGACCCAAAACTATTAAAACCCACCCTCCTTTTGGTTGTAACAAATCTAGATGAGCCATGAGAAACACCTCTTCTTCTTCTTCCCATTTTGCTCTTTGCCAAGAGAGCAAGAACTCGTAAGAAAGCCCCTTTCTTCTTCTTCTTACCCTCTTCCCCTTCATCAAGAGAGCGAGAACTCGTGAGAAAAGCCCTTCATCTTCTTCCCCTTTTCCCTTTCATTGAGATAGAGAGCCCCTTCCTTGACCTTACTCTGCTTCGTGTCCACCTTGCGTCCCTCAAAGAGAGCAAGAGAGATTGAATTTTCTCCTCTTCCCTTCTTGAAGGGAAAAAAAAGGGGAAAAAATCACATGTCCCAAACTGTCCCCAAAATCTTGCCTCGTTTTTTGTGCCCTCCCAAAATAGATAGCAAAAATGTGTTTTCTCTTTTTCTATATTGGGCACCTCTTTACCTTTACACTAGTTAGCATTACCTCTTATTCACATAAAGCATCTCTTGAAGGAAATATTGTACACCATTGGGGTTGTCACAACACCGTGACACCCCCTTGGGGGAAGCTCACTCTCCACCACTTGGATGCCTAATGAGTGTTTTACTTCCTATATATATACTTCAAAATTTACTCACCACATCGCGTGTGGGATAGAACACTACCACGTTGCATCACACGAGGTCCTCCCCCATTGAAGCCAAAAATCCTCTAAAAACCTCCAAACAACACAAAAAAAAGCGTTGTTTTGGCCCCTCGAGTTCTCACTTGAAGCCCAAATTGGCCTCTAAAAAGTCCGACAAACTCTGAATCACACCATCCACAATGCAAGCATTGATTTCAAGCCACAAAACATTAATTCTATCCATCATAACATTGAGCTGCACTCATCCCCAGTTGCCCAAAAATCATAAAATCCACTTAAATGAAAAAACGCGGCTTGACCCTGGACTCAAATTCTAGCTATTCATCACTTTGCTTTGCATAGAATATTGCCAACAATCCACCGTTTTCAATCTCTACATAAAGCATCAAATCATGCCAAATTGGAAAAATTACATATTTGCTATTTGATTTTTTATTTTCCACTGTGCTAACAAAATGGAACGATAGCAAGCATGTCTGCATGGGATTTTATGAAGGTGTTCAATGTGTAATTTGCAAATAGATCGTGAAGATTTAGAAACCATGTCATTATATAACATGCATGTCTCAAATAAGTATGAGAGATCTCCATTACATAGAGAGAGAGAGAGAGAGAGAGAGAGAGAGAGAGAGAGAGAGAGTTTATTACTACATATTGAGAACTATTCACACAACTACTTACTAAAATAAAAAAATTAAATCGAACCAACTTCCTAGGAATCAAATAATAAAATTATCATTGATGCTTGAGAGAGATTGCAAAATGAAGCACTAGTCATACACATTGAAACAAGGATCTTGTATGCCTAGATCTTATGCAAGAAATAGTGAGGATCCGAGTAATACATATAGTGTGTGATTTTCCTAGGTAAGAACTATGATGAGTCCTATCTAGAACAATCAAGCAAAACATTATTAATTCTTAATGGCTTCAAAAAAATTAAAAGGTATTCCTAATTCAAAGATTTCTCTCAATAACAAGAAAAATGATGTGTTAGTTTATAGTACATAACAACAAGCAATGACAAAGCACATAGATTTGCAACAATATTAGCTTGGAAGGATAGATACAACATTGTGTGTGTGTGTGTGTGTGTGTGTGAGAGAGAGAGAGAGAGAGAGAGAGAGAGAGAGAGAGAGAGCAAAGAAAACGCTAAAGAAGAGAAGAAAATGCTAAATGAAAAATGAAAAAAAAAAACACCTGTTTATATGGGCACAAAAGGTCTTTTGATTTTCCACCTTCATTTGCCTTTTCATTTCCTAAACTCACCTTTCACTTATGCACTCAATATGTTTTGACAGAATTTTTATTTTTATGAAATTGGGGACACCTAATGCCTACGTGACGCCATTGTGCTTGCCATAGTTTCAGTGCACACTAGCATATCAATGCAACAAAATGAGAGGAGATTAAGAAACACCAAATGGACATGAAAGCAAGCCACATAAAAACCGTATTGGAATGCCTTCTTCACACATTTTGTCATGCTACCACGCCATTCATTTTTCCTAAAGATCATTCGGGAAGAGGCCCACATAACTCCATGCATTTAATAAATAGTAGTTCACGTCATTGGATAGAGGTAAGCTATAATGAAGGGAAACCCTAGTGGGAAAAAGTGCCTTGATCATTTATTTAGTTATTAAAGCCAAGTTGTTGAGAGTAGTATGTGCATGTGCACAGGTTGAACAATCAAAGAGAATTTGATGCGTATCTAATGGTGAGCCACTCAATTATGCATATTCAAGGATTATACAATGAGAATAGTATGTGGTGTGAGAAAAGAGTAGTGATGGGTTCTCTAAGAATTTTAAGTACCACTTTTAACACACTAAAGCATCATGAAGGGTTGAGCATGAGTCCAAAGAGGGTCATTGCATATGAATTTTTCCACTCTTTTTGTAAAATGCATGAGTGCATGAGTGTACTCCATTGTCTCCGCCAAATTGGATTGTTAACTTAGAGCTACTTGGACTTTTATGTATATTTGCAACCATATTTGGTGTTGATGTTGTAAGTGAAGCCAAGCATGGATAATGGTGATGGATAAAAATATGAATGCATCGAAGATGCCGAGTGAAGTATAAACACTTGTGAAGATGTGGTAAAGAAGCAGGTTTTAGACCTCGGAATATTTCCAATGTGGGTTTCCACAAATGTGGTGATGTAAAAATGATGTATCATGCTCTAAATGAGTTTCAAATTGCATAATGACTGCCGAATTTTGGTGAGATTAGAGGCGCTCATTCGTTTTTGGGTATCTTGACATTTTAGCAACCATATGGATAAAATCCAAAATGCTACAATGTGTACGCACTTTTGAGATAATGAAAGCTTGAGAGAGCTTCTTTATGGTGTCCATCTTTGTCATCATAGCTAGATTTATATGTTTTTCATTTATAATCTTTTGTGAGCTTTATGCTTGCTTATTATACATCAAGAGTCTATTCTTTACCTCATGTGCGTGCATGTGTAGAGTGATTAGAGATGTGTGCATTAGTGAATGTGTCTTCTATAATTGTTCTTTACCTCATGTGTGTGTAGCTGTTTTACTTATATAATAAATGAACTTTTAAGCTCAAAAGACAGATGGATTTAAACAAGTGACAATGATTAGTACAAAAACAAGTCACTCTTAGAATTATTTATGTACATGGCTATAAGAACGAGATCTCATTCTAGTGTAAAAATACAATAGCTGATCTAAAAAGTATGTCCCAAGCAGTAGTAAGAGACAATGATGTCAAGGACAACCATTTTCTTCAAGCCAAAAAAATTCCAAGAAAGGATAGAGTCCTCATTTGCGTTCGTTTAAACAAGACAACAGATACGCGCCTTGGATGTGTTTTACAAGTGTCAATGGACTATATCAATTGTTATCCATGTCTAGCTTAAAACATTTTCAACTTAAAACTATTGTCCAAAGTGTTTATGTATTCCAATTTCCTTTGGCTTTTTATTGTTTTTTGAAAAAAAGTTTATTATCCCAAATATTTATGGAAGTACTTACAAGTATGGTTTCTATATAGCCCCATTTTTGTAGACCTTAAATAGATGAAGCATACACATTATTCTGATAAGAAGGCAACCACCCCTTATGATCCAAGTGTCTAAACCCCCATATCATCCCATAGATTAGTTTTTCGATATCCAAATTATTTTGCTAGATTTATCAAGCTCAAATTTGTCTAGCTTTTTCAAGTACCATAAGCCATAAAAGTCTCAGAATCAATAGCTTTATAACAAAAAATTCCATTGATAGTTTTAAGGTTACCATCTTGGCTAAGCAAAACCAAATCTCATAGGCCCACTTTGGGCATACAAAATCTATCCTACCACAATTAGTATGCCAAGTGAGATGAAGACCTACTAAATCTAGTCAAGCTGGCCTTAACAAAGTTAAAACACTATCACACCCTGGTATACAATATCAAAAGTAGCACCCATTAATACATTGGTAGCTTGCTACAAACTCAGTATCAAATGGAACAAGAGTTGTTTCACAGTATACAGTCAACAGACCACCAAGTACACATAACAATTGCCCCTTGGGGCTAGTAGTACCAAAAACACCATAACCTTTCAAGGTATACTATACCACCCTATCATTTCTCTTAAAAAACAAATTTTCGGCAGCGCAGTGCTAGGACAGACTTCTACCAGAATCACGTCAAAAAACCAGTAAACTAATGCACCATATTGGCTTGTCAAAAAATAGCCTTAACTAAAGCGAGAACATCACTTTTGCAGGGGTTCCCCCAAGCCCAAAGGTGTAATACGTTTTTGCCTAAACGCTTGCTCAACACAGTAATCAAGTCTGCAAGAGCCGGTTAATAATCAGCAGCACAACCTATATTAGAACAAAAACAACGTAGACATACTCAGTTACAAAATACTTGAATATCCAAAACATAAGGACGTAATCACCATTAGCTATCAAAACCAAGGTATCTCAACAACTTAGCACGCTTTGAAGTGGTGCAGAGTACTGCAAAAAATATTTTTTAAAAAATAAAAATCAACCTGAGATGCCTCCTTGTGCTCAACCATTTCCATAGCCACACAGTAAGCAAGAGTTCAAGCCCTCAAAAACTCACTTTTCATCTACACACACAGAAAACGCAAGAGCCAAGGCTAAGAGGGTAAAGATTATCCCTCGCCATGTTATAAATACCCAATTTGGTACATGTTCTGAGGAGCCACATTCAAGGCGAATTGTGAACGATCTATTATCATGACAAGGAGAATACAATCCAGTGGCATCTGCCAACCTCAATCCTATAGGGGGGGGGGGGGGGGGGGGGGGGGGTAGTGTGTGTTTTTTTGTGTGTTATGAACGAAAGCAGAGTGCAACGATACAGAGTGAGTAGGAGTAGTAAGTATTGCACAGAGAGTGGGGGGAAAGGAGAATTATTGTGCAGATTGCTTCCCTAGGAGGAGAAAAGACTCATGCCCCCCCAAGAGGGGATTTTTATGAGGCCTAAGCCCCAATGGCAACTACCAATTTAGGGAGAGCATTCCACAAAGGATGGGAAAGTTCCACGCCTTTAATGTTTCCACGGAGAATTTAGCCCAATACCAAGCAATTGTACTTGTACTTGTGTGTGTGTGTGTGTGTGTAGAGAGAACAATGTGTGTGGTTTGAATAACAGGAGGCGCATATAGATGTGCAACCAAATTGGACTACATGGGGCACTTAATTGTTGCATAAAGGTCATGCAGCTAACCTTAATTGGCTAGTGTCAAATCAATGGCTCTTGGGCTCTACCTCAAATAAGAGTCTTCACCATAAGCACAATGAGTGCTTCGTTGTGCTTTCTAGCCAAAAAAAAAGAGTGAATATGGCCTATGTGTGCAAAACGGCAAAGAATCTTACACCCTATATGATCATAATTAGCCAAGCAAGAATCACTTGCTACAACTATATGGATACTTTGGACATAAAGCCTCTTATACATTGCCTGCCATACCTACATCAAAAGTGAGCACGATCTAGGGTGAGACATGCTAATCTTGCTTATACAAGTGCAAATGATTGCCCATAACGGATAAAGATACAATGGGAACCAAGTTTTTTTCTCTCATGGATAGCACGAACATGGATATTGATCAAATCTCCAGCAATGACATCCTAAATTGATGGACTACCTACCATAGTGCAACATGTGGACCAAGGCCTAGTATATATTGACAATAACAATTGTTTTTATCAGGAAGGATCCAATCACGGCTATGGCCTAGATTGGAGCAAATCTAGAAGATACAAGGGTATCACCGGAGTTTTAAACTCATTCACTTAGAGTATGATTAGTAGGTCCCCTCTTCATTTTGGAGCACCTCGACCTAGCATAGATTATGAGATGCCTATAGCCTCACAAAAAACAAGAGTTGTGCCAAATTTGGCCCATATGACCAACGAGAAGATAGGT
Source organism: Adiantum capillus-veneris (assembly GCF_014529385.1). Lineage (NCBI taxonomy): Eukaryota > Viridiplantae > Streptophyta > Polypodiopsida > Polypodiales > Pteridaceae > Adiantum > Adiantum capillus-veneris. Next base: position 59,541,767 of record NC_140959.1, read on the forward strand.
AGGTTGAAGACTACACCAGATTAGGTAACTGGCAACTTGGAGCGTGAGTACTTTTCTACGATTCCTTTTGCTTTTGAAGATGGCCCTAATTCGGACCAAGACAAAGTATTCATGTGAAACAGAAGAGAAAACATCCCAAAATTAGAACCTCATACATAATTCTCTATTAAAAAAATAGCAATCGTATCACTTGTAAAGCAAGAAGACAAGTCCACAAATGTGTCCAATGAGCCAAAAGTTTCATTATGTAGAGAACATGCTCCAAAACCCTCTATGTAAAGGATGATAGTGTGAAGATGCTAAAGAAAAAATGGTGCCTAAATGGCAATGGTCAAATGCTACAAGTAAAGCACGTATCTAGCAACCCACCACTCAATTATGGGTATCAAGATGAATTTATAATCAATTTACATGTGGTAAGGAAGGCCAATGTGTAGTTGACCCTCCCATTATGCCTCAAATCCAGCTCCACAAAGACACAATGACTCGCACCTTTCTATTTATGGATAACTTGGGTATTTTTTTATGATCGGGAGGCACGCTTTCTCCTTAAACCTCAATGCAACCAATGATCAAGACATTACTCTCAACCATTAGTCTCTCCCTACTCTCATGTTCAGAGTCCTTGTATACCAGATGCATCTACCATTGAGATACTAACTCCATCAAGTGTACCACTATAAGATGAGCTTCAAGGTAGAGAAGCTAGCTCATAAGATCTGATGTCAAAGATACAACTAGGGAGAAATTATCAAATGTTGAAAACCCTCCCACCGCTTGAGATTGCGTCAACTTTGGGAAATGGGGTCTCATTCCACATATTACCTCTGCATGGAAGGAACCACTAAATGAGGATATGAGAACTATGGCCCGACTCCACCAATTGATTCAGATATGCAAAAAACTAGGAAGGGGGGAATCCACATGCATAACTCTTCAAGAAAATCCCCTCCTGGACTATAAACATACTCTCCAAGCCAGAGACCCCCATTATTCAACCTTCTAGCCATGTGCCAATGAAGCCAAAGCATAGTGCCAAAAAATGTTCAGTCATAAATGCATGAGCACATGGCCTACGAGCATGAGCACATGCTCGTAGGCCAATTTCGATAGAAGCCCATTGCTTCATTTGGTTTGGATATGTACTTGTATAAAGCTGAGAAAGGAAAATACTTCAAGCTTCTCTCTCTCTCAAAAGTGGTCAGCTTCTAAGCAAAGACACCCTGGAAACGGTTCCATTGTGTTCAATTATTTGCATGTGACAAGGATCACTTACAATTACAAGGATATAAGAGGAAATCATTATGAGCTATACCATCTGTTGAGTGCTATGGAAATAAATGCAAATTTGGCTAACTTTAAGGGTGTAGCCACTCCTATCTTAGTTGATGCTACGGTGTTATAGAGAGGGTTGCAAGGTCATGAGATGACTCAAACAAAATACCATATGTTGTATCTCTATCCCCTCAATCCATTGATATAAAAGAACATGCTAAATTTTTTATAATACCTGAATCAAATACAAATCAAGAGAAAAAAGAAAATCCAATTAGAGCTTCAACCCTTGCTATCCAAGAGCTATCAAAGACACTTGAAGGGTGCTAGGTATTTTACAGCATCCAAAGGAGCAAGGTAAAATTTCAACCCTACCAACCAAAACTAATTGGTCTTAAGGACACATATGGGATCCAATGCATGTGATTAGCCTTGTTGGATGGAGAGATTAAGTTTAATAGGCTAACATATAAGAATTGAAGCTTCAAGAAACCTCACATACTTACCTCAGCCACTTTGAAGGTCTTTCCCACAATTGTGTAAGCAAGTTAAAGTTGGGATTTTCAATAGGTTCTCACATTGTAGGAGGAATATTCTATGTCATAGCACCAAGTATCTTCTAAGATGTGCTCATGTTGGAATTAGGGTTGCAGAGAAACACACACAGCTTGGAGAAGACGAAGGAAGCTCAAGGCACACAATGGAGAGTGTATTACTTAGTGTGCAATGGAAAGATAGATAGCCCTAGAGTGATGGACGTATATACAATGCACGGGGGAAAAAACCTCCTAAAGAGGGAAAAAATGCCCCAGTGGTCCTAGTGTGTTCACACACATCACTACCACATGTATATGGTAACAACTCATTCTAGTCAGTGATTGGATTGAAGATCATAAGAGTCTTCTTGCAAGATCTTCTAGCCTTCTCTCAAAATCATTGTTGGCAAAGCCAATGAAGCAAAACCCACCAAGCCTACAAGAATCCCCTAGTGGGTTGAGAAAAATGAACCAAACGGAGTGAGGGAGATTCTTCAAAGTACCACTATCCCATAGACTTCCAAGCTCTTCCAAAAACCAAACCCAACAAACTCTGCCAAATAAAACACAATTAAGTTAAATTCACCACCAAGATTGATAAAAGTGAAGCCAAAGCTTTTAAATTCCAAGCTCTTTCAAAAACCAAACCCAACAAGCTCTGCCAAATAAAACACAATTAAGTTAAATTCACCATCTAGTATTGATAAAAGTGAAGCCAAAAATTCTAAATTCTTGCGTGTTAAACCAATGGCAGCGAACCTCCAATGGTTGCACACTCCATGGTAAAGTCTTATTTATAGATGCTTCAAAAAGAGGCCAAAGTAATGGTTGATACACTTAGCATCCAACATCTCCCCAAAAAATTGTAAGTTCCAAGTGTTGGCTCTAGGAGATATGCTTGAAGAAATAGTCCTTGGTCAACAATGGATTTAGAAAAATCAATTCTATTGACGAGTAATAGGTCTCTTCCTATCTCTTCAAGGCAAAAAGGAGATATGATTACAAGTATAATTGGTGGAACAACTAAATCCAATGCAAACCTCAAGATCTTTACAACCAAGAGTTGTAGTGTCATTGACCTCCAAAAATCAATAGATCCACATACAAAGAAAATGGTAAATCCAAAGTGAATATGTCAAAGAGATTTGTGGATACCAAGTCCATAAGTTAGATCACACAAGGTGCTTCCAACAACCAACAAAGCAAGGAGCCAAAAAAATCTAAACATCGACAAAGGTCATAAAGATTTAGGTAGTAACAACACAAGCCTTGAGCTACAACAAGTTCTTGCATGACTTAGCCAAGCAATGGTAGTAGTAGTAGAAATCAAGATGGATGCACTAAAGAAATTGCGAAGCGAAGACATCTATAAAGTTGCAACAAAGAAGTAAATTTGTGCACTAAGTTTCCATTGTATTTTGTTGTGATATCCTTGTTGTAAGAGTTATGTATTGGGGTCTAAAAGGGTTAAAGGTTGTACAATTATTTCCAAATAGCCACCTAGGTGAATAGAGGTGCTCACTAGTTTTTGAGAGCTTGCATTTTAGTAACCCTAGGTATAAAGGAATTTTTTAAACAATAAGAGCTTGGGAGATGTTGGATATGGTGTCCATCTCTTTCTTCATCAATAACTCATCTCCCACTTCCTACCCTCTTGTGTGAGTTTTCTTGCTTGCTTTCTATGTACTTGAGAGGCTATTATTCTCCATGTGTGTGCATGTGTAGAGGTTATTAGAGGTTTTAGGAGCAAGAGGTACACATAGGTGTGTGCATGTGTGAGCGATAGAGAGTGGTTGTGAGAGGGAACTAGAAGAGGGAAGTCGGCTATCGGCCTTCTCTATCTTTCATTTTCCAAGATTTGTCTTCATCAAAATCCATTAAAAGAGATCTCTCACATTGGGACATGCTATCATACCCTAGCCAATGGTCATGCTCTTCATCATATTTGCAATTTAGAGTCTTTTGAGTGTAATGCCACTTTCCTATGATTTGCACAATGCTCATCTCCTTGAGTATGAGTGAAATGACTTATCCAACTCTCTAGCCTGAGTTAACGGCATACTAAAAGATTAACACTATGTAAATGCTATCTATTTACGTGGATTTGATACGAGTTGAAGCTTTGGGTCTAAGATCCAAGCATAGTCAGCCTTTCAAATGCCTAACTCTCGACTCTTATGTTAGAGGGTTTGCTTTTTCACCCTTGCAACTTGAATTCATTGTTGAGAGCTCTTACCATGGAGTAACACTTGAAGAATTTGAGCTTTGGGTTTAAGATCCAAGTACATTTTAGCTTTGGAATGCTCAACTCTTGACTCTTATGCTAGAGGGTTTTCTTTTTCACATTTGCAACTTGATTTTATTTTAGAGAGCCCTTATCATGGAGTTATGCTTGAAGAGTTTGAACTCTGGGTCTAGGATCTAAGTACATTTTAGCTTTGGAATGCTCAACTTCTGACTCTTATGCTATAGGATTTGATTTTTCACAATTGCAACTAAAAGTAACATTTAAAGAATTTCAGCTCTTTGCTTGATTTTTTGTGTGGTAGAAGATTGGCTAGCACCATGGTCTATATTGACATCATTGTAATCAATGGATTTTTCTTTTCTTCAATCTTCTCATTAGTATGGAGTAGATTCTTAGGTACTAATTCTTGAGTTTTCAAGTGGGTGATGTTGTGTAGGATTAAGGAGCTTGCCTTTACAACACCTCAAACCACCACAAAGAAAACAGGATAAAGAGAATAGCATGCGGTCTAATCTTTAGTTTAAAAAATTTCTCAACCTTACACATACCCAATCTTGACTAGACCTTAGTAGCTTCCCTCCACCCTACAACTCTCACTATAGTCAATCGCAGTCAAGGAATTAAAGGGATCAATAAATTAAAGAATAAGAGTGAGAAAAAAAAAACTTTGCACTTTTGATGATAAAACCCAAGGGATTCACTCTTTTTCAAACTCCCTCCTTGTGATAGTAGTTTCTCCATATGTACTTCCATAAATACACATAATTTGACCAAACTCCCTCCTTGTGCTAGTGGTGACTCCATAGGTACTTCCATATATACACATAATTTGACCACAAACCATTCAAATCAAAATCTATTTCAAATCACTGTATGTTCAAGAAAACAACTCATAAAATTTATGAAAAACCTCTCCCATTCATAAGCATATCATAGGGTTTTCAATGCAAAACCCTTAAAGCAAGCAAAGGCATAGAAGAGCTCTATCCCACTCGGATTTCATCACCAAGACAAACATGAATAAGGGTGAAGTTGCAGAGATAAACCTCCATGTTCATAAACTTCTTGATGAGATAAAGACTCTCCAATTAAGCCCCAAGGCCCTCACATACACCCATGGGTACCTCTACTCCAAAATCCCAACCCTTCATTGCACTTTACACATATGCATAACTTCTCCTTCTTTCTAGAAAACCCAGCTCACTCACAACCAAAAGTAGATAAATTTTTTGGTTTTCTTTATGTTTTAAAACAACTGAATTACTCTTTTAAGTTTTGACACTTCTATGTACAAAAACCACAAAACTATGTACGCTACACAACTATAACACATGCACAGAGACAATTGGTACACACTGCATTTGTATGCTTTGACCAAAAATGATTTATTTACATCCACAAGGCTTAAAATCATTAACAACCATATCTCAAATCCTTTGGGGTGGCGGGTGGCTTGCATCATTTCATAAAAACATCCCCCGCCGCGTTGGAACACTTTTAAGTGTTTCATGTACACCTTGCAACATCAACTCACGATCTACATACCTTGCCTTTTATTCAAATATCATGTACATGGAACAAGGTAAAAGGAAAATTTTCTCTCTTAGAAACCATAATTATAAACTATGTCATTTAAAGGCTTGTTTTCTCAACCCAAAAGGCCAAAATGCTAGCACATGGGATACATGAAACTTATCCCTGTAATACACATAAAATTTTACGTCATACTCACAAAAGCATGAAGATCTACATGACACCTCCCAACACGTATACCATGCACCTCATTATAAAAGAGAGACCATACAATAAGTTTGCTATCACGTTCAAAATATTTTTCAAAGCTATCCAATGTCATCATCACATAAATGTCAAGGCATATCTTACTCATGACATATACATATCAACCTTGCTTGGTATACTAGAGATAAACTATCATCAATGCCTTGTTTCTCACCATTTACATCATCATCCCTCATAGCATCTTATTTGTTTTTTGCATCTCAAAACCATTCATAAGGAGCATATGAACATCCACCGTATCATAATCCTCAAGGGATGCATGCTCTTCATTTCTATGCTCAACATGAGTAGAAACTTTTTCTACTTTATCAAACAACATAGACGCATAATCTTTAGGTGACACCATCTCATGCATACAAATGGGATATTGATGATCATTAAGAACTCCACTTGAAAATCATCAAAAGAGGCATGCGACATCAAAGCATCATGCATAGCACAAGCACTTTCATCACTAGTGACAACCATAGGTATCTTAGCAAGTCCACAATATCATGGAACTCATCCAAGTCATCATCATCATACTCATTAGGAAAGAAATGGACTCATTTTCCTTTTAGCTCTAGTGAGAGAATGCTCTTTAGCCAATAGGAAGAAGGCTAACGTTAAGTTGAAAAAACCTTTTTTCTCATTTTGAAAATGTCCATGATAACCATTTTGGTGAAATTGTCACTATCATCAAAAAAGTAAGGTGCTTGATAATAACATCTTGCGCAAACGCCGAACGTCTTTTTATGACCCGTTGTTGCTATCCTATAAAGTGAAGTACTTGTACTTGTGCATCTCGCACAAGTATCAAAATCACCTTTTTATGAAGTACTCGCAATTTAAATTCAAACAGATCGTACTTGATAGTGATTGATAGGTACTATTTAAGACTATGAAGGAGTCAGAACCAAGCGAATAGAGGCCCTTGAGGGGTCTCTGGGACCTCTATTTGCTTGGTTCTGACCTCATGAGGCCTTAGGATTAAGATATAGCATTTTTTAAGCCGACGGATGCATCCGGAACGTCCAAAAACCTTAGGATAGCTCATTAAAACGTTGAAATCTGACGTCTCTAGCTCAAGATCCCTCAAGGGCCTCTATTTGCTTGGTACTGACCTCATTGAGGCCTTAGGCTTAAAAAGGGCCTCTATTCGCTTGGTACTGACCTCATTGAGGCCTTAGGCTTAAAAATGCTATATCTTGAGCTATATCTTTACCTCATTGAGGCCTTAGGCTTCAAAAGGGCCTCTTCGCTTGGTACTGACCTCTATAGCATTTTTAAGCCTAAGGCCTCAATGAGGTCAGTACCAAGTGAATAGAGACCCTTTTTAAGACTAAGGCCTCAATGAGGTCAAGATATAGCTCAAGATATAGCATTTTTAAGCCTAAGGCCTCAATGAGGTTAGTACCAAGCGAATAGAGGCCCCTGAGGGATCTTGAGCTAAAGACGTCACATTTCTACATTTTAAAGAGCTATCCTAAGGTTTTTGGATGTTCCGAATGCATCCGTGTCATTGCACATCACTCATTAAGATTCACACACATGGATTTTTGTGTACACTTAAGTTGGGCTCTCGAAAAGCATTTTGTACAAGCATGCATTTGATGATTGAGCAAACTTTTACGTATGTACTATGAGAAATAGAATTCCAAAAAAAACTTTTGCATTTTTCATAATTACCTCTCTCTATGCTGAGTTGGCGTTTCTTACAGGGCCCAAAATTGAGTCCAAGTTTCTCCTAATGCAAGAGAGAAATCCTGAAAATCCACATTATGGGGGATAACCATAGAATATGCATCTATTATGGCATACTCCATGTCACTTTCATCAAATAAGCCATTGGTGGAAACATAGTCTCCATCCATCTACATATCATTCTCTCACACATGGACTCCACTTCATTCTCAATATCATCCAAATCAAGTTTTACACCTTCAAGAGGATAAGTCACACATGTATTTGCATTTTCATCACACATATCAACCACATGTATGGCACCATCTTTAGATTTATCAAGAGCATATGGGATGATTTTCACTCAAAAATTTTCTCAACTTTACACACTGTTAGAAGCTGGACACACCCCACGGCATTTAACTACTCGGAGGACTATTATTTTTGTAATTATTCATTCAATGAGGAAAACCCGATTTTTCACCTTGTAAATATTGGGACTTACAGAAGTTTCCAGATTGTATCCCAATTTTGATAGTTAGATTGAGTAGATGGTTGATTTTGGAACTTTAGGGTTTGAGAAGTTGTAAGGTATATATACCACTTTTTGACCTTAATGAAAAATCTCTTGTCATTTTAAAACAAGTTTGAAGTCTGTGAGTGAGCGTACTGTGTACGAGAGAGAGAGTGTGAGCTTCATCTTGACGCTACGTGTGCTCCGGTGGTCGGAATCGAGTGTGGAGAAGTGCAGCGTGTTACCCCTGACTAGAGTTACGCGCCAATGCCAACATTGCGCGCGTACGGTCCGACTTCGTGAGCTCCTTCTATGAGCTTCATCGGTTGGTTGGGTGAGCATACGTTGTCCGATTTTGCATTGCAGTATATCCACGCGTTCACATTGAGTAGAACTACACATTAGGCACTTTAGATTTTGAAAACGAAGACCTGCAGATTTCGGCCAAACATCCTACGTGTTTCTGCACCGGGTGTTTTGGGTCGTGATTTTGGTTCATAGACCTTAGGGAGAGCGGCCTATTGGTATTAGTAGGGTCTCCTTCAAGTTCTAAGGTGTTTCAAGATTGTTTGATGGGTGTTCGGCTCTAGAAAGCGCTGTAGGAAGTTTCCTCTTTTGCACTCTTGAAGGATGTGACTTAGACAATAGATAGAGACCTCTGTAGGAATTGGTTAGGAGTCGGTCGAGTGTAGGTTGACACCTTATGCTTGCTTCCACGCGCCTGCGGGTCGAGCTTCGTCCTTAGCTGACATTACATGTTAGGTGAGTTCTCGCTGTGCTGACATCCGTCGCGGCGTATCCGTCCAACATTGGCGCCGCTACCGGGGACAAAAACCTTAGGTAGGTGACCGAGACTAATCCTTGAGGATTGGGATTTTTGGCTTGCCAAGAGTCTCGCTTTACATTTAGATAGGATCAGAGGGTGGAGGACTCTCTAGGTCTTAGAGGGAGTCTAGGAAGCGTGTGTTTGGCCTAGATCCTTCGACTTAGGTAGAGGAGGTAGACTTAGGTAGTATTAGGTGGTCGTTGAGTTCTAGAGTAGGAGTTGGAGTGGTAGAAGCGGTGAGAGGAGAGCTTGAGAGTCCGGAAAAGCCAAAAAGCAATCAAAAACACCATTATCACCATTTCTTCATGATAGGTAGGAGTAGACTAAGTAGGACATCATGATTCAGGATCTAGAGCATCTCATGCATGTACACTTGCTTGGAAGAATCATTACAAGCTTGTAAAAGAAGCAAAAAGACACAAAAGTGTGTTTAAAAGCCTAATTGAAGTCCAAAAGTTACTGTGAGTTTTTCTGATAGATCTACAGAGCATCAGGAGCATTCCTGTCAGAAAAAAACTTTAATTTTAAGCCAGAAGACATCCTGTGCGTAGGATGTCTACATGCTAATCTGGGAGGAATTTTGGGATTTTGAGTTGACCAGTGTGTTCAAAAGGTAGAATTTACCCTAATTTCAACTGGAAAGTGGAAATTTGGCCATATCTTGACAGGATAAGGCCAGATAGACTGAAATTGCTAGACATCCTACCCAAATAGTGCCAAAACATTAATTTGAGACCAAAACCATAAGATGGTTGCATGAGCATGTCTTGCATGATATATTGAGTGACTGAAAGGGGTTTCACCTCATTTGGGTAAGAAAATTGGGTTCAAAGTGGACTTTAGCACTTTTGACTGAAAAAGAAAAAACAGTTGAAATTTGGGACTTTTGACATCCAAACCAAAATCTAAGCATACCACTGGGTTACTGACATCAAGGGGAAGCTGTGGGACAAATCTGGGGTCAAACAGGCCAAAAAGACATCCTACGCATAGGATGTCTTCTAAGTGATTTGGGACTCCAAACTAAATTCTGAGTAGACCAAAGTGATCAGCAACTCAAGGGGAGCTTGGGCTTTGAGTTTGAAGCCATTTTGATGAAAAAGACATCCTACACGTAGGATGTCTAATGCAAGAAAATGAAGCCAAACTTTGACTTTGAGCATTGTAAGGTGTTATATAGCCTAAGGCAAGCCTCCTAGTCAATTTTGGTCCAATTTGGAGTTGATTAGACTGATCAATACCATCAACAGGCTGTCGGAACAGATTTCTGACTCTTTGACCAGCTAATAGGTGTCTAAATCAAAAAGTAAAAACAGTTATAAGCTCAGCACAACAAGAGGAAACAACAGTGCAAAAATCCAGGCACAACACAGCAGGAGACATCCTACGCGTAGGATGTCTATTGGGGCATACTGCAAAGAAAATTTGACTTGGCATAGACAGTGAGGTTACATTTGTCTTAAGGGTTCCAGAACTTCTTTCAGAAGTGAATTTGGACCTTGTTTGCCCATTTGCCGAAGCAAAAGACTGAATTAAGACTTTTTCGCGTAAATTGACCAACAATGGAGGGTAGTACAGTTTCAGATTAGCAAACCTAATCCAGAACATCAGCAGTGTATAAAATATAGTAGTGGTTGAGATTAACTCTCCAGTTATACCAATCATTACTAAGATAACCTCTAGCAGATAAATGCTTTGATTCGATTGCCGAAATTAAAATGCTTGTGAACAGGTATATTCAGCAACAGAGCAAGAAGTTGTGCAGAAACTGACCCATTGCCAGGTGAGTGGTTGAATTTGTGATAAATTGCATTGATAAGTTTGATGAATTTAAGATCAGGAAGATACATTGTTAGAGACCAGAAGGTGGCAGCTGACCAAGGTAGCTTAGTGTCCACCGAAGATAGTGTAACTCAGGCAAGGCTAGACCCGCTAGCACCAATTATTGAGGAAGGTAGTGATACTGACACTTCGTCAGACAGATCTTTCTTCATGATGGGTAGTCAACAGCCAGGAGGTTTCAACTATGATGGACCTATGCGAGGAGGAAGCACCTCCCAAAATCCTTCGAATGATTCCAGGCTCACGGTGATCTTCTTAGAGGGAACAAACTCGAGAGGAGCCCTAGTCTATTCTGACTATCGAGGCTGCAAGTGCATTTGTATCGAAGAGAGGCCGGCTCAAAGATTGGAGATAATCCGAGTGTATGATGATGGAGATAGATTCCAAGACGAAAAGGGGAACCACTATTTAATATTTAGTAACCCTGAAGATTACAACAGATATGGAGATAACGTGGCGAAAGGGAAAATGGTTTCAGAAACTCAAGAGCCGTCACCAAACATTGATCAGCCCGGAGATATTTTTATGTATGATAAGAAAACAACCAAGGTTCCAACTTAGAACGAGAATGTGGGAATCTACAAACATGAGAGCGAGGGTATTGTCTCTTACTTTCGCAGCAAAGAACCATACGTAAACGAACTAAGCAAAGACAATGTTCTTTACTTATTCTCTTATGAAACTGCTACAGGGAAGAGCATAGTTTTTGTTGATAGATATGGGCAAGAATATCAACGTATTCTCCCAGAGGAAGTAGAAAGAGCAACAAATTCAGGAGCATCAGCATATGCCCCTGAGGAAGTGCCGAGAGCCGCCCACACCCCAAGCAAGTCAACTAATCCATTTTCAGATGAGTATGACACTACCTCACATTCCACCCGACCGCAAGCATTCAACAACCAAGACCAGCCAGCAAATCATCCATCATTGCAGGCATGGCTTCGACAGAGTGCAACAATGGAACCAGACCGAAATCGAGATGGTTATCAAGCCGCACGAGGACTCAGGGATTTGCAAGACCCACCACTCTATTCAAGGTATCAGGCAGAGAGTAAGCCAAAACCACAAGGGTCAACAGAGCCTAGAGGACCACCCATGGAACGAGTTCGAAGAGAAGAACCACCTCTAGCGAGAACCGTTAGAAGAGGTGATCCAATGATGAGATTTGTAGACCATCGAAGAATTAGACCTTCTCAAGTGCAAAAATGGGTAAACAAGAAATACACAGGAAACAGAGACCCAAGAGATCATGTAGCAGCCTTGTGTGTGTAATTAGAGCCGAAGAGGTGTTAGATTTTCCTACCCAATTTGCAGGGTTTGGACTAACCCTAGAGGATGATGCTGCCACTTGGTTTGACTCTGTAGAGCGTAGAGACTTTGAGTCGATGGAGGAAGTGTTTGACGAGTTTATTGAGGAATTCTCTCAAAGAGGAATAGCTCATAATACCGTCTCACAAATCCATAAATTCAAACAAAAAGATGGAGAATCTGTACGGAAGGCAGCCCTAAGACTAAAAAGATATGTTAAGTTCTGTCCTGTTGAAGAACTGCCAACTCAGTCCACACTTATGCTGATATTCATCCAAGGACTAAGGAATGCAGATCTCCAAAAAGACTTACATATGAAGAGGAGTACGACGTTGAATCAGTTGACCCATTAGGAAAAATATGAACCCTCTAGGGGCCCTTTGGGATTAAGGTTAATTAGAGGCCAGCCAATAGAAAGAGGGTGGTGGACACACTCTATACCCTCAAAAAAGTAGGGGGACAAGGTAGCCTTACACCTCTTAATGGCTTTTTACCTAGTGAGAAGGTAAGGGAGGTGGCTAGGGGAAAGGGAGAGGGGGGGGGACCACTTTGACCTTTTTTCCCCCACTTTTTGGCCCGGATTTAAAAATACATTAAAAATTTCAAATTTTCAAAAAATTTCAAATTTCAAGTTTTCCCTCCTTAAAAGGTCCCTTAACATATTTCATGGTCAAAAAAGTATTTTTGACCTCCAAAAGTCAAAAACGTACACTAAAAAATTCCAAAAATTAAATTTTTTCAAAAAAATTCAAAACATCATTTTCCACCCTCCAAAGTCTTTCCAAACCTATTCTATAGCTAAAAGTGATTTTCTCTCTCTACAAACCCTTTTCCAAGCTCTCCATGGCTGTAACAACCACATGCACCCCCTATAGTCCAGCATTATCCCTCTCCTAGCTTTCTCCCATCTCCATTGTAGCACCAAGCAAGCTTCTCCCCCATCTCTTCCCCTTGCTCACCACATAGTTCCACACCAAGCTAGTTCCTCTCCCTTCCCTCACCTCCATTACAGCATGAAACAAGATTCTCCTCCTTCTACTTTCATTCACTCGCACTACATGGAAACCTCTACTCCCGAAGGTGGAAAAAGCATCAACTCACATGACTTGCATACCACAAGAACAGGAGGTGTGAATAGTGCATGGGCATTGCAAGGATTCATCTCCAATATAAAGATAGAATGGTGAGAAAACTACCCTTGTAGCTTACATTCAGAGCTTAAGATCATCTCCATCTTTAATTTTATCATGCTGGAGGGAATTAACCTCTTTATGGCTTTCAATGTTTAGGCTTCACACCTCATAACATTGGGTGGTGCTATTTTGTTGATGGCTTTGGTGCGCCATCTATAGTTTTGTAGCATGTGATTGAGTTTCACAATGTAAGTAAGTTGTGTTATCTATGGAGAGTCATCAAAGATTTTTTTTTATAATTTATTATTTGTATAGTTGTCATTAGATCATTAGAATGATATCATTTTGTACTTTATAACTTTGTGCTCACATAATCTGTTGTTTACTTACAGAGTCAACTTGTTTTGAGAGGACATGAGCAAGCAACCATGTGCAGAGATGGAAATCACCCTATTTTTGTTCCGTGAGGAACCTTTCACTACCGTGTTAAAAGATTTTGATAAGAATAGTAGGATTTTTGTAGAATCTTGAACCAATAGGTACTCTCTAGGAGCTCTTAGAAAAGCCATCCCTATAGTACTACTATCTTCCCTAGTGTCATAGACACACAAATACTCGTGTATATGAATCTCTAGATGAGAAAGACAAATACTTGTAAGAGAAGCTTAACAGCAACAACATTGTCTCCATTTGTAATTATTTTTATGAGGCTGGATTCCTCTATAAATGCAATATAAATATTTCTTTTTGTTAAATGGTGTCGCACTGAGTGAGAGTATTTTATTTAGATTACTGGAGTTTCATGCAGATTTGAGAAATATTGTTGATTGTTTTGGATATTCTGATTTGCCTATAAGATATTTGAAGTTTCAAGTCTTAATCATTCCACCATGAAGAAATTCATGCAATATTTTGATTTCAGTTTAATCACTAATGGTTATTCTTATTAAGTGGATCATAACCTTTGTCAAGATGTCCTCATTTGGGGATGTTGAATATATATCAATAGCAACATTTCAAAAGTTGAGAAAGCTAAATTCTTGCTTTCCAAAATGTTATTGTTTCCATACTATGCCTATGCCAAGCTTGACTTAGAGAAATGACAACTTGAGATGGAGGTGTAGATATATAGGGGTGACTTATTATTGATTCTTGTTTCATCATATATATTATAAAGCCTTTGAGTTTTCACCTTTTTGAGTAGTGTTGACAAGTTTTTTGTATCAAACCTTCTTAAATATCCCTATTTGCTAAAGATCATACCAATAGCTATCACCTTGTGAACTTAATTGTTGAATTGCAGATTTGATTTTTACTATGTAGCTCATTTGGATAGAGAAAGTGTAAACATAAATTATAGATACATGCATTGTTAACATAGGAGATATGTATCACTCGAACCTATATAACTGCTAATCAAGAAACTTTTGGTTGGATACTATAACAATAGGGGTCACATGTGGTTTTAAATACCAAAGAAATGGCTTAACCAAAACATTCCCAAGAACACTAGGTGAACACAAGGAAGTGAAAATTGGCTCCTTGTTTGGTTGATTTCTAGTGCTAAATGTTCTGAGTGCACAAAATTTGTGAGGCCTTTGACCTTGGGAGTTCACTAAAGTATATGTAACATAGCACATGTGTTCAACAGAAGGGAATTTATATTCTTGTAAAGTTACAGAAACATGTGTAGGTAAGGCCTATAAGGGCTACTTTCAATCCATTGTGGTGAACGCACATGATATAGGAAAATTTGACATAGTGAATACTCCGGACATCAAACATTACAACTCTATCTCATGGCCATACATTAAAACAAAGCCCCTATTTGTCATTTTGAAGCCCCAGGGACCCTCAATAAGAGGGACCACAACGGCACGTAGAATGCCCATCCAGGCACAAATAGGGACCAAGATATTTCCAAGAACAGGGGATGGACACAAGGAAGTAAAAAATGGTTGATAAGCATGATACAAGGTTTAGGTATCTGCCATTTTTTTTGGGGTGGGGGGGGGGGGGGGGGGAGGGGTTGCTATGAACACATTAAACTCCCCAGTTCTATCTCATGGCCATGCATTAACAAAAAGCTTGTACTTGTCATTTTAGGGGCCCAGGGACCCTCAACAAGAGGGGCCACAAGGGCACGCAAATCGGCCATCCAAAATTGGCCGATTTGCGCGCCCTTGTGGCCCCTCTTGTTGAGGGTCCCTGGGCCCCTAAAATGACAAGTACAAGATTTTTTTAATGCATGGTCATAATTCAAGTGTTGAACTTTTAGGCTGTTTTCAAGAGCTTCTAGTGTTCAATTGGCTCTGAATCTGTCTGGGCTTGTCTCACATAAATTTGTTCATCTCGTTGCGCTCTTCGACCATCGTGTGATGCAAAAAAATCATATCCTACTCGGATTTTCCAAAAATCAACGTGCAAGTTGGCAATTTCTTTAAAAATGATGTAAAACAAACATTTCTTACTTTTTCCTTAATCTACGGGCTCGAACGGGCATTAAAACCATGGAATCTGAAAATACTCAGAGAACCAATGTTTTTTATTGTGTTAAGGACTGCATTTCCTACATACAAAACTTTATCAAAATCTCACCCTAACACCTTCAAAAGTGGCTTCCAAGGAGTGCCCTCGATCAAAAATTGAAACTGAAGGAAAACAATCAGAATGAACTCCTAGACTGTGTACAAACTTTAAAATAACCAAAATTTCCTTTTAAAAAAATTTATTGCTAAAAATTTGAAAATAGACCACCCTTGGACTTCCCACAATGATAGAAATCAAAAGGTGAAGTCGCGGAGCGGAGCGTGGGTCGACTCTCTCTCTCACACACACACACAGTGAGCTTACACAGTACAGTACGCAGAGATCTGTTAGAAGGGTTATCTCCCAATTCCTTAGTATTCACAAAGAATATGTTAGTATATACAAAGAGTTAGAGGTAAGTGAGTTAGGCGGGCGGGCGGCCATATCCGCATAAGAGGCCACTTGGGCTTTAATCCCAACAACCTCCCACTTAAAGTCCAATGTGGCACTTTAAGTAACTGTAAATCTATGAACATAAATGTACAAAGATTTACATGGCTGCCATCTATCCAATGCCCAATAACTCACGACAATGCACAAAGCCCTCTCCTGGAAGTTCCTTTGTGAGTAGATCAGCAGGATTGTCCTTGGTGTGGATCTTCAGCAGTTGTATCTGCTTGTCTTCAAGTACTTCCCTAATGAAGTGATACTTCACATCAATATGCTTAGTCTTCGAATGGAACACTGGATTCTTTGCCAATTGTATAGCACTTTGACTATCACAATATAACTCTGGCATATCTGCATTGATTCCCAAGTCTGCAACCAATCTACCAAGCCAAATAGCTTCTTTGCATGCCTCATTTGCTGCAACATACTCAGCTTCTGTAGTAGACTCCGTAACACAATCTTGTAATCGAGATCGCCATGATATGGCACCTCCAGCCAATGTAAAGACATAGCCTGATGTAGATCTCCTCTTATCCAAGTCTCCTGCATAATCTGAGTCAGTGTATCCTCTGACACTCAAATCCTGACTACCATAGCATATGCGCATACTCTTTGTATGTTTTAAGTATCTCATGATACCTTTCACTGCCTCCCAATGTTTCTTGCCGGGATTTGACATATATCTGCTAACCACTCCCACTGCAAATGCAATATCCGGACGTGTAGCAATCATTGCATACATCAAACTACCCACTGCAGACGCATATGGAATCTTATCCATTTCAGCCTTTTCTTCCTCAGACACAGGACAATGTTGTTTGCTAAGTTTCACATATGGTGGCAATGGAACACTCAATGCCTTTCCCTTCTCCATATTGAAACGTTGCAAAACCTTGTCAATATACTCTGTTTGAGATAACCAAATCAACTTCTTTGATCTGTCTCTCTCAATGCGCATACCAAGTATATGACTTGCCTCACCCATGTCTTTCATGTCAAACGATTTTGCCATCTTTGACTTCAAAGCTGAAATTTCTTCCAAGTGTTTGCCGGCAATCAACATGTCATCCACATACAAAATAAGGATCAGCCAACTGCCATCCTTAGCCTTCTTTGTATATAGACAGTGATCGAACTCACTACGTTTGTAGCCTTGAGAAAGCATAAACTGGTGGAACTTATGGTACCATGCCCTCGGTGATTGTTTTAAGCCATAAAGACTCTTTAACAACTGGCATACCAAATGTTCCATGCCTTTCTCAACAAACCCTTCTGGCTGCTGCATGTAAATTTCCACATCTAAATCACCATGCAAGAACGCTGTCTTGACATCCATTTGGTGCAACACCAAATCCAATATAGCAACCAATGCAAGAAAGCATCTCAATGTAGTCATCTTGACCACTGGAGAGAAGACTTCATCAAAGTCAATGCCTTGTTCTTGCTTAAAGCCCTTGGCAACAAGCCTTGCTTTGTACTTTGGCTGACTATCATGAGCGGTGATCTTATACCTGTAAACCCATTTACAAGGTAGAGCCTTTTTGCCCTGTGGTAATTTAACCAACTTCCATGTCTGGTTTTTATGCAGAGCTGTCATCTCTGACTGCATGGCCAACTGCCATTTTTTCGAGTCAACCACTTGTAATGCTTCCTTGTAACAAGATGGTTCTCCGCAATCTGTGAGCATGACATAATTTAGAGATGGCACATAACGATCAGGTGGTTTGGAGACACGCTCAGAACGTCTCACCACAACTGATTCTGCCTCTCTAGCCACTATAGGCTGTTCCTGAGCCTGACCGTGCTGTCTTGATGTGCTAGCACTAGGTCCATCTTCCCTGAAGACAACTCTTCTGATCTCCTCTGTCTTCTCTGGCTTAGCGTGAAACTTGGCTTCATTGAAATGCACATCATTGCTACGAATAAGCTTTCTGGACTCAGGATCCCAAAGCCGGTAACCCATCTCGCCCGATTCTCCGTAGCCAAGAAATATACACTTCTTGCTCTTTGGTTCTAACTTATTTCTGAACTCCTTAGGAATATGGCTATAAGCTTCACAACCAAAGACTCTGAGATGCTTATACGAAGGTGCCTTGCCTGTCCATAGCATCTCGGCCACTGCACTCTTATCCAGAACCCTACTAGGAGACCTGTTGATCAAATGGACTGCTGTAGCCACTGCTTCCGCCCAAAATCCATCAGGCAACTCAGCATTTGACAACATGCTTCTGACCTTCTCTTGTATGGTCCTATTCATACGTTCTGCAACCCCATTCTGTGAAGGATTATATGGTGCAGTAAGTTCCCGCTTAATCCCTTTTGCTTCACAAAAGTCTTGAAAAGCTTTGGAAACGTACTCTCCACCATTGTCAGTTCTCAAGCACTTCAGCTTCTGACCACTCTGATTCTCCACCAGCTGCAAGAATGTCTTAAAGACCTTGAGCACCTCATCCTTGTGCTTCAAGAAGTAAACCCATACTTTGCGAGAATAGTCATCTATGAATGTACAAAAGTACGCTGCTCCCCCTAGTGACAAACTAGGCATTGGTCCGCATAGGTCACTGTGTACAAGAGCTAACCGTTCGTCCCTACGATTCCTCTTTGATCTGTGCGGTTCCTGTGTTTGCTTACCATAAACACAATGCTCACAAAACTCGAAATCTTGAAATGAAAAGCCAGGCAAATAACCATAATGAGAAAGTATTTCCATTCCTCTTTTTGACATATGTCCCAACCTACGATGCCACAGTGACACACTTGGCTGCTCAATCACATTAATTACATGGTTTTTAACCTCTGAAACATGTAAAGTGTACAGAGTTCCTGACTTGCTGCCATGTGCTACAGTCATCGAACCTTTGGAGATCTTCCAAGCGCTGTTCCCAAAAACTGTCACATAACCCGCATCATCCAACTTCCCTGTACTAATCAAGCTCTTTCGGATTGCTGGAACATGTCTGACATTCTTGAGCCATAAAGAAGAGCCATTCTGAAACTTCAACTGCACATCTCCCACTCCAAGTATGTCACAAACCTGCTCATTTCCAAGTCTGACATAATCTTTAGTAGCCACATATGATGTAAACCACTCTTTGTGCGGAGAAACATGTAAAGATGCCCCTGAGTCGATAATCCAATCACTCATAGCATGTCCATCCTCTGCAGTCAAGAAAACAGAATCAAGATTGCTTGTAAGGAAGATGTCACCAGCTGCTATACCAGAATCACTGTCTGAACCAGATCCTGTGACATTCACCTCTTCAATCTTCACTGAACTCTTCTTTTCATCTTGCTCAGAACTCTTTGTTTTTCCTTTTTCTTGTTTCCACTTCGTACAGTCTCGCTTCATGTGACCCTTCTTGCCACAATGGTAGCATTCTATGTCATCCTTTGACTTCGAATCACGAGACTTACTTCGGTTTTGTGCCTTCTTACCCTTCTTCTCTTTAAACTGTTGTCTCCCTCGAACGACCAAAGCGCTATTGCCTTTGCCTTTGTCAATGTTCTTCCTGTTCACTTCCTCTGTGAGCAAGCTGCCTTTTACATTGGCACTTGTAAGACCTTCTGGCGCGACAGAATTACTTAACGCTGTACGAAAAGTATCCCAACTGTCTGGCAAAGTGATTAAGAGAAACATAGCCTTCACTGAATCTGGAAAGACTATCTCCTGTGCTGTTAACTGGCTGAAAATTGAGTGAAATTCATTCAGATGATTTGACATGGCTGTCCCTTCCTTCATCTTCAAATCCACCAATTTCTTGAGCCAGTAAATCTGAGAAGCAGCACTTTGTTTCTCGTACATATCACATAGCTTTTGCCATACGCCATACGCTGTAGTCTCTTCTGCTACGTTGAAGTAAACATTTTCTGCCAGTGTCAGCATGATTGTGGAACAAGCTAACTCGTCAAGCTCTTCCCACTCATCTTCAGCCATAAATTCTGGTCTCTCCCCTTTGAGCTTCAGTGGCTTCACTTGTTTTTTCTGCACCAAAACCTGCCAAATCTGCTTCTTCCAGAATGGAAAGTTTGTGCCATCCAGCTTCTTTATGTTGTAAAGAGTCTCACTTTGAGAAGATGCCATATCTGCCAAACTGTTTACTCCTGAGAAAAATCCGGCAGAGTTTCCCCTGTAAACTGGCCTCTGTACACAGTAAACAAGCTGTAATCAACAAGCTGAACACCTCTCCTCAGGAACTGTCGGTATTTTTGAAAATTTTTGACAGAGTCTCCCCTGTAAACTGAGCTCTGGGAACCAAAAGATAGCTCAAGAAACAATCATAAATAGCTGACCAGTGACAAATCCTGTAAGCATACACTGTCTCCTCTCTGGGCGATGACAGAACCTGTATCTGTCTCAAGACTGAACCCTGAACAATGCCTCAACGGCCTGACGCATAAGATGCAATCCAGTGTCTACACAAAGTCATACATCCTAAGGGATAAAAGTCGCCGAAGAGGATGCGTGTAGAGGGGAACTCCAGCAACCTAATCCACCTCACACTGGGTAACCCAGCCCCCAGTGCTTGGCTTCAAAAAACCTCACACACGACCCTCTCAGATGGCTCAGCAAACTGCCCAGAACTAGCATACATCCTATAATAGACCAATCACTGTCCTATGACCGCTGCGGCGGTCTGTCTGCTAGCGTGACTCACAACTAGCAGACCCACAATCACAGTACATCAATCTGCAATACATGCCAGTGGTGTCAAGCCGTCGTATGGCCACACCTCCCCTGGAACCTGGCAAGCACAAGAAGTAACAATGCAGACTGCAATATATATATCTGATGATATATATGTGTACCTGGTCTATAGATGATGCTCTGAAGACTAATAAGTGATGTATGTCGATGTCGATATTGATGTCGACCACCTCCTGCTTGCCAATCTACACAAGACGGATTTCTTTGCGGCTGAAATCTATCTTCTGCTGTAGTGCTCAGAACGAAATTCTGAGGGCATAAACGGCTTCGAAAGGGGGGTAAAATCCCAGGTCGCCTCGTGGAAACGCTCCCAGAACGCCGAGTGTGAATTTTCGAACTCCGGATCCAGAATCTGCCGGAAAAGTGCGCGCGCGCGCGATTGCGCAAATCCGCACTGAACCAAGGCTCTGATACCAATTGAAGTCGCGGAGCGGAGCGTGGGTCGACTCTCTCTCTCACACACACACAGTGAGCTTACACAGTACAGTACGCAGAGATCTGTTAGAAGGGTTATCTCCCAATTCCTTAGTATTCACAAAGAATATGATAGTATATACAAAGAGTTAGAGGTAAGTGAATTAGGCGGGCGGGCGGCCATATCCGCATAAGAGGCCACTTGGGCTTTAATCCCAACAAAAGGTTCAAGGAGAGGTCTGGTGTCACAAGTGCATGGTAGGAATCTAATCGAGGCTTATTCCGTCAAGATCTCTTATACTTTATTATGTCTTCTCATGTACAATCTTACCAAACAAAAACAAACTTACACTTTAAATGACTACAAATTTTATTTAACTTATCAAACAATATAAAATATGGTAGACCTAGAGTGCTCTTACACATCAAAAAACAAAAAAGTCCAAATTTCTTCTCATTAACTTTGATAAACATACATTTGTGAACACTTTCCAAGGAGTAGTGCGGTCATAGTTCTTACATCCATTCCATGACATGGTATGCTCCTAGGGTGACCTATCACATAAAAATATCTTTGGTAGGAGTGCCCTCATGTTAAGAAAGAGTGTGTTGCTGCTGATGAAAAGTTTTTGCATTGTCCTACTAGGGATCTCTTCATGTCAGCATAATGATTTTTGGTGTAGTGGGAGCCACATTGCCGCTGAGGAGAGCTTTGTGCCACCGTAAAAGCTTCATGTTATGCCAGTTCCTTGAGCCATTCTTGCAAACAACGCCACTCAACTAGCATAGCAAGAGGTCACCTTGTAACAAAAACATGTATGGATTCAACATTTGCAAGCTATATAATGAAGACACTTGTTAAGTATATGTTGTACAAAGTTGCAAGTATTTCTATCTAGCTAGGAATAAACAATACATTAGGATGAGACTACCACCCCTAATAAGCATGGATTTGAAGCACCTACCTGCAAGATGTAACAAAGAAGACTGTTTTAGAGGAAAAGTGGTGACACTTGGCCTCTCTAACCTGCAGCCTTTCACTATTTGTGCATAAAAGCAACCTTTGTGCCAAGCACTACAAAACAAGTAGAGGCAACACCTTAGACTTCAAAGTTTATGATAAGAAGAACACAATCAAAAGTAAGAAGTATATTGTTACCTTGCATAAAGGGGTGTTTTATTCAAATATGTGATGGTATTGGCAAAATAAGAATCGTCAACATTCATCTCACTGATGGTACGACGTTCCTTGGATGACCTCTGCTCACCCTCACGTGCGGCCTTAGGTGCAAACATTGCGAACAAGCAAATATGTATGCATACGATTTGTGATGTCCTTGAGCACCATGGTAGTTGTTGCATGAGGAAGCAAAGGATGAAAAGAGAGAGGGGGGAGGGAGAGAGAGGAACATGGGAGAAGACAAGGGGGTAGAGAGAGAGAGAGAGAGAGAGAGAGAGAGAGAGAGAGAGAGAGAGAGAGAGTGGAGAAGGAGGAGAGAAGGGGGCAGGGAGGGAGAGGGAGGAACATGGGAGGAGAGAAGGGGACAGTGGGGGAGAGGGAGAGAGGGGAGGAGGAGGAGAGAAGGGGCAGGGAGGGAGAGGAGAGGGAGGAGGAAGAGAGAAGAAAGGTTTTTTTTTGGGGGGGGAGTTTTTTTAAAAAAAATTGGACTTTTAGTGCTTGTAAGTTTTTAAAAATGTCAAAAAATACTTTTTTGATATGGATATATGTTGGGGGGAGTTTTAAGTCAAAAATAAGTAAAAATAAATTTTTTTTTAAAAAAAGTCAAATTTTAGCTCTTAGTGATCCACGTTTTTGATGATGTGGCCACACCTCTTTACTCCCTTCACTTTCAAAAAGCTAGAGAGAGAAGGTGACCTCCTAGGTCCACATCCTACATGTGTCTAAAAAAAAAGGCTAGAAAAGCCTACTCAAAACTAGCTTCTTGAATGCCCTTGTCCCCTTAACCCTACACACCATTAGCTTTAATCCCTAAAAATTAAGATTCCTTACAAGGCCCATGCAAGGTTCATATTTCTCCTAATGCCAAGGAGGCTCTGTACCTTGTGGAAAATTGTGCGGTCTACAAAGAAGAGGAGTTCAAGGACCTTGATGACGATTCATCTTCACAGCAAAGTGGAAGCAAGTCTTCCAAGACAGCACCGAAAGGAGAAATAGCGGTAAACCAGGAGCAGCTCGTAGATGAAGTGCTAAAAAAGATCAACTTGTATGCTAAACCCCAGGCTAAACAGCCCAAGTGGTGTGCTATTGAACAAAAATGGACAAACCATGGGACCGAGGAATGTTATTATAACAAGGGATATGTGAGAGAGAGACCTTATGCTCCCTAAGCCCCAGTAGCTCCCCCTCAAGTTCCACCGATGCCTAGATATCAAGTAGGCAACTTACCAGGACCTGTAGGTGTAGAAAGACCACAACCGGTGTTGGGACAACAACCACCCCTACCAGGATTACGACCAGTTGGTATAAGATGCACACCAACAGTAACTGAATCAGAAGAAATGGCTTTGGTGCCTATGCATGCATATTATGAAGATCCCAATGGATATGCGGCAAACCCTATCTATTATCCACCAAAAGAACCCTCGACACCAGAACCATGGAGCATGATAGAGAATCAAGGACCACCAACTGCCGCACAGGCCGCAGGAGAAGGAAGATATAGCTTAGATGAACGAACATTGTTGTTCATAGCCAATGGAGGCATGGGCGGACAGAGACAGGCTTACCAGCAAAGAGGAGCTCAAGGAGCACCTCAACAACCCAAGGGACCCTGTTACAAGTGTGGTGGAGACCATTGGCTGAGAGACTGTCCTCATGATGAAATCATTAGAGTCAATGCGTATTGCCCAGAATGTGGAATTACTCATTTGATTCCCGATTTCCCTAAAAACCCTAGCAAAGGAGCAAAAACCACCTTGAACATGTTAGACACAGTACCTTCCAGTGGAGGATCGGAAAATGAAACAATCATACCTATTCAGGCGGTAACACGAGCCCAAGCCCAAAGAAAGACGAAGGAACCCATAATTGAAGAACCAAAAACCAATGCCCAAAGTTCAGGAACGAAAAATCAGAGAAGCACTTGGAAAGCTAGAAAGGCACGTAGGAAGGCCAGGAAGGAACGAGAGCAAACATCCCTATCCGAGGAGTTGAAACATACAAAGAACAGATTGGAGCGGTTAGAGGATCTAGCTAGTTTAAGCTCACACACCACATCAGCCATAGCACCCAAGGAAATAGCAGAGCCCAAAAGGGCAGGATCAGGAGGATCTGTACTGGCAGACAAGGTAAATGAGCAGTTGGATGCACTGCTAAAAGCTTATGAAGTTCAACTTAAAAAGAACCAAACCCAAGAGCAAAGGTGGATGACTTATCCATATGCAAAAATAGAAAAACAGAGGTTGGATATGTGTAAAAAGATGATCGAGACGGCTCAATCATTGATGGAAGACCCGTTGGGTAAACCGGCAAATTGTCATGAAGCACCAGCTCCAACCCCTATCAAACCAACTTTAGAGAAACATGTGGAAACAAAGGAAAGACTCACTAATGCCTATGAGTCGAGAGGAGAGCCTATCATAGTGCCAAATACCACCAATGGGGCAAGTGACGGGTTCCAGCCTAAAATATTGGCAGAAATAGGTAAGGACTGTAACTGTCTAAACGATCTGTGGAAGCAAATCCGTGACGCCAATGAGGCTAATAGGATGAGTAATCACCTGAATAGCACGAGAAAAGAAAAGAATGTGATCTTACCTCCTATTGAAGAATTTGAGGCAAGATCGCAGATGAAATTTGAGATACATTCACAAGGGGGAGACCAAGGATCTATTAGTTCGGGGCACAGCCAACCAAACTCTTTGAGAACTTTACCCTCTTACCTGGGAGAGTACGAAGCTAAGTCGGAAGTGAGAGCAATCCCATCTCAAAGACTTTCTTCTAACAAGGTGATGGATTTGCAAGGATTGATTGAGTTGTTATCCACCCAGGTGGCATGCACAATCACGTTAGCAGAACTCCTACGGTTAAGGCCAAACATGTGGACCACAGTAGGAAAATGCCTAGAAAAATTTGGAGTGAAAGACCCCACCTTGAAGCTACAAGAAGGGATCAGAGAGTTGGACAGGCCTCAACTAAACACTAGGCCATTCCGATTGAATAAGGTTGGAGAATATTGTGAGGGAGAAGACGGAAACACTACGCTACTAGTAGAATTCCAAGGAGTAGTTTCCAAAGCTATTCTTGACAGTGGAGCGGGAGTTGCTATCGCCACCAAAGAAATCTGGAAAAAATGGGGAAAACCAGCTTTGAGGGCTACCAGAATGAAACTACGATTGGCAGATGGGTTCATGGAGAAGCCTCTAGGACTCTTAGAAAAAGTAATTGTCACTTCGTGCGGAATCGAGTATGAACATACATTTGCAATAGTCGATTTCGACAAAAAGAACAATTATGAGATAATCTTGGGACGACCATTCATGCGACAACTGAAGATGGTCCAAGATTGGGGTTATGACCACATATACCTCAGACATGGCAAGACAACAACTAAAATACACCTAAAAGACCATAGTTACAAAGATGTAAACCAAACACCAGTGTGCAGAGTTTGATTCGGCTATAGTAGCAGGATCAGAACTACCAGCATGGTTAGGGCAACCAAAAGAGCTATGGATGTGCAAAGATTCACATTGTGGAAGCTTAAGAAAAGAGGAATGCGTCTTAGAAAGAGCAATTGAGGACAAGGAGTATATTCCGGAACCTTTCCCTGAAGATGCCTTGGAACCTCTAGAATGGGAACACATACTGGCAACATTGGATGTCTGTACCATTACCGACAGTCCAACAACAAAATTTTGCGATAAGGATGGCTATGATGTGTTACCCTATTACATGGTAAGCGTTGTACCAGAGAAAGAGACGGTAGAACCACCAGAACAAGAAGAGTTTTACAACTCCTCTAAACATTTGGAAGTAAATGATGATGCAGATAATGAGTGTTCAGACACCTCAAGTGAGCGTGGAAATGAAGCCGAGAATATCAAGTTTTATGATTTTTCTAATCAGCACCCTAGACGCCAAGAACGCTATAGGAGGAAACGAGTAGGAAACAAAGCAAGAGAGAACCTGATGCCTAGGATAAAAGGTAAAACTCACTATTTGATGCTTGTAAAAGCAGAGGATTGTGTAAAAGATCAAATATCATGAAAATTCTCAAAAAATCAAATAGAACGAACGCGACAGGAAATAAAACAAGTAGGAAAAGCTAAAACCGAAACAAAATCGCAATAATCTGAAAAATAAAAAAAAGAAACAAAAAAAGACCAAGAGTGGACCGAGGAGTGTGAAACTTCATTCCAAAAGCTGAAGGAAAACCTTATATCAGCACCTGTACTAAAGGCACCAGATTAGGAAAAGATATTCCATGTGCACGTTGATGCTTCAGCACATGCCATTGGAAGTATTCTAGCTCAACCTGGAGACGGAACAATGGATTTTTTAGTTTGCTATGCGAGTCGACGATTAAAAAGTGCAGAAAAGAACTACACAACCACGGAGAGGGAAGGGTTAGGAATGATTTATCCTGTAAAGAAATTTCGGCATTATTTGCTTGCAAACAAATTTGTGTTCTTCACAGATCATCAAGCTCTTTTGTACCTAGTAAATAAACCTTGCAATACAGGGAGAATCGTACACTGGTTTATTATATTGCTAGAATTTGACTTCACAGTGGTGGTCAAAAAGAGTAAAACCCATCTGCGAGCAGATCATCTTTCAAGGATACACAACGGGGAAGCTCCTGAAGGAGTAGATGATGACATACCAGATGCTTACCTTTTCAACATTGAAATGGTACCCAAATGGTCTCAAGAAATTGTTAGCATTCTTTCCTTCGGAAGTGAGTTTGATAATACGGAATGTAGATGCAAACAACAAACAATTCGACAAACAAAAAACTTCCAGTTGATAGCAGGACGGCTGTATCATCTTGAATCTGACCTAATCCTACGATTATGTATAAATCCGGAAGAATTCGAGTGCTACCTTGAAGAGGCACATGTCCAGGGTTGTGCATTTCATTGTTCAACAGTGAAAACACACCAGAGACTGAAGCAGTTAGGGGTTTATTGGCCAACTATGTATGCGGATACACATTCTTATGTTACCAATTGTACTATATGTAGTGCCAAACGACCAGTGGATCACACAACTTTGTTTCAGGTAAACATAGCACGTGCATGGAGTCAATATATCATTGACTTCTTAACCACTAGGACGTTCCCTAAGAACATCACAAGAGAACGGGAAAAAGCTATAGAGTTGGAAGCACGTGACTTTCAGTTAATTGGGAACCAACTCTATAAGCGGGGAAAGGACAATCAGCTTAGAATCTGTGCAAGTGAAAGCGAATACGTGCTGATTCTAGAACATGCACATAGCGAAATAAGTGGAGGCCATTTTTCGGGCGATAAGACGGCAAAAATTGTCTTAACCACAGGAATTTGGTGGCCTACATTGCACATGGATGCTGGAGAGTTCGTAAAGCGTTGTGACGCATGTCAATGCACCAAGATGCCAATAAAAAGAGATGAGATGCCATTACAGTCAATGATGGGAGCAAGAGCATTTGCAAAATGGGGCATTGATTTTGTGGGACCTATATCACCCCCTGCATATCGCACCCATACCCAATATATCATTGTGGCTACGGACTATCTCACAAAATGGGTCGAAGCCAAAGCAACACAAAAAGCTGATGCACGCACCACGGCACAATTTTTGTATGAGAATGTTTTTGTATGTTACGGGTTACCTATAGAAATTGTCAATGACCGTGGAACACACTTTCTAATGAAGTCATTGAATATCTGCTAGAGGAATTCGTGGTCATACATAGGAAATCAGCACCATACCATCCACAGGCCAATGGGCAAGCTGAGGCCACAAATAAAACACTATGCACAGTTCTCACTAAAATAGTGTCAGAATCAAGAACAGATTGGGATCAGCAGCTACACTCAACACTATGGGCATACAGGGTAGCTTAAAAAACATCAATAGGAACAACACCATACAACATGGTGTTTGGCCTAAATGCTATACTACCCATAGAGTTTTTAATCCCAACTCTACGAGTAGCAACAAGCTTGGAATGGACAGGGCATAAACTCTCTTCAAGGATTGAAGATCTTGAAAAGCTAGATGAACTCCGCTTACGAGCTGTCGCTTCAATCTATGCTAAAAAGATAAGACAAAAGGAATTTTTTGACAAACATGTGCGTACCAAAGAGTTCAAAACAGGTGATTACGTACTTGTTTATACCTTGAAGCAACATGCCAAGAAACTTAAAAAGCAAGGGATGGGACCATTTGTGTGATTAGTGATCTATCACAAAGTGGAGCTGTCAATCTTGCTACATTAGCAGGTGAAGAAATGCCAAACTGGATTAGTGGATGTCGACTGAGGAGATATCATCTACCACTCACAAAGGAGATGCTCCAACAAATTCATCAAGGAAAACAAAGGATGAGGGAAAAAGAGAGAGTACGGGAGGAAGCTCAAGCCGAAGCACAAGAACGCATTGCAAAAAGACGGCTTCTGCGACAACAACAACAAAGTGGACCACCAGTGAGAATCAACGCCATTCGACTGATGAAGTTGGAGGAGGAAACAGTGGAGCCAATAATTACGGTCAAAGTGGGCAGCACTCAAGTTGAATCAACAGCATTGCTTGATTCGGGTGCTCAAGAAAATTTGATCTCTTACGGATTATACCAATAGCTCAAAGTCACAAATCAATTTCATCCTACTCCTCAAGTGCTAGAAAGTAGCACGTCACACCCATTGAAAACATTGGGATGGACTATATTGCATGTACAGATACATCAATATATTTACCCACACAAATTCTATGTGGTGACAGATGAAAGCACACAACACCCAATGATGCTAGGGAAACCTTGGCAAAAAGCATACAATGTGCAGATAGATTGGAAAGCAAAGGCGGTCAAGATTCAACATGAACATGAACAACAGGTGATAGCTTTTGCACAGCAATACAAGCATGATCAACTGCAAGCCATGCAATCATTGGAAACAAAGCCAAAAGCACAAATGCCATCAAAGAACACCAGGAAACCCGATACCAAAAATCAGGTAAAAGCCAACCATACTACTTACAGACAAATGAAGTCAACAGCCACAATGAAAAAATCTAGGCTACCAAAACAAGGTAAACAAGTATGGATGCGGAAGGATAGAAATGCAATGGCGAAAAAACAACAATGTAACAAACGGATTCCAACAAAGCAGACGGTTCAACCCCAAACCAAGGGAATAAAATATATGTGGATACCAAAGAAAATGCTTAGAAATAATCCAAACGTCACTCACATTTGAAAACCAAAGCAAAAGCAAAAGGAACAACCTGCCATACAAGCAACAATGGAAGGCAGACAGCGGCATTTCAAAAAGGGAAACCGACACATGTGGATGCCGATGAAATACAAACAAGTGGCCAACAAGAAAGAGCCAAACCATCTACAAAAATCGGCAGCAACAAAATACCAATGGAAACCCAAGGCCATAAGGCCCATAGCCATTACATCCCAGCCAACTCTATCCTTAGACACAGCTACGACTCCATTAACAGTGTCGACAAAGCAATTGCCTCTTGCCAAAAAGACAATTAAACAGAGAGCAGTAGAGTTACAGCTGTTACTTGCAAAGAAAGTAGGAAACCTCGACGGCGAAAGCCAATAAGCATCTTGCTTATTCCCTTCTCTTGCACAACATTAATTTTTCCATGCATTGACCGAGTATGCATAAAGTAGGGCCACATTAATCGGCCAGGCATTAGCACAAATTTTTCAACCTATGCACGCCACCTACTCCGAAGCGATACCTTGTCGTCCAGGAGAACTCCGACTAGGAGGGGGGGAGGCATTCTCAAATGCGGAAAGGGCATGGTTTTCGATTATTTTAAGGGTTGTTGTTTGATTGCGAAATTTTTTGGAGTAACCCAAGTATATATGCCCTTATACAGCATAAAGCTACAGGTATATGGGGCCAAACACCAAATCAAGCCCCTAGGTATGTGTATATAAGTACAAATAGCCATTTTTCAGACAAAATATTGGTAAAACGGAGAAATCCGGCCATAAAAGTTGCATGTGAGTGTATATAATGAGTTGCGATGATGTTTGTGATTTATTATGATTTTTGGGGATTTTCTAGGTTTGAATTGCTATTTTTCTTTTAATTTTGTTAATTTTCGGCAGAAAAACTTCAAAAATACAAAAAGCAGGTGAAAAACAGTCGTAATGAAAAACAAAAAATATGGGGATGACCAGTGACTATAGGAAAACCTATGGTACAATGGGGGTGCAATTATGAGACTGGAGCGGAAAGCGTGTTTTGGCCAGGTTTTGACCGAAATGCCAAATTTCTAGTAAACAGAGCAAATGGAGTCCAAATCAAGAAATTTTTGAGCCTAAACCGCATCTCGCAAGAAGATAGGAGCACATGTCAAATTTCATGAAAAGTGGTTCGGGGACTCTCATTATAAGAAATTTTCACCCCATTTTTAGCTCATTCTCACTATTGACTTTGTGGAGAGAGCTTCTGCCACCTAGAGCGGATCGACCTTCCAGCAGCTTCTACGACGCGCACGTCTACCCGACCAGCTCCAGACATGAGAGGTAGGCTCACCACCTTGAGCTTTTCGTGCATGTTTGTCATTATGTCGCGAAAACTAGCGTAGAGGTCACACACAAAGCGAGCAGTAGAGACTTGCAAGAAGAGACGACGGCCTAACGGCTAGCCCGAAAGCAACAAGACTTCATCGGCAGCTTACCCTAGTCTAGGAGACCAGTCCTGGATAACCAAAGGCAGTGGGAAACCATCAGGAAAAACCCTAATTCCCAGAAACCCGCAAGAGGCCACCAAATGAGAAATCGGCGAAACGGCGACCAAATGCTACCAAAATTCATGGGTAGGAGCATCTCAACATGCTCGACAAATCTATATGACCCGCATGACCAAAAAGTGACCCGAAGCAGCACTAAACCTCATAAACGACATCAGACACACAAAGCGTCAAAATGCACTTGCGGCCAAACCGCAAGTCCGTTTGCCACCAAACTTCACGAGTAGCTTTCTTAGACCATCAACAACCAAGTCCTATGGTGGTAGACCACCACAAATCATCAAAGGTATGTAAACGCAACCACGGGTGCTTCTAGAGCGACAAATTTCCAAATGGAGCTCCGGTAAAGCCAAAGTCGACAAAAACCATACGACAAGGATCCCCAAGGAATTGGGAAGCTATGGAGACCAACATCGAGAAATTTCATTGCCAAAAAGCACTCCAAAAGTCAGAAAACGGCTCGGAAGCTCTAAAGTCCACACAGGGAGTTATACTCTATCCAGTTGACTTTTTTGTTGAAATTAGGCTCAAAAGGGACTAAGGGGAGCAAAGGGCAAGCACTAGGAGCACCAGCACTGAAAAAATCACCAGGAGACATCCTACGCGTAGGATGTCTCAAGGGCACTTTTTGGCACAGACTCGAATATTTTTTTGTCATGCACATGTTCTAAATGACATTTACAAGCTATACACCAAGTTTCATCACATTTGGACCAAGTTTGACCTCATATGCATGGAAAAACGCAAAGTTACGGCATAGAGGCAATAATGGGCCAAAGACCTACCAAATCTTGTCCAAATCCCATGACACTTGCACAACACATTCACCAACACATCAACAAACAATCTGTGTGGTCAGGAAAATAAAAATAAAAAATGATGAAATAGACATCCTACGCGTAGGATGTCTAATGGACCTTTTTGGCTTGCAAAGGATGTTTCATCATTCTAGATCCAATTACCTCATCATCAAGAGCCCATATGTCAAGTTTGAAGCAATTCTAATCACTTTTGACCCTCAACACCTTCAAGATACACTTTTTGAGCCCCAAAACACCTCACAGAGCCCTACAAGCATCAAATCTTGTCCAAATTCAAATCCAAGAACATGGCCATGTTCCATAGGCCAAGGACAACCCACAGAACAAGTTTCATGTCATTTTGATGAAAAAGACATCCTACGCGTAGGATGTCTCCATCATAAATTTAGCCTTCTGTGCAAAGAATGACATCATGGGAGCCAATACCATGGTGCAATGAGCCCATATACCAATTTGTAACCCATTTGGACATCAATTGCTACCTATGATGGACATTCTACCCAAATTGTGACCTAAAGCCTAATTCAGCCCAAAAATCCACTTTTTGATATCCAAATTCAAATCCAAACCTATAGCCATGTTTCATGAGCCTTACACTACCTACATGTCAAATATGAACCAATTCTGATGAAAAAGACATCCTACGCGTAGGATGTCTAGATGGAAATTTTTGGCCAAATTTGCACTATGAGCACATGCACAGCTTCACAAGTTCCTTTTAGGCTGTAATTTCAATTTTCAATTCATTTGGATAAGTAAAACTCAGTTTCGCAGCTAATATGGAAAAAACGCTAACTTTTGATTACTGAGTGCAACAGGATCTATGACAGCCTCGAAGTCACCGGCAAAGAAGAAAAGAATGACAATCAAAGATTATCTGGACGAGGTGGAACCTTTTGTCATTCCAGAGGGAACATTAAAGCCCACCAGCACCTGGATACAAGAAGATCTATTAGAGTCAAACGACCTAAAGATCTACCAGGGAGTGTTCAAAGACAATGAAGGCAATGTAATAGAGCTACCAATGCTGCCAAGAGAGCTCAATGAATTTGTACAAAGCAAAATGGCCGGCTACTTGGAGAAAATTGACCTCCATAACTACTTCGAAGCAATACCGGCAGGGGTGGACATCAAAAGAGTTTGGGAGTTTGTAACAAGCATCAAAGAGGATGGAGTGGCCAAGGTGACAGATTTACAAGGCAGACCAGATACAGAGATCATAATCACGGAGCAGGTTATAGCCCATGCACTAGACCTCTCCAATGAGGGGGACAGCGTAACAAAAAGAAGGGATGAAGTCAAAGTGTACAAAGAGAAAAAGGCAAATTACACCTTTGAAGACATTTCCAACCCAAAGGTGGCAATTATGAGCCAGTTGTACAACCAGTACTTCCACATGTGCACTAAGAGGCCACAGAAGTACAGGATTCCGCCAGGTGCAATTTCCACAACGTTTACTTGGGCAATGACGAAGGGCACCCCAAAGATAATCAACTATGCGGCATACATACATGACAGCTTAGTAAAGATGGGCAACAAAAATCCAACATACATAGTGCCAAGAGAACTGATCACCAAGGTGGTTTATGGGGCACTACATGCTAAAGGAAGGTGGCCTGACCCCCCATCTCAGAATGATTGGCTGAGAATCAAAGAAGACAAGGAAGATGAGCCACAAAGGGCAGCAAGGGTGGCTACGAGATTGAAGAGACGACTGGAGCCAGTTGAAGAGGAGCAACCCGAGCAGAAGAAAGGAAAGAAGGAGTTTGCTCAAGTGCCTGCCAAAGAAACCGGGTCTCACAAAGCGGCAAGACTCGAGAGGCTGATGGAGAGTTTTCGAGCAGAAAGAGCCCTCAAGGGTGATTTAAACGAACTCTGGAAGCCATCTCTCGAGTCTATGTCCGGATCTTCCAGAAGAGTGCAAAGGGACCGCTTTGAAGATTATATCAAGAATTTCGAGATTCTTGATGCTGCAGCGGAAAACATTCCCCATGTCCCTTTCACAGAGGAGGAAGTAGAGAAGATAAGGCAGAAACTACTAGATGAACAAGAAATCCAAGAAAGAGAAAGAAAAACAAAAGCAGACGGGGACTTAAAGGGTGAACCGGTAGCTTTACCAGAGAGCACTAAACCCAGTCCACAGCCATCTCCTCCGCCCTCACCACCTCCCAGCAGCCCTCCACACGAAGATAATGCAGCTGAGGACAAACAAGACGAAAGGCAAGAAGAGAAGCAAGATCAAAGGCAGGAACCTGAGCCAAAGGAAGAGGCCAAGCCTGCGTCGGAGCAAAAAAGATTAGATGAGGCCTACTACGCATTTTTGGACCTACTAGCTGCAGGCTATACAAAGGAAGAAGCCGCCACAGTCGCATTCGACTTGGCGAGAACAGGGCATAAAGAACAGATGCAAGGCATCTGGCTAGTGGAACTAAAAGAAATTGCTACAGACACTGTAGACCAGCACCCGCCCTCCAATGACTGGGACGTGGTGATGACAAAGCTAGCTCGATTGCGAGCACAATCCATGGCTTCAGAGAAAGAAATGACAACTCTCAAGGCCACTGAAGAACATATCAAAAAGGAGGTAGATTCTCTGCAAACACAAAGTCAAAGGCAAAAAGAGAGAGAAGATGACCTGCAGGCCAGCTTGGCAACGACTCTACAAAACTGCCAAGCAATGGAAGAAGCAAATGAGGCAGCAGCAAAAAGAATACAAGCAGCTAAAGAAGAGTGTCTGCAGCTCAGCAAGTCATTGCAAGATGCCGAAAGA
Source organism: Adiantum capillus-veneris (assembly GCF_014529385.1). Taxonomy (NCBI): domain Eukaryota; kingdom Viridiplantae; phylum Streptophyta; class Polypodiopsida; order Polypodiales; family Pteridaceae; genus Adiantum; species Adiantum capillus-veneris. The sequence continues at coordinate 59,576,551 of NC_140959.1, forward strand.
GAAAGGGATAATCTGACACTACAGCTGGCCGAAGAATCGAAAGAAGTAGAGGCCATGAGAAATTCTAAGGAAAAAGCAGAGATAGAACAAGAAGCAAGCCTGGATGAAATCCTTGAGCTCAAGGACCAATTAAAAGTCAAAGATCAAACCATCCAGAGGCTGCGAGCATCACCTGCTAGAGTTAGATCTACGAGCTCGACTCAAATCACTTCCGAGAGTCAAATATATGAAGAGCAAATGCAAGAACTTCAGAAGGAGCTGACTCTCGAGAAAAAGCAGAGGTTAATGATGGCTGAAGGTTCTATCGTAATGCAAACAAGAATGGAGGAGGGCCAAAAAGCCCTGCAAGAAGAAGTGGCAAGCATAAAGAAAAAGCTCGAGGAGGCGGAAAGAGTAAACGCTGAACTTAATGACCTCCTCGTGAATATGGGCGGAGAAGCTGAAGCGGAAAAGCAAACACTCCTCAGGCAAATTGAGGAGTTGAAAGGCCAGCAACAAGCAGAGGCAGAAATCTCAGGGCCAGCCGCCAATGAGGGCATCGACCTTGAAAATGTGGCAGATCCTGTGGACACACCCATGCAAGAGGAAAGCATAGCAGGATCCTCTCAAGAGCCACAGGATCTAACACAAGAAGAGGAGGAAAATTTGTGTAAGGCAATAGAGGAAGAGCTAAAAGAAAGCATGAAGGAAGCCTTGGAATGGGAGCAGAGGGTCTTCAAATCTATGACAATTCAAAAGATTGACGCCAGCAATCTCAGGCGCGAGTGGCTTCAACCCTCTCTCCCATATCCATTGCTGAAATATGAGGCAGCAACAATAAACAAGCGGATCAGAGAAGAGTCAACGGAACCTCTCTACAATGCAGACACCTCGAAGCCAGAAGGAGTTAAGCTTATAGTGGATTCTCAGCCAAAGTGGAGGAAGGCTTGGCTTACCAAGTACCCACAATACCTAATCCACTTGGTAGAGGCACCTAAACATATCAGAGACAACCTCAGCTTTTGTCCTCTACCAAGGGTTAGGACGTGGAAGGCACAAGAAATTTTGCAAAGAAGCCAACCCACTTGGCTGAATTACCCAAAGCTGTCGGGCGTGAAGGCAGGTGAGAGAATAAGTGTCCAATACATGGTGAAAACCCTAACGGGCGCCATAAAGTTGTTCACTGGCTCACCTGACCTTACATGCATTATGATGAGAAAATTCTACAGAACCATCCTAGCAGTGTTCGAGACCTTCAAGCCAGGCCAGGTGACCGACAACATATTCTTCTTCCAGGATACATACAGATGTGCTTATGATCTGTCAGGTCAGCCTTCCAAGGAGGTGATACATGCGCTGTATCAAAGAATCATGTTTCTACCATCCTATCACCTCCAGGCTTTTGAAAAATCATTTTATACAGGGTTCTTCACCATGAATACAGATATCTTTGGCCCAACAATGCTGAACCTACATGCCAGGTACGAATCACTGCTAAAAATGCGGGAAACGATAAGATGAAGCAGCTGATCAAGGCCATGTCGGGGACGACATGAACAAGGAGGGGGGGGATGCTAGAAGCTGGACACACCCCACGGCATCCAACCACTCGGAGGACTATTATTTTTGTAATTATTCATTCAATGAGGAAAACCCGATTTTTCACCTTGTAAATATTGGGACTTATAGAAGTTTCCAGATTGTATCCCAGTTTTGATAGTTAGATTGAGTAGATGGTTGATTTTGGAACTTTAGGGTTTGAGAAGTTGTAAGGTATATATACCACTTTTTGACCTTAATGAAAAATCTCTTGTCATTTTAAAACAAGTTTGAAGTCTATGAGTTAGTGTACTGTGTACGAGAGAGAGTGTGTGAGCTTCATCTTGATGCTACGTGTGCTCCGGTGGTTGGAATCGAGTGTGGAGAAGTGCAGCGTGTTACCCCCGACTAGAGTTACGTGTCGATACCAACATTGCGTGCGTACGGTCCGGCTTCATTAGCTCCTTCTACGAGCTTCATCGGTTGTTTGGGTGAGCATAGGTTGTCCGATTTTGCATTGCAGCATATCCACGCGTTCACATTGAGTAGAACTACACATTAGGCACTTTAGATTTTGGAAACGAAGACCTGCAGATTTCGGCCAGACATCCTACGTGTTTCTGCACCGGGTGTTTTGGGTCGTAATTTTGGTTCATAGACCTTAGGGAGAGCGGCCTATTGGTATTAGTAGGGTCTCCTTCAAGTTCTAAGGTGTTTCGAGATTGTTTGATGGGTGTTCGGCTCTAGAAAGCATTGTAGGAAGTTTCCTCTTTTGCACTCTTGAAAGCTGTGACTTAGACAATAGATAGAGACCTCTGTAGGAATTGGTTAGGAGTCGGTCGAGTGTAGGTTGACACCTTATGCTTGCTTCCACGCGCCTGCGGGTCGAGCTTCGTCCTTAGCTGACATTACATGTTAGGTGAGTTCTCGCTGTGCTGATGTCCGTCGCAGCGTATCCGTCCAAGACACACAAACAATCTAACACTGACTAGCGTCCCTCTACACCACTACAAATCCCACTATAATTAATTGCATGCAAGGACTTTAAAGGGACCAATAAAATCAAAGAAGGAGAGTGATAAAAAACAATGTAAGTCTCTAGACGTTTGATGGTAAAACCCAAGGGCTTCACTCTGAGACTTCATAGGTGTTGCCATATATGCACATAATTTGCTTCTAAGCCTTTCACTAGAGAGGTGTTTGCAAGGAAAAAGCTTTCCACACCCTGGTTAGAGAGAGATTTTTGGAGTTTGAAGGGATATTTTTTTTGTTATTTCACATTCCAATAGAAAGTTCAATCTAATATGAACATTTGACAAAATTATGCTTCGGACATAGCGAAAGAAAAGAAGAAACAAGCCACCCTCTTATATCATGAATTTTTCCAAAAAGAATTACAATATTACATCTGCAGTTACAATCGTGCTATAACATTTAATGCACTAGTAACTTGTGTGTAGCGGAAATTGATAACATAGTGAGCATGTCATTAAGAACAAGTTCCTAATGAGCATAGAGAGAGTACTTAATTTGAGAAAGCAACATAGCAATTTACACCTAGCTAATTTTTCATTGACAATACTTGAAAAGAGAGAGAAATAGAACAATCGACAACAGTTGAGGACCGGATTTACATGGAGCTTGTCCTCCCTCCATACAAGCTTTGTATTATAGCTTCTCCCATCAAAGGAGACTTTTGTACAATACAATCTTTGTGTTCCTTGACAAAACTAGTTGGTGAAATGAAGATGGAAGCTTCATGCACCAAATTATGCTTGAAAAACACACCCAATGTCCCTAGCCTCTGTCCCAAGACCTCACACACCTTCAAAAATGGTGAGAGCTAGCAAGGAATGAGGATAGATTGAGAGGAAGAAGATGTATCTTACGAGAAATAAGTATTCTCCTCACATAATCACTCTAATAGCATAGCTTAGGTTAGTAATTAGCATGGTAGAGGAGATGAGCATGCCATTGAAGCTTGGCTCTTGGTTGGATTTGCACTCCATAGCCAAGAGTTGTTGGTGTAGGTCTCTACTTCTCAATGCTTGGAGAAGGAGACGGAGTTCTTCTTGCACACATGAGTTGTGTGTGTGTGTGTGTGTGTGTGTGTGTAGCAATGTGCTAGACTAAAATGCAGTCCTCTCTCTCTTATTGGTCGAACCCTCTTGCAAATTACTGGCTTCCCATTGGTCCCTGCAGCAGAGCTTAGCCAATCACAAATTAGAAGCATAATTTATAGCCTTGTGACATGTGTCTCCCTTTCCCCTTTTGTGAGAGCTTTAGGTAATCAAATAATTCATATAAACTCTCATTGGACCTTTTTGTCTTCCTGCCAATAGGAATCAGGCAAGCCATTGGGCTGCTGGATGCTCATTGGACCCCTTGGTAGACTCTCCAATAGTCTTCTAGGGAGCTTAATTTCTATTGGTTCTTTTACCAAGCATTTTAAATTGATTAGAATAATTTTACTCTAGCCTAATTCTCATTGGTCCACCTCTATGGCCATCCAATAGGATTTGAGGGGAAATTGGGGGCAACTGGCCAGGAGCCTGCCATATGTCCATTCTTTCCTTTGGGGAGATCTTGGGAGTGTGTGTGTGTGTGTGTGTGTGTGTGTGTGTGTGTGTGTGTGTGTGTGTGTGTGTGTGTGTGTGTGTGTGTGTGTGTGTGTGTGTGTGGGTGTGGGTGTGTGTGTGTTTCTCTCTCATCCCCTACCATTTAGGCTCGCCCCCTCCTTCCTAGGGATGTGGGAAGACCTTTTAGTCTTCCCATGACCATCCAATTTTCCCCTACTTTGGTCATTGGACAATACAATTAAATTTAGGAACTTTAGCCTATGGAAGTCTTAATGGAGTTGAACCTTAGGTCTTTTAAGCCCCACTGAAGCACATTTCTCTTTTGCAGACTTTCCCCTTTGGATCCCTATTTTCCCTCCTTTGGATCCCTGACAGAGGCTAATCTGGCAGCCTTACCAATATTCTAGCTTTTACTCCCCTGGTACTTCCCCATATTAAATGATCAGTTTAACATGAGAGAATCATTTGGGAGAATTAGATATTAGTTTTTATGATACATGCTATACGATTACATATCAGAACTAGGAGATGTGAGTGAAACAACTCAACTACACTTCTTTTTTATGTTGTAAGACAACAGTTGAGCACACGAAGTAGATCCTCATTTGTTAGATTTCTCTAATAGATAACATATTGTGGTTTAAGTCCAAGCCAAAGTAGTGAAGGAAGATGAAGTAAATATGCTTGCAGGCCATGCAGGGTTTGCTTTGTGCCCCTCCTTCTGCAAAGTCCCCACATATACACATTGGGCTACTTGCAATATGAACCTCATACCTCTCGCTCCACACTTGCTAAGAAGATGTTTCCACCATGAATTTTTCATGCATGCCTGTATTCACGGCAATGTGCTGCACAATCCACCCTTCCATAGTTACTGCCGATTCAATTCTCTTGGAGGCTTGAATTGATACTCTTGGCCAATAGCGCAGAATGTTGCTTTCCTTAACTGCAAACTTCTTTATTGTGAAGCCTCCTGTCTCCAATTCTTGCAACTCTGAAGTAGTCATGTTTGTTTCTTTTTCCATTGGCCATATAATGGGGACTCTAGAAGGGCGTTGAGTGATTGTGTTGCAAATTTTCCTTTGTGAAGTAGTCATGTTTATTTCTTTTTCCATTGGCCATATAATGGGGACTCTAGCAGGGCATTGAGTGATTGAGCCATATAATGGGGACTCTAGCACAGCATTGAGTGATTGTGTTGCAAATTTTCCACGTGTGATCTACACTATCATTGCAAAACTACATGAATTGTGCCTTTGAACCGTTATCATGAGCACAATCATCCCCTCTTTCCCATGTTCGAACACCGCAAAAGGAAGGTGCAACAACACCTGCACCCGTGTTCTTTATATATTTTTTTGCATTTACCGACTCTAGATCCTAACCACCCTTGACATTGAGCCTTGCTTCCCTTTGGTATATGGCGGATTGTCTTCATTGTCTTATGAATGTCTGTCTCCTCAACCATTAGCCCACCCTCGTGTTCTTTGACTACTCATATTAGTGGAGTTTGAACACATTTTGTTAGTAAACACTTACAAGTGCTGTCACACCACAATGAAGCGGTGCACACAACACTTACACCTATAAAAACCACTTTCACGTGGTTTCTGACCGCATTCAAGTGGTGAGAAGCCACTTTCATGTTCTAAGTCACTACGTCAGTCCATCACTCCATGCAAGTGGTGAGGCACCACTCCCAAGTGGTGTGACACCACTTTCAAGTAGTAACTAAAACCTTGTCACTGCAATCAAGCGGAAAGTTCCTGCTTTCAAGTGGCCAGACACCGCATTCCAGTGACAAGAAAACGCGTTAAAGTGGTGATTTCCCACTTTGAACTAGGTTAGTCATCACTCCATGCAAGTGGTGAGACACCACTTTCAAGTGGCCAAACACCGCATTCCAATGACTTGAATCTGCATTCTAGTGGTGACTGCCCACTTTGAACTAGTTGCTCACCATTCTCAAGTGGTCATCAAGTGGTGAGATACCACTTTTAAGTGGTAGCTTAAACCTTGTCACTGCAATCAAGCGGCAAGCTCCCGCTTTCAAGTGGCTAGACACCGCATTCAAGTGACCAGAATCAGCGTTAAAGTGGTGACTGCCCACTTTGAAGTAGTTGCTCACTAATTTCAAGTGGTCATCAGGTGGTGAAACACCACTTTCATGTGCTAAGTCACTACGTCAGTCATCACTCCATGCAAGTGATGAGGCACCACTCCCAAGTGGCAAGACACCACTTTCAAGTGGTAGCTAAAACCTTGTCACTACAATCAAGCGGCAAGTTCCCGCTTTCAAGTGGCCAGAAACCGCATTCAAGTGACCAAAATCCGCGTTCAAGTGGTGACTGCCCACTTTGAGCTAGTTGCTCACCATTCTCAAGTGGTCATCAAGCACTTTTCACAAGAGCTCCTCCACTTCCAAGTTGTGTTGGACCACTATCTAGTTCTGATGCTGGTCTGTCGCCTAGTATTTTGTCCCTCCCAGCTACTTTTAAGTGCTAGATTTTAATTGGTGACTGACCACTTTGAACTAGTCGCTCACCACTCTAAAGTGGTCATCAAACACTTTTCACAAGAGCTCCTCCACTTTCAAGTAGTGTTGGACTACTATCTAGTGCTAATGTTGGTCTGTCGCCTAGTATTTTGTCCCTCCCAGCTACTTTTTAAGTGCTAGTTCTAAACTTCCCCAGAACTTTCATGTCCTTACTCACCACTTTTTAATCGTTGCCCACCATATTCAAGCAGTGCACACCATTTTTTATTGGCGGTTCATCACCGTCAAGTGGTTTGAATTCACTTTTAAGTCGTGCCAAACCACTTTTTAGTTACGCTGAATGCGGTTTCTCACCACTATTAAGTTGTCCTCACACAACGACTTAATATTCTACCTTTTTGTATGGTTACTAGTTTCTACACTAATTTGTATTTGTGGTGCATTATTTTCACAGGTAAAACAATACTACTGAATGTATCATTACTAGTTTTTAGTGGTGCACACCAGTTTTTAGTGATATAGAATCACTTTTTAATGTTTTGAAACAATTTAACCAGTTTTTAATGCTAAGTTTATTTTTTAAACATTTGTATACATGTATATTGCAGGTGGAGCTTTATTTAAGATTCAAGACAAAGTATGCAGATATTCAGATTTCGCAACGTTGCTTTGAGTCTATGAAACCGTTCTTTGTCCGAAAATTGAGGGATCACTACACCTGTTGTTGTATTGTGCATGTACAAATGATTTTCCTTAAAGAGGCAGTAAATCACATCCGGACTCGAAGTTTTGATCTTCAGGGTTCTTGCTGCATGTGCAGCTGCCCTATATGCCTTCATCATGATGAAGTTGTCAACCATGGATGCCTTGCATACAAAAATGCAAGTATGAGTACCACTTCACTGTTGGAGTCTATACTCTGCCCTATACTTGCAGAACATAGTTTCCATAGCTACCAATGCTTAATGGGAACATGCAATGCATGCGGTGTAGGTAATATTCAGATCTATCCAAGAGAAGAAGTTGAGCAGAGTAAGCAAGTATCTGTGAAGTTTTTTGAAAATATAGTGGGTGCTACTAGATTAAACAATGAAGCTAGAAAGAGCACTGTGAAAGACATTGTGCACAAGAAAATGCTACCTAGAGAACTTTTGCGAGTGTACCAAGACCACTTGAAGAAGTATGTCACTCACAATTTTATATTTAGATGGCAAGCACAACAGTTCAAGGACTGCATTTCTTTGTTTCTAGATGATGTGGTTGTCTCCGTCGTTGACTTTGCAGAGAACTACTCCTTCAAGGAGAAAAATGAGATCCAGTCAATGTATTGGTACACTAAGCAGGTCACTATCTTTGTCTTGATTACTTATTTCCGCATCCCATCAGGTGCAATAAAGAAGACCATGCACTTTTTTGTCTCAGATGATAAACAACATGACACCTTATTTGTGCAACATGCTTTTCTCTTACATGCTCAATGGTTAAGAGATCAACGGCTAAGCTTTAAAAAACATTGGGTTTGGTCAGATGGCGCAGCTTCACAATTTAAAGCAAAGCGACTGTTTGACTTTGTTGCTAGATATTGGAGCCTTACTGGCATGGAAATGAATTGGAATTTTTTTTGCTCACGACATGGAAAGGGGGAACATGATTGGGCTGGGGCTATCATTAAAAGGGCTCTAACTCATGAGCAATTGAAGCAAATTAACTTGTGCAGTTGAAGTTGTCTCTTTTTTGAGAATGCATCTCAGTACTGGAGCAACTGCTATGTATGACAAGCAAAAGAGGGAGGTCAGTAGGGTGTTCTGGGAGGTCAAGCTAGGCGGTGTTCAGCGATCCCATCAATGGGACTGCAAACCATTGAAGGGCTCAAGAGCAATGCACTGTGTGAATGGGTATTCTGAGAACACTTGTGCATTGCGATCAAAACGGTTGTCATGCTTTTGTTTTCCTTGCAGGATTGGCCATTGGAGAAAGTGTATGAACAGATCACATGTGGAGACATGGAAATATCACACTTTGGAGCCACTTGCTAATGATTCCCAGTCATACGGAGATTCAGACGATGAGGAGTTCCATGGTGCCACTTGCGGCAGGTCATTATGACTCCTTAAGCGATGCTCTCACACCTGGAGACAACTTTGTTGTCACTTCTGAAGAGAATAATGAGGAGGCTGTTGACTTCTACATTTTGAAGTGTGTAGTAGCTAAGGGCCTAACAACTAACGAGCAAATTGATGCATGGGGCAACAAGATAGAGAAGCATACTTATATGGTCACGGGCCATTGGTATAAATCCCTACAAGCAAACTTGTATGAGTTGTGGGATAACAAGCCAGTAGTTTTCATATATTCCCACTTGATAAGGGCAATAAAGTTCCCTATGGAGCCTGTAGTGCTCGATGGCATAGGAGAAGTGTTTGAAATTTCCAATGAAAACCATGAGGCAATATACAATAGCATACCCTTTGAATTGTAAATCAAATCTGATTTTATATCATCTAGTGAAAGATTGAACAAGATGGAATTGGTGTAAATGTACAATGGAATTGACATGTTGGTTTTTGAGAATGCTTCACCACTCCCCCCTCCCCCCCCAAACATCCCCACTAAAAAGTATTGCAGTTCCAGCAAAACTCAATAAAAATTTATCACTTTTTAGTGGTGCTAAAGTGGTTTAGCACCACTAAAAAGTGGTTGTTAACCCTCACGGCTCACGGACACCCCATCACCTACGACGGACGTGTATTATGTATTTGGTAGAGTCAGGTACCGGGCTTGTCGGACCAATAGGAAAAGGGTAAGAGTGATCGCCGATGAGAGGCGCACTCTAACTGGGACATTCAAGGGATTAGTTGGCTAAGCATGGGCGCCCAAGTGTGAATGGGGTGAGCTCATATAAAAGCCAACTAAACCTAAAATTCATTCATTCTCTCATTTGTGCAATAGAAGAGTGCTCTTGCTCCATCTCCATCTCCATCTTCTTCTTCTTCACCTCCTTGTGTGTGTGTGTGTGAGAGAGAGAGAGAGAGGGAGAGTGTGTGTGCAATCGAGCATTACGAAGGCACGACGACAGCGAAGCGGTTGAGCGCGGCACGACTGCAGCTTCTTCTTCATCGCGGCGAGGAATCCACCACGAAGGCGAGCGTAGAGCGGTGAGTGACACACCCTTTGCTCTCTTGAGCTTGCTAGTTTAGGCTTGTTGTGTGCTTGGAGCCATTTGTGGCTCGCACACGGTGTATCGGCAAGTCCCTTGCTTCGACAGTACGGCAAGGAGCGCACATTTTTGGCGCCGTTGCCGAGGAAATGCCCTACACTAAGCTCGGTTAAGCACTTTACACTTTCTTGTGATGCAATTTCAATTGAAGGATTTGTAAAGAAGGAAGGTGTGGTTGTGTGGAGAAGGATTTGTGAAGAAGGAAGGTGTGTGGTTGTGTAGAGAAGATTTTTGTTACACTGTACTATCTTTTTTGTTTTCTGTAAAGAAGGAGTTACAATTTTTTTGCAATGTACTGTTAGAATTAAGGTATTAGCTATGGAATGTTAGTTCTGTAAGGTTCAATGTTAGTTCTGTAAGGTTAGTTTTGTAGATCTGTTAGCTACTGTAGTAAACAGTGTTAGAGTGTGTGTGGCAGTATCTCTATTAGCTGTAAGTAGATAAGTTAGGTGTAGGTTAAGTGTGTGTGTGCGCGCGTGCGGCACGGCCACGGCGACTTTTTAAAAAGAAAAATCTTTGAAAAAAAATTATTTTAAAAAGAAGGATCGGGCTGGGGATCATTCCCCAAGCTCAAGCCCAAACCCAGACCTCAATCCTCAGTTTTAAAATATAGTTTATACACCCTTTTATACTATTTTTAGGATTTCGAGGACTATAAAGACTATTTTTAGGATTTCGAGGGCTTCACGTAGCCGAATAGGGAGATGTAAAGCACGGCACGTTCCTTTAGCCAAAACGCTCGTCTTGAGCTATTACACGCCATATTTTGTGGCTCGGTTACAAAAAATAACCAAGAATAACGAAAAACTTGGGTTATAAACACCTATATAAAAAAAACAAACAAACAAACAAACAAACTAAGTGAGCGGCCTTCACGGGCACTCACCAACGCGCTTAGAGTGTGGAAGTCATATGAACCTATGCTCTGGACGAGTGTTAGAGCACGAGCATATTGGTAGTGCCTCCATTTACGCGGGCACCCATTATTCCTCCACCCTAGGTTCTGGACCTTCGGCCGGGACTCAAGGTAGCGCGACCCAAGATCCTCATATCGCATCTAGTGATTCTTCCTCTGACTACGAAGTCATTGAGGGGTATCCTACACCAAACCCTGATAGTTCAAGTCAAGACATGCATGCCATGGGCCCACGGACCGGGTCCAGCGTGTTTAGCCGCTTAAAGGAGACCCTTAGTAGAGCTACTCGCTCCGAACATGCGGTTAATGAAATAAATGAAGGGAGTGGGGAAGTAAATTTGTCATTCATGCCTAAAATAGACCCTATGCTTCTTGAGAGTGTGCATGTGAATGTTCCATCCACTGCACCTCCTAATCCTTTAGGACTATCTCCCTTTGAGGTTCTACTACCCGATGGTAGGAGTCTTGCCGAAGTGCAAGAGATAGAACACTATATGCAAGCAACAAGGGAGAGGGAAATTGAGAACCTACGAAAGCTAGAACAAAGTCGAGCCCTGAAAGAAAAGGCTCCTATGACAACAATCATGCCAGTCGAGCAACTGAGTGCTCCCAAGGTAGCAGTCACGGAGGGGCAAGCAATGGGGAGCAATAATGCTTCCACTTCAAGGGAAACCTCCAGCACGCCAGGCCTAGATGGGATATTCCTAAATGAAAATTGGGAGTATGACCTACAAGAAGAAGCTTTAACTGATCGGTACACAGGACACACCTATCATGTCGGTTGGTTAGATGTTCTATAATCCACATCGGGTGCTACCAGCATAGATGAGCAACAACAGAAAGTCTGTGATGTTCTCCATAGGATTGTCAAGTTAGAAAGACAGAACACAGGGATCAACATGCCTTCAACAGGCCTAATGAGATTCTTGGATACGGGAAAGGCCAAACAACCAACCCTATCACAAATGGAGACTCCCTCAGTGAGCCCCCTTGATCCTCCATATGTTGTTTCGCCAGGAGCCTCAGTACAATCTGAACCCACAAGTGGCAGCTTTACCTTCCCAGATCTAGCTCATCTTTCTCTTAATGACACTACGGCTACCATGCATATCCCAGTGGTGAGCATGACAAGAAGTACACCATGGAGTTCATTTGTTAACACTGCGCCGATGCCTAGTAGCACAGTGCCCCCAACTATACCTACATGTATGTATCAATCATGTGCACCTGTCGTACCTCAGCCTCATGTAGCTCCTACACCTCCGATTATTCCACGAGCTTACAATCCACAATGGCATTATCCAAGCTCTTATACAAGTGGAGCCATGCCATTTAATAATAACATGCCATATCAGGCACACCCTATGCCTAGGGCCACGCTTGTAAACTTTGGACCACCGTCTGGTACACCACCATACGAAATATGGGACCCAAGAGCTGCGCATATGCCAAGGCCAAGGCCAACTCCCATCTCACATGTGGTTCCAGGAGCACATACATCCATTATACCTGCTCAAATAGGAGATTTGGCAACATTTGCTCAAACTATCGGTCGCTCTATTGCGGAAAACATGTGTAGTGCACCTGATAGAGAGCCTAGGAGCAAGGCAGTTCAAGTAGCTAAGCTCACACAGAAATTCAGTGGAGACGGAGATGCTAGAAGCATATGGAATTCTTTGAACATGTGTGCGATTCCTTGGAAGAGCACAATGAGCTACATAAGTGTAAGGCTTTGAGTTTGACCCTAAGCGGAAAGGCTAGAGATTGGTATAGAACCTTAAGAGTAGAAGAGAAAACGATCTACTCTACTCTTAGGAGACTGTTCTTAAAAGAATACATACGAGAGGGAGTACTTTGGGGTGTAGCCTCTCAGCTCCAGAAATCCCAACGAGAAGAAGGTGAATCCGTGAGAGACTTCATTAGTCGCCTAAAGAATTTGAATTCTCGATGCAATCCAAACGAGCGATTCAACAACAACCAATTGCTCGATAGATTCATTAGGGGACTACGACATGAAAGTATCTATAATGGCCTAGTCATTAGAGGTATCACTACTTGGGAAGCAGTCACCATGAATGCAATCCAATTGGAGGATAATTTAATGATTGCAGGAGAAAGAGTGTCTGTCGAGCCGAAGTCTAGTAGCTCGCAAGCGTCAGGGCATGAGCCAATGAAGATAAAGACAATCGTGAAAGAGAAAACGATATCTGAGATGACTTTGGCAGATCTCACCAAGGCCATCCAAGAAACCCTTAGGGGTAATCCTGCTCCACAAAACACTCATATGTATCCAAGAAGGGAGCAACAATGGTGCTCAATTTGCTTGGGCTCACATACTACGAGTGAATGCCCTACTTTCAGAGTAAATTTTAACGGGACTTGTAACGCGTGTGGTAGGTATGGCCATCAAGCGAAGGATTGCCTAATGCTCAAACGCATCATGGAAAATAGACCGCCTATAGCTTGGGCAGACTCACCTCGAGTTCCTGCATTGATGCCTACCCCACCCATGGAGCAACAGTTGCCATTACAGCACATGGTCCTTAGAACCCAAAATGTGGTCCAAACCACACCGTTGCCACCTCCAGTGCTAGGACCGCAACCCCCTCATCCAAGAGTTACACCTATGAACCAAATAGGTTGCGAGTCATCTAGTACTTATGTAGATTGCGAAGAGTACATAGACTCTAGTATCACGTATGGAGTCGACATGCTTGAGGAGCGTCCCATGTACTATATGGAAGACCATTGGGGACAAATCAAACCGGTATATCAAGCTGCTGCGCTAGCAGCAAGAGGCCAAAACATTAATAGTTTTGCCAGGAGACCACCTCTTCAGTGCTACGAATGTGGTGGACCACATCGAGTAGCTGAGTGCCCCATTAGAATGCAAAAGAATGCTGCACTAATGCAAAAAAGTCAAGGGAGTGCATTGGCAATGCCAATACTCATTTGTAATCGTTGTGGCATAGATCATTTGATCGCACACTGTCCTAACAATCCAAACACGCCGAAAATCACACCATTGAACTTAATAGAGATTGTTGATGGGACACCACCAACTATAAACATAGAACCAGTGAATGCACTCACACGGTCGATGCTCCAAAAGCAAAATTACATCCTCAAAGAGAGATGTTGCATCCATTGGCCGAGCGAGAAAGAAGAAAACACGAAGAAAGAAATCCCTTCATGCTTCTAGCTCAAAACCTAGTTCAAAGACTAACATAGGGACAGGAGAGGATCCCGTGTATATGAATGACCCTGAGGATGACTCAGATTCGATAGAGACCACGGAGACCAAAACTGTTACTACAAAGGAAAAAGCCAGTGAGGAGGATCACGAGAGGGAATTGCGACGAACCCCAAAAGAGTATTCAAAGTTAAACCACCCAGTTGCGAACCCCCAAGATAAGCCACGAGAGACAAAAAATGAGTATTGCAAGAGAAAGATTGGAACCTATCCAAACCCAACAGTGGAAATTGAACGAGTCCAACAACTGAGGGGTTTGGTGGAAGAAACTCAACGAACATTAGAACCTGAACCCAAACATATCCAGATGTCAGACAAAGTGTTTCCCACACAAGTTCAACCTCACAAGAACTACAGGCCGTTAGCTATACCCAGTATCATTCGGGAAGAGAGTGAGGGTAGGACATCTGAAAGTGGACACATACCTTTCCTACTAGAGAGAATGTTCAATGAGGGAATGCCCGACCCCCTTGAGGAAGTGGAGATTCCATCTTCACCATTCTCTTGTCACGGTCCTACGTCCCACAAGATGCCATTAAATGTTGCCAAATTGATGGATTTCATGTCTTCAGAAGTTAGAACCACCATCATGTCCAAACTATATAAAGACCCCGAGCTAGTCTCAGCTCTTCGAGCCTTCCTCAATGGAGAATTACAGGCCGGATTACCACAATTTTCACATATGAACAAACCTGACTCGGTAATGAATGATGAGGAACATTTAGCACCACCATCTGACCTAGCGGGACATGAATCTGTAATTGAAGTACCCGTTAACAAGTTGGGGCAATACTTTGAAGGTGATGAATCTAATGCTACTCTACCAATCACTACTAAAGGATTAACTGTAAAGGGGGTCCTTGACGGTGGTGCGGGAGTCAGCATGGTGACAAAGAGTTGTTGGGAGTCTATGGGGCAACCTCACCTTGAAGCCACAAGCGTAGTGGTAAAAATGGCTAATGGATCTATTGTTACGCCTATTGGAATGCTAAAGGATCTCAGGATCAAAGTCTTGGGACAAAAGGTAAGGCAGACTTTCATTGTTATGGATTTTTCCAAGCATCCTATGTCATTTGAGATGATCATAGGGCGTCCATTCATGAGGGGAGCAAAAATGGTGCATGACTGGTCCAAAAACCACGTCTACTTACAGTTCCAAGACTCTGTCATTCGAGTTGATCTTTTAAGTGGTCGAACACATCCTCTAGGAAATAAATTCATCATTGATAATCGATCAGACAAAACAATTCACTCAGCTCCATTACAGTATTGTTACACGTGTAACGAAGACACGGATATTGGGGAGAACTCTCTTTATATGGATATCCTACCCGGAATGGCTGAGTCAGACAATGTCAATTGGGTACACCTAGCGGCAACTATAGATACATGGGGAGCTAGAGGAACAACCTGGGTAACACCAGATGGGGAAGAGGTACCACACATTGCACCAGTAAACATGTTAGGTGTAGCGCATGTAACATCCGATGATAAGAAAGAGGCACACCTACCTGAGAGTGAAACCGATGATTCCTCAAAAGCTTCAGGCCAATACACATCAGAAACGGAATCTCAGGGAGAAATGGATTCAGAACCTGAAGAAACATCGAGTGAACCAAGTATAGACACTGAACACTCAAGGCCTAGTACGACCATCTATGGTAATTTATATGAGAGTGAAGAAGATACAAGCAAAGACCTATCAGGAGAGTCGAGTTCAAACATTTACCAAAATCAAAACCTTAACAAGAAACAAAGGTCATATAAGAGACGACGATATCGAGCAAATGTGAGAGCTAGGATAAACAAGGAAAGATCTACTGCAGAATGGCTTAGCTATCTAGGGGCATGTGATGCTCATCGAAAGCTAGTAGACAATTGGGGTGAACATCTCCAGAGTGTCATGTGGTGCAGCCCGCGACCAATTGACCTCGCTCAATTGGAGGTTACAGAGCCGAAATTGAGTCGAACTATAAGAAGACGTCAAAACCAAGAATTAGCTCAACAACAAAAGGAGGCAAAACTAAAAGAAAGGTCTCTGTCAGGGCAAGAGCCTGCTGACTTACATACGGCTCCTGAACATTTTAAATCTTATACCACGGGGGAGCGAAAGGTTGTGTATGCCAAATCCCAACGATTACCTACCAATGAAAGCAGTGGAGTCTATGATGGTCCAGCGGTAGTTAAAGAGATAGAATTAGTAGAACCAGGTGAGGAGTCTAAACCAGTCTTTATTGCTCAAGACCTTACCGAAACTGAAGAGGCTATACTTAAGGATCTCCTCAAGGAATACAAGGATATCTTTGCTTGAACATATCATGACATGAAGGGCGTCCCACCTTCTGTGGTGCAACATATGATTCCCATGATCAACACTGCTAAATCCGTCCAGCAACGACCCTATCCAATGAATCCTAAGTACGCCAAAATTGTACAAGAGGAGATTGAAAAACTTATCCAATGTGGATTCATATACCCTATTGAGCACTCAGAATGGGTTTCTCCAATAGTCATTGTGCCAAAAAATAATGGTAAACTAAGAGTGTGCGTGGACCTCAAGAAAGTTAATGCAGCTACTAGGAGAGATCATTATCCTTTGCCATATTCAGAACATGTGCTTGAAAGAGTTGCGGGCAAGGAAGCTTATAGCTTTTTAGATGGGTACTCTGGTTACAATCAAATCACAATTGCATTAGAGGACCAAGCTAAAACTGCTTTTATCACAGAGTTTGGAGTGTTTTCATTTCGTGTTATGGCTTTTGGCTTAACAAATGCCCCTGCTACATTCCAATGATTAATAAACACTGTGTTTAAAGAATTTCTAAGGGAGTTTTGTGAAGCTTTCCTAAACGACCTTTGTGTTTATTCTTCTTGGGAGAAGCATTTGTTATATCTACGAAAAATATTTGAAAGGTGCAGATTTTATTGCATCTCATTGAACCCTTTCAAATGCCAATTTTGGGTTAAGCATGGAGTCATTCTAGGGCATATAGTGTCCAAGAACGGGATATCCACAGATGAGAGTAAGATTAAAGCCATTGCCGATTTACCACCACCTACGAACTATAAAGGAGTTCAAAGATTTATGGGCCATGTTGGTTATTATCGAAGATTTATTTTAAACTTTGCCCAGATAGCGCGTCCATTGTACAAGCTTCTTATCGAGTTTCACTGGACGGAAGAATGTCATCAATCTTATGAGTTATTAAAGAAGGCCCTAACAAGTGCTCCAATCCTGCGAACACCTGATTGGAATGTACCTTTTCATGTGCATATTGATGCATCAAATTTTGCTATTGGGTGTGTTCTAACTCAACCAGGAGAACATAAATTGGACTACCCTATTAGCTTTGCAAGTCGCCAATTAAATGATGTCGAGATAAACTACACTACTACAGAGCGCGAAGGTCTAGCTATGATTTACGCAGTAAAGAAATTTCGCTATTACCTTCTTGCTACCAAGTTTGTGTTTTATGTTGATCATCAAGCATTGCTATATTTGGTAAAGAAGCCGTGTTCCACAGGTCAAATTACACGATGGTTGTTAATTCTTCTTGAGTTTGTTGACTTCACCGTTGTTGTGAGGCCTGGGAGAAAACATGTCATGGCGGATCATTTATCTCGTATCCCTAATGGCGAAGCTCCTACGGGGGTTGATGATGAATTGCCTGATACTCCTTTGTTCATTGTTGAGACAATGCCTGAATGGAGTGAAAAGATTGTTAACTTCTTAGTTAATGGTTTTCCACCCAAAGAACTGCGAAAAGATATAGCTCGAAAATTAATCAAGGAATGCGAACCCTATTGCTTACTGGCTGGAACTCTCTATAAGAGAGGAAAAGATGATGTTCTTAGACGTTGTGCCCGCGAGGATGAGTATTTATATATTCTACAAGAGGCACACATGGGCGTAGTTGGTGGTCACTTTTCAGGAAAGTTGACTGCCCGAAAGATCTAACAGTCAGGCTATTGGTGGCCCACTCTGTTTACGGATGCATCACTTTTTGCAAAGGGATGTGATGAATGCCAACGCTTCAAGAAGCCACAAAGAAGTGATAGGATGCCTCTACATCCCATCAAGGTAACCCAACCATTTGAAAAGTGGGGCTTAGACTTTGTAGGACCGATTAGTCCTGCTGCACGTAACACGCAATCACGATATATCATTGTGGCTACCGACTATGTAACCAAATGGGCTGAAGCAAAAGCAACACGAAAGGCGGATGTAAAAACAACAGCTAAGTTCCTCTTTGAGAACATTATCACACATTTTGGATGCCCCTTTGAACTTGTGAGTGACAATGGAACTCATTTTATAAATGAAGTAATAAAAGAACTCACATCAAACTTCATGATATCTCACCACAAGTCTACACCCTATTATCCCCAAGCAAATGGCCAAGCTGAGAGTACCAACAAAACTCTCATCTCCATTTTGACAAAGACAGTTGAGGCTAATCGCATTGATTGGGACCTAAAGCTTACATCAGCTTCATGGGCTTATCGTACTGCGTATAAAGTTGCTATTAATTGCACACCGTTTAAAATGGTGTATGTCCAAGAAGCAGTTATGCCATGGGAGTTTGTCATTCCTAGTCTTCGAGTAGCTTCTCAAGAAGGTTGGGATGGTAACCCCTTAGTTGAGCGATTATATATCCGGGAAAGACTAGATGAAGAGAGGCAATTAGCTGTGCGAAATGCTCTAGTGGAGAAGGATAGGAGAAAGAAGTGGTTCGATAGCCATTTAAAGGATAAAGACATCAAGGTTGGTGATAAAGTTCTTATGTACGTGGTACGTAATGAAAAGAAGAAATTGAAATACGCTGGTAAGGGACCATATCGAGTGTGTGAAATTACCCCGCAAGGTACCATTCGTGTGGAGACTCTAGATGGAGTTGAAACCATTGGATTCCTTAATGGGAGTAAATTCAAAAGATATTATGATCCTCTAAGCCAGGAAGAGTTGCAAGCCATCCATCAAAAGAAGGCTGCCAAGGAACAAGCAGAGCTTAAGAAAATCCAAGCAAGAGTTGAGGCTCAAGAATGACAACAACGTCTTAGACGCCAACGAGAGGCTAATCTGGGAATCACGCAAGCATTTTTCGAGGACACAGATGACGACTCATTAGAATCTGAGCCACCCCTACGATACCCAATTGAGCTAAATAGCCCCTATGGGAAAGTACTATACAATGCCTTATTAGATACGGGAGCTAAAAACAATTTGTTATCCTATGGAGTTTGGTGTCAATTAGGGAAACCGACCCTATCCCCGAGTACGATGCAAGTCAAGGGCATTAATAAAAAGAAAAGTGTTATTCTTGGAGTCCTTCAGACCCCTATTGTCTATGACAATGGAAGCATAGTGTAGAGGTTTCTAGTCATGCCCGCGGGAGCTATGGAAGGCAACGTAAACCTGGGATGCACGTGGATGTTGGCAACCAAATGCACTATTGATTGGGATACTCGTAGTGTCACGATGCGACCACCGACTCTTACCCCTATCATTCAAGCAAAGTCACCTACGTTGCAAACTCTAGCAAGGTTGAAGGATAGCCAACATTCACAAGCCAAGGTGGTTAACTCGTCTTTGCCGGCTATCCATGAACCTAGCACTTCAACACTTGTAGTTGCAGCAAGCAATAATATTGCAAGTACTCAACCTGCACGACCTAAGAGTACATATCAATGGGTCCCCAAGGCCTTACTTCCAACTACCTCAACCCTCCAATCCATTTCAAGAAAAAATTTCCCTGGAGAACCAAGAGCGCGCTCTAGGAGATTCAAGACCAAATCACGATGGATTCCAAAACGACTATTAGAAGCCCAAGGCTACTATGATGAAAATGAGCAAATTTGGGTACCTAAACGTAAAATGTGTCCTTCCCTATCGACAACAAACCCATATGAGTCAAACAGTGTAACGCTAAAGCCAATGGCAGACCGTGGGAAGGGAAAGATCACAGAATGCTACACACCTAGTCTAGAGCTAGTTTGGGCTCCAAGGCAAAACCAATTTATTCCACCTAGCTTAGGAAGGGGGGAGTTCCTTGAAGCTTCTAGCTCCTCATGTAATTCATCCATAGAGGTAAAAGCTTCTACACAGCCTCCATCTATAGTAGTGGACCTCCATGAAGCTACAAAAGAATCCACACCTCCCAGTGTTCAAGAATCACCTGATGAACCACTTCAAGTTCGATCCTGGGAGAGTACCTTACCACCCTTGCAACTTGACGAGGCACCTAGGGTAATAGAAAACTACTGGCAAAAATCCTCACCTATTACCAACTGGAACAATTGGTTTCAAAGGGTGACGACATCATTTCAAACGGTATGATCTACCCAAGGAAGGGGGGAGTGTTTGTGGACATCCATCATTCACTTGCTTCCCTCTCAACCTTTCTCCCTGACCTCTTAATCTCCAATCTTAGGGAATGTATATATAAAGCCTTATACTCACAAAAACAAGATAAAAAAGTAAAAGAGCAAGAGCCATAACACAAATCATAAAAACAAATTATGCACAAGAACACAACCCTTGTAATATTTGCACTCTAACCATCATCTATTTGCGTGTACAGATATGGCTAGTACGCTAGAGTCATCCACTCCTGCCTTGGGTGAGAGGTACCCTCGTTACTTTTCACAAATATTTCACATGGTCTTTCCAGTGCTTGCATGTGAATGGGATTTGATAGGTACGCTAGCATGTGAGAGGAATTTTGAGGAGTTAGAATGGCTGATAGGTCTCTTGACCACGTCTGATCCATACTTAGTAGAGAGCGTTTCTCCCATTGCACAAGCCTACCCTTTTGACCAAGATGACTATAGGCGTCTAGTGACCTTCTTAGTAAACATGGGCACCTATGATGAAGAAGAAAATTTACAGGACTACACGGATGGCACATATGGTCTCATGGATGATGAATTTGTTTATCTCGACGACGAGGATAGGGGTTTAGCCTTAGGGTTTCCCCCCAACCTCTACAATATCCTATTCCCTTGACTCTCTAGGGGAGTGCAAATAATTAGGTTAGGGTTCCTTATGTTTTTTGTTGTGTTCAATAAGTGTTGGTACCTTTTCCCACTAATGTGCCTCCTGGAGGTATTCCTTTTGTTTCCTCGTGTGTACAGGAGTGTGTTGCTATTGATAGGATTTGGACCTTCATGGAATCTTTATCTCGACTCACTCTTCAAATCAAGCGCGACCATCGACACAAACAGGTGTTTCTTGTCCATTAGCATTGCCCCTTATCTTTTTTGCATCTATGATTGTCTGCTTTAATTGTGATTGGTAGGATAATATCCAGCACATTTGCTTAGTAACAAACATTTAATTCAATGTAATTTTTTGTCATAATCACTTGTCTAGGTTTAAAAATCAAGCAGTCCGACTAAGCTAGTTTGACCAAGTTAGGTGTTAGAGATCTTCTCTTAATACCATGGGGAATGCCTTCCTAATAATCAATGGTTACTTAGGTTCTTAATCCGATTTAGGCAGCATTGTGTGAAATGTACTAGGGCTTTCTAGTGGGCTTGACCCTATTGACCTTTAGCTTAAGTATTATAAAGGGAGTTTACTAGTGTGATGAGCCTGGGGAGGTGTATCAGTGTTATATGACCCCCCAAAGTTACAAAATTAAAAGGCTGAAAATGAACAAACAAAAAATCAAAGTGCCACACTGTAAAATCTTAAGCTGGAAGAGAAATCTCAGCTTGATTTGGTACTTCACTCACATGTATTGCCTATGGTACTAGAGCCCTAGAGGTTCCCAGTATGGGCGCATTTCCTTGAAAAGCAAAAAACCCAAGGCATACAAAATAAGCACACACATCAAATTGAATCACTGTGAAAACACTTTGGGGGGTCAAAGAAAAGGTAATCAGTCAGGCGATGATTTCATGAGAAATTCCTTTTATCGTAGCTTAACTACAAGGTCCTCTAAGTATAGCCTCTAGTCAGCCCTCGAACATGAAATACTTGGCTCTCGCGATTAAACAACTTAATTGACCAGAGAAAATTAAGAAGCTTACCCATGGTATTAATATTCGATCTCTAGTGCCTTTCGATCGTCAAATTAGCGACCCCAGACTTGTTTAATTTTTTACCTTTACATCTGTTTATGCATTTGATTACATTGCAATTTAATTTTCATTGCTGACAAATTGTTTGAAATTCTTTTACCAATCAATTTGTCTACCTAAAACTGCATATGCTTTTTAATCACTTATGAGAATGCAATTACTGTGCCAATGTTGTTTGATTTTGCAGTGACTGAAGAAGGCTAAGGACATTCATCTCAAATGCTCTTCCACCTCGACGAACGAGCTTCAACTCAATAGCTTCCGAGGACAGAATCTACATCACGAAGGGGGACATGTTAACCCTCACGGCTCACGGACACCCCATCACCTACAACGGACGTGTATTATGTATTTGGTAGAGTCAGGTACCGGGATTGTCGGACCAATAGGAAAAGGGTAAGAGTGATCGCCGATGAGAGGCACACTCTAACTGGGACATTCAAGGGATTAGTTGGCTAAGCATGGGCGCCCAAGTGTGAATGGGGTGAGCTCATATAAAAGCCAACTAAACCTAAAATTCATTCATTCTCTCATTTGTGCAATAGAAGAGTGCTCTTGCTCCATCTCCATCTCCATCTTCTTCTTCTTCACCTCCTTGTGTGTGTGTGTGTATGTGAGAGAGAGAGAGAGAGAGAGAGAGAGAGAGAGAGGGAGAGTGTGTGTGCGATCGAGCATTACGAAGGCACGACGGCGGCGAAGCGGTTGAGCGCGGCACGACTGCAGCTTCTTCTTCATCGCGGCGAGGAATCCACCACGAAGGCAAGCGTAGAGCGGTGAGTGACACACCCTTTGCTCTCTTGAGCTTGCTAGTTTAGGCTTGTTGTGTGCTTGGAGCCATTTGTGGCTCGCACACGGTGTATCGGCAAGTCCCTTGCTTCGACAGTGCGGCAAGGAGCGCACAGTGGTTAAGAATGCTTCACCACTCCCCCTGAACATCACCATTAAATGGTGTTGCAGTTCCAGAAAAACTGTTGCAATAACAGTATAAAAATTTAACCACGTTTTAGGGGTTTAGCACCACTAAAAAGTGGTTCTGAGACATTCAAAAGTGTAGAGACATGTATAGTGCAGAGACATGTAAAGTGCAGAGACATGTATAGTGCAGAGACATGTAAAGTGCCAGAACTTCTGTATATTACAAAAATTATATTACAACAATTATCCAGAAACTTCTACATATCCACCAAGAATGTACAATATATAATGTTTCTTAAATTACAGATGTACAATCTCATTCATCTCCATTTATAACAAAGTGCTCAAAGACTAGACTCGAAAGTTCATCTTTGGGATTGCTTATGGGGTTTGCCTTTGTATACTCTCGGGAATTGGGGGTTAGTGCCCATCTGCACAGCCATGGCAACAGTGTGCGCGCGAGGTAATCAGAGTCGTGGTCTTCATCAAGAGTATCAAAGGTGGGTGGACATATACAATTGTCCCAGACATTGCGCAGATCTTTATATCTGGAGTCATCTACCAGCAATGTCCGAGAGAAGTCATATTCTGGAAACTTGTTCCAGACATGGTAAAGGGGCTTGAAACACACAGGTTCACTTGCAAGGTCTCTTGGAGCTCCAGCAATCTCTTCAAAATACGACCACTTCTCACATTGCCAGTTTGAGAAGAGATCCCTAAAGTAATAAGTCATATGTTCCCATATGTCTGGCCAACATGTACTGAGGATTAGCTCAATGTTAGCAGTAGTACAAGTGCTCCAAATCATTGCATCTGCTATTTGCCTCAAATCCCAAACAAATTGCTCAACATCTCTACGGTAGTAGATCCACAACTTCTCATCCACTCTTTTTAGTTTAACTCTACCGGAAGCTGGACGTGGAGGGTGTTTAAGTTGTCCAGTCTTTGGATCACGTTTGGTTACATCTCGTTTCACGAATAGTCCATCGAGATCAAGGATGATGAGCTTTTTGATCTTGCAGAAATTTGAAACAAGATATCCCCATCCAGGGCAGTTTGGTGAAATCTCCTCAATTTCGGGGCAAACTGCTGGTTCCTAGTCTTCCTCTACTTTATCTGGTGTTACATCTGCATCCTGCTCTACATCCTGCCTAGCTGCTATGTCTTCAACCTTCTCATATGGTTCTTGAACATCTCCAATCCAGCTAAGTTCTGCCATAGACAAGTACCATGCCTTAAAAACCTCAATCAGACTGACATATTAACCTTTTCAAAATACACTTGAAAAGTATACCTTCTAGGCTATTGATTTTCATTTCATTAATTTCCTGAACTTCTATGGCAACAGTCCACTTGGCAGGACATACTGGAGAAAAAATAAGCTCTACTTGAAGATCCTCATGATGATGTCGGAAAGAACAATACGAGTACAATAAATAGAAAATCAATGAACAATATGAGTACAATAAATAGACAATCAATGAGCAATAAACAACTAGTGAACGAAAAATAAAGACGTTGTTTCATTATCATCAAAATGAGGGTACAAAGACAAAATTACAAAGAGGCTACAAAGCACAAAAGGTTAATAGGGGCTACAAATGTTTCTTGCGGAACTTTGGTTTGGGAGGTCTAAGGTTGGGTGCTTGGAGGTTAGTCTTTTTCCGAGCAGATGAAGGCTCCTTGGATTTTTTACCACCTGGAGTAGACTCTGGAGGCTCAAATGCAACCTTAGCTTTTTTCTTTGGTGTGGTGAGATCTTTAGTGTTGCTCCTCTTTTTCCTACGCCCCAAAATCTATGCACAAACATCTGAAATAAGAAGATCCGAGTCCTCATCAGACAAGTTCACTGTTGTATCCTTTTCAATTGGCTTCTCAGATGATTTTTCAGCGTCCTCTACGTCCTTGTTCATTGCACGTTCTGGCTTCAGAGGCACCTCGGCTGACTCCTTGGATGTGTCACCTTGAGCTCCCACTACATCTGCTCTTTTTTCAGCCCTTTTTTCTGCCTTTTGTTGGTCCGGAGTGTCTTCACCTGCTTGTTTTTGGGATGCATTCTTATCCCCGCACCCACCACACATGCTATCAATATTGGGCTTGCCTGATGACCCAGCTTGGGAGCGTGCTACATAAAAGACAATGTAATAATACTCAATATTAAGTTATGTGAACATTCAAAGAGAATAATGTTCCACAGAATATTACCAATTCCATCAACAGGAGATCCAAAGATGCCTTCCATTGGATCTTTCTCTGCAATTACATGGAGAAAAGAAACAAAATGGTCAAGAAATGAATCTACAATCAGCTTCATATCATAAGGTATAAAAACATCGATTACCTGTACCAACATGCTCATCCATGTTTGCCTCTCCAGGTGCCAGCAGCTTCAAAGCATCTTTTAAAGGTTCCTCACATCCATGAAATAGACACTGGCCGGCAGTCTTACAGGCAGTTACAAAACAAAGTGGGTGATAAGGATGTTGACACCGGAGCATGTAGACACCGGTAACAACAGTCTTCATGATAGACATCCCACAAGCAACACAATCACCTAACTGCACACATCTATTGTCCGATCCCAAATGAACAGGCGGCTTGACAGGAAGGATAGGCATTCTTGACTTGAACAAATTAATAATCGTTTCCACAAATCAAAGATGCCATTTCGCCACTTCTACTTCCCATAACAAAGTGTCATGCTGACCCTGTAAAAAAATAGCACTGTGTACTTTATAAAACAATATAAGTGTTTGTGCATTACTTTCAAGAGTCTTCATCACTTTATGTGGCACCACTTAAGAGTGTTATATAAACACATTTAAGTGGTATTTTACCATATAAAATGGTCTCTAACCATTTTTTTCTAATTAGAGTTTAACCACTTTTAAGTAATATCAACTACTACTAGGTGAATCAATCAAGCTTACATACCTGTAATAACTGTGCTGCCTCTTCACCTAGGTTATCGAGATTGTGCACTTCAATATCAAGTCCCATGTCTTTGAGAGCCTCCTTTCTGATTTGAATCAAGGTCTCAAGCTTTGCCATTGCTTCTTCGTTTGGTACAAGCCCAGCCTTATGCAACTTGAGTTCCTCCATATCCTTGTTCAGTCTCTTTACGATCTTGGCGGTGCCTCGCATCAAACCAACCTGCTCATCTCTCTTTGTCTTTGATTGATCTAAAGCAATTTTTATTGCTTCGAGACATTGCTGCTTCTCTTTTAACTTTTCAGCAGCATTAGCCTTCATGTTAGAAATAGCTGCTACATCAGCCATTGACGCAAAAAATGTAGTCGAGGAAACATTTGACATTCCAAATGTTCCCATCGAGCCAAAGGCACGCTTCTCTAGAAATTCCTCCTTAGCCTGCCCTGAAAATTGATGTCCACCTGAGTATGTCTGCCAATCAAAGCCTGTGCCAGTACTGTCAGTGTAATTAGACATATTTTCTGCATTAAATTTCCACTCGCTTCCAAGACATGGACCGTTTGTGGACCTCCATTTCTCCAATTTCCTATTTAAAGTTTTTTGTTGGCATAACATTTTGATAACACCTTCAGCATACACAGCCCATGCAACTAAACCTTTAGAATCTTCAGCGCCCTTGCACTTCTGCCACGTAAATCCATGTGCAAAATGCACTCCTACCTCGTTGTTTGGGGGAGCTCCCTGATATACTTTGTGGTATAGTAGGAGACATTCTTCATACATTTCAGGCCTCAGCCCCTTTAAATGCATCTTCTCCTTTTGGTGGCGCTTGTAAAGCCATACCCTAAGCCACTCCTCATCTAAGAAATCATCATCACATAGGAGCTTCGGATCCTAGCCAACCAAGCCATATTCGGTATGAAAATCTTCCTTGGTGAAGCAAAATTTTGTTTGAGTGGGTAAGGCCACTCGTGGTACTGTCCACCTCCCTGTAAAAACATATATGAATTCATGTTAGTATGTAATGAGCCATAATTAAACTTGTTTTATCAACAATAAGAAGTGGTTGAAATGATTTCTGCACCATTCTCAGTGGTACTATAAAATTTTTAAGTGGTGGTGTACCACTAAATGGTTCTCAACAACTTAAAACTGGTTAGGAAACACTAAAAAGTCCTGCTACACCACTATTTGTTGGTGATACATCACCTTTTGGTGTTTCTTCACCACTTTAAAGCGGTGCTCCAGCACATAAAAGTGGGTTGAACCACTGTTCAATTGTGCTACACCGATGTGAATTGTTGTACACAACTTAAAACCGGTGCTACACTCCTAAAAAGTGATGCTACACCAATAGAATGTGGTATCTCCTTGTAAAGCTTCATCACTTAAAAGCACTTAACCACCACTTTTAGCAAAGATGCAGAACTAAAGATTATTGCACTTTTGTAAAGCATCACTAAAAAGTGGTTCTACAGCACGGAAAGTGGTGGACCATCACGCACCACCACTTAAATGTGATTTGAACCACAAAATGTGGTGACCACCACTTTATTAGTGTTTACCACTTTATACCAAATAACGTTCAGGTTAAGAAGCACCACTTTTCAGTGGTTCTACACACTTTTAAGGTACCGAATAACGTTCTAGTTAAGAAGCACCACTTTATAGTTGTGTTCACCACTTTATAGTGATGTTGACCACTTTAAAGTGGTCTTTACCACTATAAATACCACTTAAATGTGATTTGAACCACAAAAAGTGGTGAACACCACTCTATTGGTGTTTACCACTTTATACCAAATGACATTCAGGTTAAGAAGCACCACTTTTCAGTGGTTCTACACACTTTTAAGGTACCGAATAATGTTCTAGTCAAGAAGCACCACTTTATAGTTGTGTTGACCACTTTATATTTGTGTTGACCACTTTATAGTGATGTTGACCACTTTATAGTGGTCGTCACCACTAGAAAGTGGTGCTTCTTAACTAGAACGTTATTCGGTACCTTAAAAGTGTGTAGAACCACTAAAAGTGGTACACCATCGTGATGCTTCACTTAAAAGTGATGGTTCACCACAAAATAGTTAGGGTTTTCCACTGGAAAGTGATGCACCCATTATATCGCCAGTTTTTACTAGAGCCTTACCTCTTTTTAGTGTTGCCCAGCACTTTAAAGTGGTCCAATATCACTTTTAAGAGATGGTGCATCATATCAGCATAACTATGTAGTGATGCAACCATGGTTTCTGCCCAACTTTAAAGGGTGTTGCAGGTGCACCACTTCAACACAGCCTATCAGTGGTGTTGTACCCATAAAAAGTGGGGTTCACCCACTTGATATTTACTAGTGGTGTGCACACTACTTTTTCCTAATAAAGAAACACTTTAATTGAATCCATGGGGGAAATACCTGCATCTAACCTGCTGAACATTTTTCTTCTTAGGTGTACCCTTGGGGGACTCGGAAGTTCTTTTTGTAGCATGCATGTGCAAAAAATTCAGAAATTTTACAAGACATAAAACCAATTTTAGAAATGCATGCATGATGCATCTAACCTGTTTTGATAGGCGACTCGTGCTTAGAGCTCTTTCCCTTCCTAGGTGTACCCTTGTCAGAGTCTGAAGGTCCTTTTGTACCCTAGTTCTTCATCCTGAAAAAATCACAAATGCCACATAGATACAACATCAATAGTTAAATGCATTCATGCTTGAACCTGCATGATGCATTCGTATAAGCATGCACACACAGTTGATAAAATCTGCATTCATGCTTCAAGCTGCATGATGCATTTTTATAAAGCATTCACAAGGGTGATCATTTAGATGTGCACAATGCATATGCATTACAGAAATAAATTCTAAACTCACACATGCATCATTAATAGTTACAATCCATGATTATCTTGCCACACATTCTTTTCTTTTTTTTTTGCAATACCCTCCCCAACAGAGGGCAGACCATATCGCCAGGGGTTGAACGTGGGTCCTTACCCACCCACCCATTCACTTTAACCACTAGGCCAAGCCCCCTTTGGTTATCTTGCCACACATTCAAAGACAAGCATACAGCGCTTCTACATCTGCATGAAGCATGTTAAAACATGGATCAATGCTACATGGAAATGCTACCTAGGAGAACCAGCCACATTCAAATTCAACCAACATTCGAGATAGAATGCTTCAAGCTACATGATGCCACATACCTGTTGCTGCTGTGCAGGGGATTTTTACTGAAGTTGATGACCATCCCAACAAAAAGTACTCCTCCTGAATTTGCTTGCTGTTGTTGTGATGTTGCTGCTTGTTGCTTCGGCTAGCAGAGAAATGCAAAGGAGGCAAGAAAGAGGGAATCAGAAACCTGAATGGTGCGGGCGAGACAGAGAGAGGGGGGAGGAACGAGCGAGACAGAGTGGGAGGGACGAGACTCGAGAGAATATTTGCATTAAGTGCTTGAAAGTACCTTGAGGTGATTATTAACCAGTAAGCGCTTTCACTTAGTACACGCCAAATTTTAACCCTTTTTTTTCATAAATTTTGAATTTAATCCCACTGTTTCAAACGCCCATTTTCTCAACCCCAAAAACCATATACTATATAGTGGCAAAAGCGGTCCACCTATACATGCTTTCACCCATTTGCGATAAGTTGTAGTCGGACACTTTCCCACAAGACCACCAAGCTTGTATAGTCATGTACAAGTTGGTTGCCGATTTCTCGCTCCTTGTATAACGCCATAATTCACACATATGATTATGCTCATCCTGGAAATTTTTATGCACGTTTGCATGGTGTGAATGTGCAAGCTCTGCTCCCAATGAAACAAACATGAGTGCTGTCTTCCTTCCATAACGCAATTTGCTCCAGCCTCATCTGCCATGAATCCTCTAAAATCAGTTGGACGGTGTCCGTTGTCCAAAAGTACCACATTCATCATTTCCTAGAACATGATTTATGACTGCGTGTCTTTTTCCTTCATCTTGCAAATGGATTTTTTTTGCATCTCTTGAATCCTGCAAAGATAAAAGATTGATCAATGCTACAAAGGAATGAAGAAGAAGTTGTACGTTGTCTTCGTAGGCGTTACACAGGATTGTAGACATGTGCTACCATTGTTGTCCACCCCACTACTTAATGCACGTGATTGAAGCAAACCCAACTTCTTCTCAAGTCCCCATTACCATCTTCGCATTCTATTTACCAGCTCGACACCAGATCTAGGTCCATTGATCGACATTTTGAATAAGTGATATCTTTTATTAGGGTCTATGGATTGTCCTAGAAATAGCATATCGTGGAAAAACCTATAGCCGCAATTTTTTTACAACCAAAGCAATTGAGACTTTGCACTGAGTCCAATCCGTGTAGAAGTTGCCTTTCTCATCCATTGTTTAAACCTAAGATAAATATCACATACATGGATGTTAGTCAAAAGGAAGGAGTTAAGAAGCTGAAACAACACCTTTGTGTATGGGTCAATGGCCGCATCTACTCCAATATAGAGATAAGCGCATTACTATTTAGTTGCTCCTCATTTTCTCAAACCAGCGCTCCCATTACCTTTTGCTTTGCAATATTCAATTGTAAATGCCAATGTCTAGTCGTTGGTGATTTAGACACAAGACAAGACACTAGTTCTCTCATTCGTTCTATTGCCGATTGCAAAACTCCCTTTGAGACAGGGTGGTTATGACTTTTAATGTGGATGAACAACTGGGTCCAGCTATATTCGGCGAGCAAGTAATAGACAATACAGGAACACTCTCAAAGCAGAACTAGACTTTGACCACAGTGGAAGTACCTTAGAATTTCATTTTTTGTGCTCAACATACCAATTGACATAATTGATGTAATCAACTTCCTTATCCAAGAAGTCTCATTTGGCCGTCCGTTTATCACATTGATTGAGCATGAACCATCTTTGCAGATAAGATGTCTAACACATTTACTTCTCTTTATTAAAGTCGGATACTTCATTCTGGAATTAACAAGATTAACCCAACAAAGGCCATCATACTTTTGATCCGTCCCTAACATTAACTATGTCTGGCCCATGGTCCAACTCATAAATGCAATCCCCATTGTACACATGGGGAACTTCATCAACCTTATTCTTAAACAAACACCTAGAAATTATTTGACTCAACTTGGGGTACTTGTGGCTATTAAGCACAATGTGCTCCAGTGTACTCTGTGTTTTCTCTACTTGGTTTAAACCCAAAGATATGTTTTTGTCTTTCTTCTCTTCTTCTATCCAAACATCTTGCATTGATTTCTAGAGAATAGAAAAAGAATATTGAAGCTTCTTGGTTGAGGTTCCAGCAACAAAACCTTCTTTTTCATCAATGGAGCTGTTAGATAACTTCACCGTTGTCACATTTGATCTTGAGGATATATCCACACCCCTGTTTGTGACCAACAAAAATTTTGTAGACAAAGTTGAATCCAATACAAATTGAAATTGATGACCTCATGTCACACCATCTTTCACCTGAATATGAATGTTCCTTTCTCCTTCTCTCTCTCTCTCTCTCTCTCTCTCTCTCTCTCTCTCTCTCTCTCTAGCTCATGAATCCAATACAAATTAAAATTGATGACCTAATGTCACACCATCTTTCACCTGAATATGAATGTTCCTTTCTCCTTCTCTCTCTCACTCTCTCTCTACTTTTGAATGTGTGTGTGTGTGTGTGAGAGAGAGAGAGAGGGAGGGAGAGAGAGTGAGAGTAGGAGGGTGAGTGAGGAAGAGAGAGAGAGAGAGAGAGAGAGAGAGAGAGAGAATGTAGAAATATAGAGATGAGAAGTAGAAAGTGAGATAGGAAGAGGAGAGGGAGGGGTGTAGATGCCTATTTAAAGGCCTAAATAACTAAAATTTATACACTTTGAAAAATTAAATTGGTGTAGAGCTTGAATTATTTGAGGTACTTTTCTCTCCCTATCCTTGTGTCCTTAACACCTTCTATCTCTTTGAGGTGGATCTAGAGAGAGGGAGGGAAGGTGTGGCCAGAGAGAGAGAGAGAGAGAGAGAGAGAGAGAGAGAGAGAGAGAGAGAGAATAAGGGAGAGAAAAAGAGAGAGGTAAAAAAAAAGATAACAAATTGTATCCATTTTTTTTCATATCAAAGCATTTGTGCTTTACTTTTTGTTCAGACTAAAAATGGCCAAGAAATCTGATGTTGGAGCTTACATTGAGTTTATTTACGATGGAGAGGCGATTGGTGTAGGCCAAATCAACAAGACGTCGAACTTGGCTCACCTTCATGAGAGCAAATTGCCATCTGGTTGCTTCTCCGTTGCAGTGTTTGAAGTATATGTTGGCAAGGATGCTCCTCTCTCTCATGTCCCTTCAACGAACGAAGAAATGACCACCCTGAAGAAGGCACAAAAAAATCTTATTTCGTGGCCTAAAAGCTATCTGATATTTTTTTGGCTCTATCTCAATTGGTTTTAGATTGGCTTCTCTTTGACTGTAAACTGTTAAATGACCCTTACAAAACTATTTTTTTAATGACCATTACTGTATTGTTTGTTTAGCGAGTTACCAAGACAGCACGGAAATAAACACAAGAAATGTCTCCATTTGCTAGTGTATCCCTATCCAAGAGCACGCCTAGCACTATGCCATTGCCACCTGTTGCGACATCAAAAATTTCTAAAAAGGAAGCAAAGGAAAAACAAAAGTGCAAGGAGCATCATCCAGTGTTGTAGCTGATGTTGACAACTCCAAAGAAGAGATCGATGATAGAGAAATGGAGGCATACATGACAGCAAGGGAAAATGTTGGAGGTGAATTTCCAATTAACAAAAATGTTGTCAAAACATCTTGGAAATTTGAAGATACATAAGAGCGTTTGAGTGTAAGAAAGCGGTAACTGTTGCAAAGTTTGGGCTTTAACATATTATGGACAATGCAGGTAGAACACGATACTCCATTGCCTTGGGTTCCTCTTTGCCGTTTGGTAAAGCTAGAGAGAGCAAGACATGCTAGCTGGGACTCCAAGTGGCTACAACCATTGGCCGATACATTCTTGTTGGAGGGGTATTATGAGCCTAAAGGATGCTTTATATGCTCACTTGATGCACCGTGCCATCCTTCCATCAATGTAGACGACGATATCTTGCAGACATGGAATTCCTTGTGGCGAGTAGCTAACGAGGAGTTTGAGGCCAAAATCAAAAGACACTTGTTGGGGTGACTTGTGCGGCAAAATGCTGTATACTTCGGATGGTAATCATAGGCTAACATCATGGATGGGAGTTCTTAAAGAGAGTAATTTCTGTTGTTAATGGTTTTAATATGCTCATGTCTTCTTAAATGCAGTTATTATGTGTCTTTCTCTTTGGTTTTAGGTGTTTCCTACGAAAAAGACGTCAATCTTCACCCAAGAGTTCGAGTTGAATTAGTGACAGTAGATTCTTCAAACGAGACTGATATGTTGAACAATGTTATGTGTATAAACAAGTAAGATCCTTTTATTCTAATTGGCTGAGCAACCAGCTTTATTGTCAATTTGTCTTGACGGTTTTGTTTTCAATCCCATGTAGATTGAACGAGATAGGATATGTGGCTACCTCTTACACGAACGTGCTATGGATGTTGCGGGCAATGGCCTTGCTTCAAAAGAGGTTATCATAGAGAAACTACCGTGTGTAGTTTATAGTTAGATGCAAGCAGACATTGACAAGAGGGTTGGAAAAAAATCATGGTACAATGTGTCCATTGCTCTAATGTCACACCGCATCGAAAAGTTCAATTAGTAATTAGCACAAATTGTTACTGTCAAAGAATAAAATCATCATTGAAAACATGTGTAAGAAAAGTATACCCTTGCCCTAAAGACGATTATAGCAGAAAAAGATAGAATGCTTCCATCAGAGTTTCAAACCCAATACAAAAAAGCATTCTTTAAAACCGAGGGCCATCCAGAAAAATTACAAAACATGCATTGGCCATGTTGATCCAGCCTTAGGAGATGATTGGTGGAGGTTGGTTGTTTCTACTTCTCTACTGGTACAAGAAAATATGCTTAAGAGTACAATTCGATATTGACCTGTAAAATTAGACATATATCTCTGCGAGACTCACTGCTTCGACAAGCCCTCAACCTTAGCCATATAACACACAGCAATTTTTGTACCGCTCCATGATATTACATAAGAAAGATATATTTCACTTTGGGTTCCAAATATGAACCCTTCAATGTTAGATCACTGAGTAATTACTATTTGATTTACACAAATTGGACAACTTCAAACTTTTTACTCGTTAGCACACTTAGTCCCAATCATCAGGTTGTGATTTGAGTCAACAATGGCCGCTTTAGAGGGTCACTGGTGTTCCTTGGCAAAATCTGTTCTAGCTAGCACATGCCCTTTTTGCAAGATCAGCCGCATGAAGTTGGTACCATTTTGGTGGGCTCCAAGGAATGCAGCTCTTGAGGCTTGCTCATGCAATTTGGTCTTTCGGATTTGGTAAAAAATCCAGTGTTTCTACTGTTGATATCAACTTTCCAACAAACAAAATCTTTGCTGCCTATCATCACACAACCGGTTGAATCACATAGAGCATGAACTGCATCCATCTTCCCATCTGTAAAGAACAAACATTGCAAATTCGTCACGGTTTTCCTTGCATCATCCATGGTCCGCTATTGCAAAGGTGTTGTGCAAAATCACATAGGGTACAGGATTCTTTGGATCAACTTCGAAAATGTTGCCCGCAGCACGTTTACCTCTTACAGCATCCCCTCGACAAACACAAGCACCCAGCAAGGTCGTCCATGCAACACCCCTGCTATCACTTGGGATCTTTGAAATCATGTCTTCGGCTTCTTCCAATCTTCCCGACCTTGAAAGAAGATCAACTATACAGTTATAATGATCCTCTGATGGTGTGATCCCGTAGTCCCGATCCATGGAAATCAAGTGGCGGCATCCATCATCAACAAGGCCGGCATGATTACAAGCAGAAAGGACACCAAGGAATGTCACATCATTGGGAGGAACATTCTCATGCTGCATCTGATAAAAAAGCCTCAATGCTTCCTTTCCATGCCCATGTTCAGCATATGTAACGATCATGGAAGTCCAAGAAATTGTGTCCCTACAATTCATCCTGTCAAATACTCTTCGCGCATCATCTACACAACCACACTTGCCATACAAATTTATTAGATTATTACCTAAAAGTCTGTCTAATAAGATGCCATCAGCTACCAAAAGACTATGAACAATTGTACCATCTGACAGAGCCAGCAAATTAGCACAAGAGCTCAAGATATTGACAAAGCTTTGCTTGTTCCCCAGTCGTAATCCATAGAAGGTCGACAATGCGTCTTCCAGAGAGCACAGCTTGCCATACATACAAATGAGAGCATTTGCCACATCAATGATTAAACCTAGGTCCTCACTTGCAACACATGTATGGAGCAGTCGACCATTACTTAACATTTCAGCCTCGGCGACAGCATCAATCATGACAACAAAAGATAACTTGTCTGGGGTAATACCCTGCTGTTGCATCTCCTCAAATAGTGAACTGCAAACTATGTACTTGTTTTGCTGTACATATGCGGACATAATCGCAGTCCAAGATACTGCATTTTTCTCCTCTAATCCCCTAAAAACTGTCATGGCATCATCCACACTGCCATACTTACCATACATTGAGATAAGTGCACTGCCGACAGCTACAGTGTTTGCAAACCGAAAACTTCGTAAGCATGAGTGCAATCTCCTGCCCACATTCAGAGCTAAGCCACTCTCATGCAGAGAGAGCAAGGTAATGAATGTTACCTCATTTGGCATTTTCCCTTCTAACTGCATTTGTTTAAACAGAAACAAAACACGTTCTACACATCCATCTTGGGCATACCCTGCTATCATGGCATTCCAAGAAACCGAAGTTCTTTGTGGTATGATGCTGAACAATTTCCAAGCATCTCCAAGACTGCCGCATTTCCCATACATGTTGACAAGCGCAGTTGCAACAACCACGTCAGAATCTAAACCGTTGATAACAATTAAGTCATGTATTCGATTGCCATCAACTAATTTTGTCTCGACAGAACATGCTTGAAGCACATTTAAAAAGGTCACCATATCCAGCATAACACCATCAAGTTGCATATCTCTAAAGAGTTTCAAGGCTTCTGTGCCTTGCTGATGTTGAGCACAAGCATTAATCATGGCATTCCAAGCGACAACATCACACCTTCTCATGACGTCAAACACATCCCGTGCTTGCTGCAAGCTCCCACACCTTGAATACATATTCAAGAGATTTGTGCTTACAAGAATGTGCGAATCAAATCCCCTCGCCTTTATATCATCGTGAAGTTTCATGCCCTCTGGCAAAAATTTTGGACTAGAGCATGCATCAAGAAGACCAACAAAAGTAGCTTCATCTGGCTTCACCCCCTCGAGAAGCATTTGTTCATAAAGCTGAAAGGCCTCATTTGACAGGGCTTGCTTCACGCACATTGCGATCATGGAATTCCAAGTGATCACATCTCGATTTGGCAGCTCTTTAAATAAGCAGCGTGCCTGTGCCATATTGCCACACCGGCCATACATGTTGATTGTGGCCGTTGTTAAGTAGTTATCTAGCTCACATTTGCTGCCAATTATTGTAGCATGCAAACGCTTGCCTTCGTTTAGCAGACTCTCACTGTCACAGGATGCGAGGACGCTCACAAAAATAACTTTGTCAGGTAAAGTGCTCTCTTGCAGCATTTGTTGAAAAAGTGGCAATGCCATACTACTTACACCATGCTGCATATATGCAGAAATCAAAACGGACCACACAAATGCATCCCTATCTTCAATTCTGCTAAACATGGTCTTCACATCATCAAGGCTCCCACACTTCTTGTACATTTCAAGCAAAGAAGTCCCAACCCTGGGGTTTGTGTCAACACCATTAGCCATGGCAAGGCTGTGAATTTGCTTGCCATTTCCAAGGCTTTTCTCTTTGCTGCAAGCGGAGAGTACACTTACAAATGTGCACTCATCAGGTGGATATCCCTCATGTTGCATATGATTAAACTGAAGAAGGGCATTACGGCTCTCCCCATGGCAAAGGAAAGACCCAATCATGATGTTCCACGTATATGTGTCACGAGCCAGGGTCTCCGAAAATACAGAGCATGCAGGATCAAGGGCACCACATTGTGCATACATACGAATAAGGAGACTTGACAGAAAGGGGTTTGTCTGTAGTCCTGCTTGGTGAATGAGGTGATGGACACGCTTGCCATCTGCTAGAGTTTTGTGGCGTGTGCAGGTGCGCAGAAGAGAGGAAAAGGAAGTCAAATTGAGGGTTATCCCGGGTTGATCAAGTACATCCAAGGAGGTTTCTTCCTGCTTCTGCACCTGTTTTCGCAAAGCTTCATACATACGTCTCTGCTCACAAAAAGGATCTCTAAGGCAGCTGCCATCAGTCTGGGTTTTCTTTGAGATGAGCACCCTGCAGATGACCCGGGCAGGTAGAATGGGTTCTCTGAACATACCAGTACCATCCTCGTGATCACGGGAATTTTAAATTCCTGAATTATTTAGCTGGCTTGTGAAGTGCTACGCCTCAGACCTCGAGATCGCGCTCGTTCGGGCGCCCGCCCGAGCACAGACCCTCAAGGCCCCTCGGCAGTAAAGACCACGGGGTCTTGAATGACGCTCAAGCCATGGAAGGGCACAGTTTTCGTAGCTGGCGGCCTAGTTGGCTTGCCCAAAGGGCTAAGGCCATAGTGATGTGTTCCCTTTTTTTTGGCCTGCCCAAAGGGTTAAAGTCATAGTGATGTGTTCCTTTTTTGACCTGCCCAAAGGGTTAAGGCCATAGTGATGTGTTCCCTTTTTGTTACTGAAAAATCTAGTATGTATTTTAAAAAAGTAACTAGTTTTGCTTGGTGGGCCTTTGCTGTACATGATCTGATAGATTTGGGAGCGTAGTTGGTTAGTTGGTTTTGAATTGGTGTCGCCTCGAGTTTTGTTCTGGAATATGGACAGATGAGTAGAACCAATTGTTAAGCACCAAGAATAACTCAACTTGGGACTTCATGAACATTGAGAAGAAGCAAGTTGTGTCCCATAGTGCTCCCTATACACAAAGAGCTACTAAATTGAATTGAACAAAAGGGTTGCAACTTAACCTATTCCTTAACCTACTTTTATAGTTGTTCGCAGATTGTCATTCAGTCTAGTAATATCGACCATTTAATCTCTAGACCGTGAAGCATGCACTAATGAGGAAAACATGTAGTTAAACTAACTTAAGAAAGCATTGACAAACTCAAGAAATAAATAAAGCATCAATAGACTTAAAAATGAAATACACTATCGACTTGGTACACGTGTATGGAAAACATCCAATTATGCAAGCCGGAGGGCAATGTTTGAATCAAGCTACACAAAAACAATGTGAATAGTTAAACATTTCATTTTGCAGCTAGGCACAAAGTGAAAATGCTAAATATACAGTGCACGTCATGCAGAAGTGCCATACAAAAGTATGGTGGAGAGTTGGCACTGTGGTCTCTCCAAAAATTATAAGAAACGAAAGTCGTGCTCTGCCCCGTAGCATTTATGTGTTGCGCCAAGCAAACATATGAGCATAGAGAATTGGATACAGATAACGGACCTTGTAATGTTGTCGAGCTGGAGTCGTGCTTGTGCAATCGAAAATGTCCATTGTTGTGAATATATGTCTGTCCTTTGTGTCAGACACAAAACAAGAATCAAGACAAATACAAAAGATACAAGATATTGATTAAGCTTAAGAAGAAGGAGAGGTAACTTTATATTGTATGTCATAGACAGTGTAGAGATAAGATCTCAATGCGAAAGTCCCATTGGAATGAAGCATGTTGCTACTATGAGGCATCTTATAAATTGCAAAGTTTACATATCTCGATCATAAGCAACTGCCTTCTTTTGAAAATGTAGCGACTGGCGAGGAGGTGATGAATGTTGGGCCTATGAACTCACGGTGAGATGCGAAGGTGCAACAAATTTGGAGACGAGTATGCCGGCCTGTAAATGCGAGTGATGATGTCGGCTTGGACATGGGTCAGTGACGTATAGGGGGAGAAGCTCTTCGGAGCCCTCTAATTGTTCTTACCTGGAGCCACTATTCTAGCTCCATTGCCACAACCCCACTACCTGCAGAAGGTCGGTAATGATAATAGTAGGTGCCCCTATCGAGGCGTGCTTGAAGGCGTTAATTGCAGGTGGTGTTCCGGCCAATGTCCATGAGTGTATTGCCTTCAGAGAGGACAAGCGGACGGCCTGTTTTGGAATGGAGTTCCACGATGGGAATGAGCCAGTAGTCGCGGTCAATGTTGGCGTGGGGTACAAGTGTGTGATTCTTGGCAAGGATGACGTTGAGGGCGTGGTTCACGATGCCAACCTCGAACTTGGAATCGGGCGCTTCTCCATAGAGGATGTTGCTGTCCTAATTGCCATCGGCTGTGAGATCCTTTGGACATTGAGTTGTGGCCCAAGGAAGCCTCTAAAGCGGTATCTACTCTTGCTCCGCGTGTAACTTAGACAGGTTTACCTTGATTTGCGTCCTTCTTCTAGGTATGAAGTTTTGTGCAGCTCTGCATTGATGCGTATTATATTGAGCCAATCGAGTTCATTGTCTTCAAGTTCTTTGCAAGCTTGGTTACTTGCGAGCATTGATTTTTTCTGCACATTAAAGCAACCATGGTTAGCTCTTTTGCCATCCTCAACGGTGAACGTTGAGGCTAGTGAGAGGTAGGTCGTAGAAAGAAGCGAGAGTGGCTTTGACCTCGAACGGGGTGGGGACGAGGGTGTGGCTGGCAGTTGAGATGCAATAGGTGCTGGTGAGTTGTCTAGTAGCCAGCGAGTCTGGGTCGCCCAATTCCAGATCACATATTAATAATATACTGCTAAGAAGCATCTCTGCGTTTTTGTGGACTTGCGCAATCTGACGAGTGCTATTGTGACATGGCATCTCGAGAGAATGGTCACCCTACCTGTACGTAGTGCAGTCAGGACGGCGTCGACTTCATAAATTAGCTGTCTGAAATGTTGTCGATGACTTTCATGAGAATGAGCATGGAGTCCTTCCAACGATTACGTCAGTAGCATAAAGGTGGCGAGGCTCTGTGTCGAACTCTCATACTCGCAGGCTTCCATTAAAGGGGGGCCTGCAAGTCGGGCATGGACTAACTTGTGCGTTCTACAAATTAGGGCAACATCTCGCACGCTTTTCATAGCGTTCGCTTTTTTACGTGTTCTAAAAGGCGCCACGTGGTCGTTTGTGCGCTCAAAGGTCCAAAAAAGACCTTTGGCTCACGAAGTAAATAAAAATAAAAATGTTGGATTGGTGAGTGCTCTGCAACATTCAAGAAAAAGTAATGGGTGCCACTGTATGCTAGTGGTGGGTTGTTGAAAAATGTGAAAGATCCAAATTCCAATATGTATGAATGGACCCTGGACTGCGTGAATCTGTCGGAAATGAATCATGATGCGTCTCTCTCTCTCTCTCTCTCTCTCTCTGTGTGTGTTGTTGTTGGTACATATCCAGAACAGAGTGAGCCGCTGGTAGAGGCCCTGCATCCAAGAAGCCCAAGCACATGACATTCTCACTCACAAACACCATGGAGTTGCGCGCGCCCATACATGGGCCACTCAGCGGCTGTGACCTTCTCATCTCCAAACACAAAGCTTATCACATTCACAGGCGGCCCCACCCTCATCGACCCCAACCCTGTCGCGTTGTAGCATGTCTCGCCCTCGTCGGAACCCGCCTTATCCCGCTCTCCGCTTGCCGGAATGCATCCACCAACGCCACATATGTTGGCCTCACAAGCTCAATGTAAGGCTCTCTTGTGCTTACCTCCAAGCCTCCCCTAAATACCTTTGGATGTACGTAAAGAGTTGTGTCCCCCACTTTCATTGAAAGCAAGCCTGCCCTGTAGCCAATCCTCTTCTTTGTGGGCTTCAAAAGAGGGGTGTGCTGCAAGTTGCTCAACTGCAGCCCTGGCAAGAAGGTGTAATTGCTTGAGGCTACAAAGAGGGGAGTCCAAGTCTGAGCAGATTCTGACAAGCAGTCACTGCATGTGACTCTCTTACACTCGCTGCAAGTGATGGTGCTAATGCGACTCACCAGCAACCTGCTGCACTTGCCGAGGATGCTCCTATTGTAGTTGATAAAAATCCTTGGAATGAATCCGAATCCGATGATGAGTAACTTCCAAATGATGTAGAAACCATCCAGATCGCAGTTATTGTAGATGATGATGATCCTGATGAAGTGCAATCTTACCCAACCTTGCTGGACAAATCAACAAGGTAGGTACCTCACCCTTACAATTTGGATGTGCTTGACAAGTTATGAAACTATTCCACTTCACTCGGGCAATCCATTCCCATGCAAATCTTTTGGAATTCAGCCCTATGAGAAAGGTGAACCTCCAAATAGCAGCTCCACTGTACCTCCTACTCCAATAATTCTTGCTGCTACTCTTGACTACCTCGAACGTCCCCCTCCTTCACTCCAAGAATGGAACTTTCTCGCTCTACCCTTGAAGCTTACCCTGTTTGATCCAGGTGGAGTAGAAGTAGCGCCAATTAATTGGAGAGATGGTCTATCTGACAAACAGAGAGAGAGAGAGAGAGAGAGAGAGAGAGAGAGAGGAGAGATCTCCTCTCAGATCAAAGTGGTAGAGAGAGAAAGAGAGGGGGATGGT
Source organism: Adiantum capillus-veneris (assembly GCF_014529385.1). Lineage (NCBI taxonomy): Eukaryota > Viridiplantae > Streptophyta > Polypodiopsida > Polypodiales > Pteridaceae > Adiantum > Adiantum capillus-veneris. The sequence continues at coordinate 59,618,174 of NC_140959.1, forward strand.
CTATCTGATGAAGGCGAAGAAGAGATCGTCTGCACAGAGAGAGAGAGAGAGAGAGCCATGTATGATGGAAAGCTTTGCACAGAAGCGATGGAGAGCTATGGGCCGCAATCCAACCAAAATAGAAACAAGGATATTTTGGGAATGTTTGAAATTTGAAGGATATTTTGGGCTCAAAAATAGTGGCCTTGGCATCAATATATATTCTCAGTTGAGGGCTATGGGAGGTGATGCATGGCATCTTGGTGGGGAGAAAAGGTCCACTTTGTCTTCTCTAGATTGGAGTAAAGCTGTTGATACAATTCAGATGAAGGGTTCTAAGCCACTTACACAATCAGGGATTGTATATAGATTTCTATGACAAATGAGATGGTGTGCAATTTCAATATTTATACTGCAGGCCTCGTGATTTTATCACTTTTTTCCTCTTGTTAGTGAAACAAGGAGAAAAAAAAGTGATAAATCATGTGGCCTTCTACCAAGAAGACGAGACTATAGTAAAACTTAGGGAAAATTATCAAAATACCCCTCTAATTTGTGGAAATTTCCAAAATACCTTTCAAATTTCACACATTCCCAAAATATCCTTGTATCTATTTTGGTTGGATTGTTCAAGATTTTTGAATCTAATTTGTTTCTTTTTTACAATTGAGATCCGTTAATGAGTGTTTCGTGTGCAATGTAAGTTGTCACAAATTACCTCACAAAAAAGGTAATTATGTCAAAAAATAATTAAGTAATTCATCTCCAAAACCTACATTACCAACCCGAATTCTAGTTTTCACATCTTGCATGATAGACAGTCGGTCTGCTTACAAAAACTTGCAAAAATTTTATTTTTGGAGAAACTCACAACCATGGGCATGTTGGAAAATTTGGAAAATTTGAAGGACATTTCAAAAATTTATGACCAAATACTTGGAGTATTTTGGGAATTTTTGAAATTTGACGGGTATTTTAAGAATTTCCACAAATTAGAGGGGTGTTTTGGTTATTTTTCCTAAAATTTAAGTTTGAAACACTCTCTCTCTCTCTCTCTCTCTCTCTCTCTCTCTCTCTCTCTGCTAGCATGCACACAAACACACATATTGTTGAATCTCTCATACATAACGATGCCAATTCAAATCATTATGATGCCCATTCAAAAACCATTGAAACTAGGCAATTTAGTCATTTGTGATTAGGTACACATGACACCCAATGTTGGGATAGTGATTAAACTTGAAAACACCAAGAGATCATTCTACAAAGACACCCAATGGGAAAAGTGATAAAATTGGTAGTTCTCACCTAGCACTGGAACTCGAGTTGCGAGCGTCTGATCACGTAGAAGACGTGGTAGTGCATGATATTCAGCTACAAGGCCCAGGCGCTGCTGGGCCTCTTGCAGCACGTTTAGGCCATACCAAAATCACCATACCATCATTTAGGCAAGTGTCCTATATGCCCTTAGAGGATATTGCAGCCCCTTCTAATGAGACCTTCGAAACATGCACAAAAGCAAGAAGAACAAGCCTTCTTTAGCCAGATGGTTGCATCAACTCTTCTCCTGAAATCAACTCAGATAAGGGCTTGTCATCCCTTGCATTGAGCCTGGGGAAAAAAAGGCACCAGCTGTAAGATAGTAAAAACTCAATATTTCTATATGAAAAACCACAAATCGAGGACACAAAACTTGTTCGATACAGATTTACCAACCTATCCTTTGAGTTAGTATATTACCTTGAAACAAGGTCAAGAGGCACAAGTTTGTGGTGCACTTGGAGGTCCGAACCAATACAACTGACAATGAGCCCTCCGGCATCTGGATGCGGCCAGCTACATGTGCTCACGAACCGAAGAATGAATGTACCAGGCTTGACCAAAACTTGAGATGTCAAGAAAGCTTCTACTTCCTGGGGGGGCAACCATGACCAGAGTGCATTTTGGCTCTTGAACTTCTCATGTCTTCTGCACCCTAGGGTTCAACATGGACAAAGACACCAGATATATCCAATACCATAACCGATCGAAGTCCTCCCGCGTCACATAGTCGTTACATTTTGTCAGGTGTCTGAGAAAAGATTTGTCATGCACGGGTGCAATCAGATTTTATTAGGTCCAAAGAAAGGTCTGTCGCATCCAACCATCAGATTGAGGCTATATCTACAGACAACCATCACTATGAAAATCTCCAGTGTTTACCGTTATGTTTTACCGCGTTTTGTAGAGAGAAGGTGCAAATTCAAGTAGAGAAACAAGAGAGAGGAGGGTTTTTTTGTGTTTAAAATATTGCCGCGACTGTTTGCGCTATTATTACTACGTGTATTACCGCTGTTATTACAGCGTAGATTATCGATGTTATATCCGACAGCCAAATTTAGTGCCTAAACTTTCAAATTCTGGCTTAACCCCCCCCCTCCCCCCCTCAAATTTTGGTGTTTCCCTCCTCTCAATAAAAATTAAAGAATATTGTATAAAATTTTCAAATTTAAAAAAGAAGAGAGAGAGAGAGAGAGAGAGAGAGAGAGAGAGAGAGGGAGGGGAGGGGGGGGGGAGGAGGAGGGGGGGGGATATAAGATTACACTTGGTTACAACTAAAATAATCATTGTCAATTGATTAACATAATTGAGCATAATCCCAAATTTAAAGAGAGAGAAATGAATGGATTACACGAACAAAAAACTTCATAACTGCAAAATGTTTATGAATCATCTTCCAAAAGATTTCTACATGAGGCATCATCCAATTCTAAGCCCATGGCTCCTAAATCAATAAAGAGAGAAATGGAATTGCCGTTTGTGGATGCATTGCCTTCATCATCTTCGAGTTCGTCATCCTCCATCTCATCATCTTCATCATCATGACAATCATCCTGGCAAAGACTTGTTGCCGTCGGACTTGATTCATCGACCTGCCTCTCCTCTGTTTCCACCTCATCCAAAGTCGGAGGTGGAAGAAGGTCAAAGATAGTCTCCACTTCATTAGTGGAAAAAATGGTTCTCCCCCGAGGTATTACAGAATCACGAACCAAAGTTTTGGTTGGTGGATTGCTGGGATATAGATGACCTATAAAATAGAAGCTCAAAGTGAGTAACATTGGTATAACTAACGCTACAAGCAAATAAGATAAAAAAAGGTACATGTCACTCACCTGCTCACAATTGCGCGGTAAAACTAAATTGTCATACCTCCCTGTGTGATACACACTAGAGTCCACCATGTAGAGGCCATTCTCATGTCGTCTAGACACATTTGCAAACCACTTGCACTCGAAGATGAAGGTATGAAAGGTTCCAAAATTAACCTTTAGTATCCTTTCAATAGTTCTGCAATACCTGGCTTCATCACCGTCTATGTCAAAGTTGCCCATGATGGCACAATCCATGGTGGTTCTACGCTCGTCAATGTGGCGCGTAGGAAAGTGACGACCCTTTGACCACATAGAGTTAAAGGAAAGGCATACAAAATAGAAAAATATATTAATTTATCAAATACGTATTAAAGATAATTTCAAGAAATAGCTTTACAATATGGTTTAGGTGTATGAGTACTCTACCTTTGGTACACAGCCTCGTGCATACTCCCATTCTTTGCAAGTGATGTCTTCTCCCCGCGCTTTTGCCTCGGTCATTCTCTCATGAAACCACTTTGCACTAATGAGATGTGGGAAACATGCAAGGTGTCTAGGCACTGGGGGTGCCCTCCTTCCTCCATGTGCTTGTTTCCATGCTTCCCTCTCTTGCAAACGCCTTCCCTTTGCCACTGTCCACAAGTCCACCCACTTGGTCATAATTTTTGCATTGAGAATACAAAAGTTATTGACCACTCAGGATAGATTCATATCCATGTTAAGTAGTTTCCCATGTTGTGGTAGTGATGTGTGTGAACACACTAGGACCCCCAGGACATTTTTTCCCTCTTTAGGAGGTTTTTCCCCCCGAGCATTGTATATATGTCCATCACTCTAGGGCTATCTATCTTTCCATTGCACACTAAGTAACACACACTCTATTGTGTGCCTTGAGCTTCCTTCGTCTTCTCCAAGCTGTGTGCGTTTCTCTGCAACCCTAATTCCAACAATTGGTATCAGAGCAGGTTACGTCCTCCTGGGCTTAGTCGCCAGCTTCTCCAACATACACCTACTCACTTTCTCCGATTACAGTGAGGTTTGGTGAGCGTTCGCAGGTTGAAAAATATTTCGAGTAGGCTCATAGAGCTCAGTCTGCTTAGATTTCTGATTCGGGCTCATTTCGGCCTCCGTTTCCACTACAGGCAGGTCTGTACATGTATTTCGTCATTTTCTGCAGGATTTCTGTCAGTGCCATTTTCTGCATAACACGTGCCTTACAATCTTCTATGGTTTGTGCTATATAGCACGTGTTGTTCCCGCTTTGTTTCTCCTCTTTTCGGGCAGTTTTCACATTAGGTGCATCATTTACCATGGCTGACAACAACACAGATGTGTTCAAGATGTTTGCTGCCGAGGAAAGGTTGGATGGGGACAATTACCCAATGTGGGCTTATATGATGCAACACGTTCTTGTGTCAAAGGGCGTCTAGAATATCGTGCAGGGCATTGATGTACATCATGGTTCTAAGGATGTAGGCGATGTTGAGGATGTTGCAGGTCTTGCTGCAAGGATTGCTCCTATTAGAGTTGTTTCGCCTACGACAGAACAAGCTCTTTGGGATGTAAAGGATGCGCAGGCTCATGCATTAATTGCGTTGTCTGTGAAGTGCACCATTGTTCCTTACATCCGTTCAGCAAAATCTGCAAAACAGGCTTCGGATATTTTGGTTGGTCTTTATGCAAGTCGCAATGAGGCTAAAATTGCTTTGCTGCGTAAAGAGCTAGAGTCAAAGATTATGCATGAGGAAGATGATATGGACACTTTCCTTGCTAATGTCAAGGATATCAATGAGAAACTTATTTCTGCAGGTGAAAGTCATTTCAGACAGTTCCCTTGTGTATAGACTGTTCTTGATGCCTTACCATATTCTTACCAGACTTTTGCTAGTACTTGGAGACTTATGACCCAAGAAAATCCTAAAATTTTCAAGTTTGATGCATTATGCACATTGTTGTTGCAAGTCACTTTCTAGAAAAAACAGGACTAGGTAGCATGCAGTTGAACAAGCTTTTATTGCTTCTCAGAGAAAGGGTGGTAACAGCAATACAACCACTTCTTATGGTTCTGCTGCGAGTGGAAAAAATTTTGTTCCTAATGCTTCTGCTGGCAACAATTTGTCTAGAAATTCTGGTGATAAGGGAAAATAGAAAATGCGTTGCTATTATTGTAAAGCTAATGATCACTTGATCAAGTCGTGTCCTAAGTTGAAGGCCAAAGAGGCTAAGAAGAAAGAGGGTGGTTCCACTGCAAATGCTGGTTCAACTACAAATGCAGCCATTGTTGAGTCTTCTATGAAAGGAGACTACGTTGCTGATGTTGATGTAGAATGGGCTTTTAGCGCAGAGTGCACTTACAATCCTGCTATCCATGATGCATGCTTGTCAGTTGCTGCAGATTCAATGTGTGGTATTTTGACAGTGGTGCTACAAAGCACATTACCTCACATCGTGACTTGTTCACCTCTCTCGAGTCTGTCCCTCATGGGAATTCAGTCACTTGTGCCAACAATGCCTCTTATCCGGTTCAAGGAGTCTCACAAGATTGTGCTTACTGCTGCAAATGGCAGTTCCTTCACACTTGTTGATGCACTTTATGTACCTGTGATCAAGAAGAATCTCTTGTCTGTATCCGCACTTGCTAAACTTGGACTTGTAGTCAAATTTGCGGATGACAGATGTACAGTTCATGATCTCAGTTTTGGTGATGAAATTGTTGCATCTAGCCTTTTGTGCCGTGGGATGTATAAGCTTACTTTGTATGACAAGTGTGGACAAAATTTTGCAAATGCTATTGCAGATTCAAGGGCTATTTCAGATGGAAAACTTTGGCATGCACGTTTTGGTCATCTGGACTTCACCAGTTTGCTGCATTTGCAGAACTATGATATGGTTGCTTCTTTGCCGCCTCTTGAAGCACCTGTAAAACATGTTTGTGAAGGCTGTATTTTGGGTAAGATGCAGCTTCCTAAGTTTCCAAAGGATAATTCAGTTCATGCCACATGCAGGTTGCAGCTTGTGCATAGTGATGTTTGTGGGCCCATGCAAACTCCGTCCTTGGGCAATTACCTTTACTTCGTGACTTTAAATGATGATTACTCTAGGCATGCATGGGTATTTCCGCTTAAAGCAAAGTCCGAAGTTTTTATGTGCTCCAAACAATTTCTGGCTATGGCTGAAAATGTCTTGAAATGTACTATGGGCACCCTCCGTTCCGATCGAGGGGGGGAGTATATGTCTCATGAATTCAATGCATTTCTGGCTAGTCGTGGGATAAAACACCAATATACAGTGCCTTATACACCTCAGCAAAATGGTGTTGCTGAGAGGAAAAACAGGTCACTTATGGAAATGGCACGATGTATGGTCAAAAGTCAAGCTTTGCCGCATTCTTTTTGGCTTGAGGCCATCATGTGTGCCACTTATGTACTAAACATGTGTCCTACGAAAGCTTTGCAGTCTATTACTCCATATGAAGCATGGCATTATAGAAAGCCTTCTATTGAGCACATGCATGTTTTTGGCTCTTTGGCATATGCTTTGGTGCCACAAACACAGTGCAGAAAATTGGATGATAAGGCTGTCAAATGTATTTTTGTTGGTTATAGTGCTAAAAGCAAAGGTTACAGGTTGTATCCTCCACAAACAAAACGTATTCTGGTTTCATGGGATGTAGTGTTTGTGGAAGATTCTGTTCAACCCTTGCTATCATGTACTAGAGACAGTAATGTAAGCTCATAGGACATTTATGAAACTTTGTTGCCTCTTTTCAGTGGTGGAAATACGAATGTAAGTTCCAATGAGGCAAATGTACAACCTATGGGGGTTTTTGAAAATGTTACAGATCAGCCTATTACTGATGCAGATGTACATGATGTACTTGATGAGGAAAGGGCTGAAAATGAGCAGGCTAGAGGTATGCCAAAATGGCTGGTGCACACTTTGCGTGACATTAAATTGGATGCACCTTTGTCTATTCGTACTCGTTCAGGCTCTCGCCATGCATCTTATGCATCAAATTGTTATGCTTTGGCTGTGTCTAGCTTAATGATGTTGAGGAGCCTCTGTCTCTTGATGAAGCACAGAATTCAAAAAATTGGATGGCTGCCATGCAATCAGAATATGAGGCACTTATAGAAAATGACACATGGACTTTATGTGATTTGCCTCCTGGCAAAAAGGCCATTGGTACGAAGTGGGTTTATAAGTTGAAACGCAAGCCGGATGGTGAGATCGATCACCATAAGGCTCGACTTGTTGCAAAGGGTTATGCACAGCACTAGCAATAAATAATCATATTATTTAAAAGTACCAAACAAAACTCCATAAATAAGAAAAGTAAAAGTCGCGCTAACAGGGGAAAAAAGGCATAGATTATGAAGAGACTTTTGCTCCCACTTGTCGTATGACTACTGTGCGCTTTCTATGTGCATTGGTAGCTCATTTTGGTTGGGATGTACATCAATCAGACATTGTTACTGCTTTCTTGAATGGTGACATATTTGAGGAAGTTTATGTAACATAGCCTCGCGGTTTTGTCATAAAAGGACAAGAGGACAAAGTGTGCAGATGTAAGAAGGCTTTGTATGGGTTGAAGCAATCTCCTCGTGCTTGGTATGAGAAAGGTGACACTCATTTGGTCAAACGAGGCTTTCGTAATAGTCCAACAGAAAGCACATTGTATGTAAAGTTTGAGGGTGATGTACTTCTCATGGTTCTTTATGTCGATGATTTGCTGATCATTGGACCAAATGAGAGACATATTGTTGAATTCAAGGCTGATTTGAATGCTACTTTCAAGATGAAAGATTTGGGGCTGTTGCATCATTACTTGGGTATACAGTTTAAGCAGTGTGATGGTGGTATTGCCTTGTGTCAAAAAAGTTACATAGAGACATTGCTATGTAAGTTTGGACTCGAGGATTGCAAACCTATTGCCACTCCCATGGAAACAGGTTTGAAGTTGAGTCTACATGATGTTGGCAATCCTGCTGATGTCACTCTTTATCAAACTGTTGTTGGCTGCCTCATTTATGTATGCAACACGAGGCCATATATTCAGTTTGCAGTATCACAGGTCAGCATATTTATGCATAGCCCAGAGTCTAAGCATTGGCAGGATGTCAAGAGGATTTTTCGCTACCTTAGTGGCACTTTACATCTTGGCTTGTTTTATGCCAAGGGGGGATCATTGCCGCCAGACTTACATGCTTTTTCGGACTCAGATTGGGCTAGTTGTTTTGACACGCAAGCGTCCACAAGTGGTTTTTGTTTCATGCTTGGCAGTTCATGTATTTCATGGTTGAGCAAGAAGAAACCTACTGTGGACACTTCGAGTTGTGAGGCTGAGTACAGGGCAGTCTTCACAGCTACGGTTGAGTGTGTATGGCTCGGACGCCTTATGGTTGATTTGGGTGTTGGACAGGACACTGCCAACACTATCTACACTCACAATCAGAGTGCATTGGCAGTTGCGAGGAACCCAGTTTTTTATGCTCGCACAAAGCACATTGAGGTGCAATACCATTATGTCACAGAGAGGCTCTCAGCAAGAGAGATCAGCTTGGCTTATGTGCCAACAGAGGACAACCTTGCAGACCTTTTCACAAAGGGCATTGTCTCGTGAGAAGCTTGAAGCTTTCCACAAAGCTTTGGGCTTACTCCCCTTTGTGGACTGATCATGTCCTGAGGGCATGACACTTCCTTTTACTCGTGTGCCAGCTCTCGTTCACCACATCACTCCAGGGGGGATTTGTTACCGTATACATGTGGTAGTGATGTGTGTGAAAACACTAGGACCGCCGAGGCATTTTTTCCCTCTTTAGGAGGTTTTTTCCCCCCGAGCATTGTATATACGCCCATCACTCTAGGTCTATCTATCTTTCCATTGCACACTAAGTAACACACTCTCTATTGTGTGCCTTGAGCTTCCTTCGTCTTCTCCAAGCTGTGTGCGTTTCTCTACAACCCTAATTCCAACATCCCCTTTCCACTTGGCAAGTGTGAAGTCATCCTTGCATCTTTCTCGTCTAACCACATGCGAGACATTGAAGGAGCAACTTGTGCCAAATACTCTGATATGTAAACAAATGCCTCTTGAATGATCCACCCTTCAGCCATACATGCCTCTGGTTGAGACCGTAGCTGCACAAAATCTTTGAGAGTCTTTAAAAACCTCTTTAAGAAGAACATCCATCGTGCATGCACTACTCCACATACAGCGATCTCCTCCACCACGTGAACCAAGAGGTGAATTTGACTAAGAAGGACCGATCAAGGAAATGCATCTTCAATGGCACACACAGTTTCTGTTGCAAGTGTTTGAGTAGCAGGGATAGCATCTAATTTGATTCCCTTGGAGCTCACAAATCTGCAAGAAAACACACAAGGATACACTAAGTGCTAGTTGAAATTATTGTGTACATAAAAAAGGTGTAGTTGAGTGGAGTCTTGTGGTGTACCGTACTAGCTCTCCTAGTTTGAAAATAGCGTCCCTGACTTTCTTGTCCCGACATATACACATACTCACCGTCGGCAGAATGAACTACAATGTAAATCAGGGGAAGGGAAAGTGAGTGATAGTCATACACACAAACTATAGATAGAATAGGGAGTATGAAGATAGTCATACACACAAACTATAGATAGAATAGGGGAAAGAAAAGTGAGTGATGGTCATACACACAAACTATAGATAGAATAGGGAGTATGAAGATTACCCGAAGCATCTTGTGCCAATCATGGGACTTCAACCCATACAATTGAACGCTTCCACCCTTCTTCGCTTTTGTGAAAGCTCCCTTTAGCGACCTCATGTATCCTGTTGGTGTGCGAATAGATGCAATGGTATCCTTCACCTTGTCTAATTCTTCTTTGGCTAGCATCCATGGTGCTTTAGGAAGCACAATCTTTCCATTTGGGGCACGACGTGGAGTAGCAGAGGCGAGGAGACATTTTAGAAGCCTCAAATCCTCCCTTGCACCCAAAGAGTCCTTCTTGCCAATAATGTGGTCCCATAGTGTTTGGGCTACATTCTTGAATATGTGCATGGGATCCAAGAGGTGTTGTATTTTTAAGTCCTTCCAATATGGAAGCCTTAAAAATATGGAATACCTTGCGGCATACCTTTTGGTGGAGGACATGGAGCCGGATTGTTGTTGTGGTGTTCTTCCCAAATGGTTGCCCAATCTGCCATCATGAGCTTTAGAGGGGTCTTCCCATTTGTTGGAGCCTTGTGCTTGTTATGCCCTTGGAGTAAGAAATGATGGTTGTTTGGATACATTACCTTGTGCAAGAAATTGGGCCTCTCCGTCACCAATGATGGCCTGCAAGTAGGACATGCATTGTGCCCCGATGTGGACAACCCTGCATACATATCATATAATTAGAGAGACGAGTGAACTAAAGTGAACTAAAGGGAGAGAGGGAAAGAGGGAGAGAGAGAGATAGAGGAAAGGGGGTTACCAAAAATCTCTCCAAGCCTAGGATAGTCGTGCACAGTCACATAAGGATTCCCTTTACAATGGCCTCTCTCCCCCCTTTGCAAGTGAGACATCGACAACAGGAATGCCTCTCCATAAGTCCTTCAACTCCTCAATGAGGGGCTCGAGGTAGACGTCAATATTTGACACTTTGTACTTCTTTGTCACAAGCAAGGAAAGAAGTATATTTCCCTTCTTGGCCTGTGGTGATCATCAACTACAATAGGCTCCATGAAGTAGACTTGATGCCGAAGGGGTTGACACCATCACTTGCTAACCCAAGCCTCAAGTGTCGAGGATCCAACCTAAACTCTGGACATTGAATTTTGATGTGCCTCCATGCAGGTGAATCGGTAGGTACACGCATCATTCCATCATTTGAGCGATAGTTCGCGTACCGCCATGCGAGAAGCTCCATGGTAGACCTGCTTTTAAATATGTGTTGGATACGAGGAATTAATGAAAAATGCCTCAATACCTTGTGGGGTAGGTGCGCCCCGCTCACTCCCGTCTTGTATCGTGCCTCCCCCCACACGGGACATGAGGTAGCATGTGCATGCTCATTGCGGTATAGCATGCAATCGTTGATGCACGCATGGATGCGCTCATACTCCATTCCAAGTGCAGTGACATACGATCTAGATCGTCGATGATCTGGAGGCATGTGATGATCTTCTGGCAACATTTTGTCCATCAAACTATAACAAACATGCGTATTAGTATAATTGCTAGAAGACATCACCATAAAGCGAGTGGAGAGTATATAAAAGCCACATTCCATACTTACAGAAGTAGTGCATCGACACTTGCATTACTTCAACCGAATTTTGCTTGCAAGTTGAGGACTTCCAACGATGCTCGGAGCATTGAGTATCGTGTACTATCGTAAAGAGGTGTTCGGGCACTCATCATCAATCTATCCTCCGTTTCGGTAGCCCATTTAGTGTGGGGCTGATAATCCTTCTCCCACATGTCGTGCTCATGAGCTAGTAACTCATCACACATGTCGAACATGCACTCATCCTCTGCCTCAAAGTGCGGCGGAGACGCCATAGGAGCTACCGAAGTAGAGCCAACGGGAGGATCACCATGCGATGCACCCAAATCGCCCAGACGCTCTTGCCTCTACCGTTTGGCCTTGCGCGTCGGTGCACCACCACCGAACACGGACCAATGAGGGCACCTCCTCAAGTGACAGGTGAGTCACGCTCTCATCTCTCTGAGCGCTTTTTCAAGGATGCCAAAGCCCTTCGTTCTCTAGGTGCTCCAAGGCAATGTGCCTCAAGTGAGAGATTGACCTTTTGCACTTGGCGCAAGGACAAGGGAGTTTTTCCTTGAGCCAAACGATCGCGCTCAGGGCCTCCAGGGGGACCACGATCATCCCAGTCAATGTCCTGCACACGCAAAATGTTGTTTATTTAGTCATGTGTCCTAAAAAATAAATGATTAGAAAAGCCCTAAATTCCATTAAAAAAATTACATAAAGTTAAGGTCAAAGGGAATAAATGACAATGAGTGCTAAAATTATTTTTAACTAAAAGAGAATTTAAAAAATGCAATTAATAAACATCTAAAAGTACTACAAAATAAAGTATCTTTAAAAATTTAAAAATCTTCATTAAAAAACTCAAAAGGCTAAAAAATGAAATAATGAATAGCTAAGGGTAGAGGGGGTGATTTGTACCCCCCTTGCAACGTCGGATTTGCATGTATCCGCTTGAAATGACCGACCGCGGCAATACACGCATTAAGTTTGTTAGAGAGAGAGAGAGAGAGAGAGAGAGAGAGAGAGAGAGAGAGAATGAGAGAAAGAGAGGAGATAAATGGAAAGAGAGAATGAGATAAAGAGGGAGATAATTAATGAGAGGGAGATAAATTGAGAGAGAGAGAGAGAGAGAGAGAGAGAGAGAGAGAGAGAGATAAAGACAGAATGAGAGAAAGAGGGAGAGATAGAGAGGGGTAGAAGAAGATAGAGATAGGGATAGAAAGAGAAAGAGAGAGAGAGAGATAGGGGAGGGAGAGAGAGAGAGAGAGAGAGAGAGAGAGAGAGAGAGAGGTAGAAGAAGAGAGAGATAGGGATAGAAAGAGAAAGAGAGAGAGATAGGGAAAGAGGGAGAGGGAGAGATAGATAAAGAGAGAATGAGAGAAAGAGAGAGAGGGAGGGATAGAGATAGAGATAGAGAGAGAGAGAGAGAGAGAGAGAGAGAGAGAGAGGGAAAGAGAGGAATAGAGAGAGATAGGGAAAGAGGGAGATATAGAGAGGGATAGAAATAGAGAGAATGAGGGATAGATAGATAGATAGAGAGAGAGAGAGAGAGAGAGAGAGAGAGAGAGAGAGAGAGAGAGAAATAGGGAAAGAGAGAGAGAGGGAGAGAGAGTAAGAGGGGAAAGTGGGAGGGAGAGAGAGAGAGAGAGAGAGAGAGGGAGAGGGAGAGGGAGAGGGAGAGAGGGAGAGAGAGAGAGAGAGAGAGAGAGAGAGAGAGAGAGGAATAGAGAGAGATAGGGAAAGAGAGAGAAAGAAGTTAAGGAGATGAAAATTGGGCTCCAAAGAGATACCAGAGCAACCAGCACCAAGATTACCTTCAACTTGGCAAAGATGCTTTGTTGAACGAAGGGCTTTCTGATACATCAAAAAAGCAGTCCATCCCCAAGCTTGAACAGTGTAGGTAGAAGACAAGGAGCCCAGGGGGGTCACTTTTTAGAATGTGTATGCTATCACGTGAGTTAACCGGAGAGGATTATTAAAAGATCAAAATGTATCAAAATGTATACATACAGAGGGGGGTGGGGGTTTTTTAAATAGGGACGTAGTGTAAATATAGTATGTATATTGAGGTATTATTAATAACCTCTTGAACGCACGTGATATAGGAAGCTTTTGATAAGTGACCGCCCCGGGACAAGGGGTTCCACTTGTAAAACATACTGGTTTGTGTTTTGCAATAACGGGATGAAGCGGTTGCCTCAGTTTGTGAGGGCCAATCTAGGACATGGTGGATGTCCCTGGGGTCACTCTTGTGGACGAAAGTGAAGCCCAAAAAAGTGGAGTTCAAAGCCACCATGACCTTAGCCGAGACCTCCATGTCTCGGCAGAAAATGTCGTCCATGTTTGGCTTCTCATCTCTAAGAGTGCTTGCTTTACATGGAGCTTCCGCTTTGTAGTTCAACTGCACGATCGAGAGAGAGAGAGAGAGAGAGAGAGAGAGAGAGAGAGAGAGAGAGAGAGAGAGAGAGTGAGTGAGAGAAATGGAGTTACTTATTGCATTACATTAAAATTGTAATGTTACGACCAGTTGATCACTTAGACGTTGAATCTAGGTGCAGCCAACACAAAACGATGGCTACATTTACAACCATAACTATTTATCTCTACTTAAAACGATGGCTACATTACGTATATGTGTATACATTTGTGTGTACATATATATATTTTTATGCATATATGTAGGCACTAAGTACGGGGAGCATAGCACCCGAAGGTTAGACGCTTCCTCTTGAATATAGTCCTTTTTTAATCGTGGCGTTGCAGTCATTGATCCACTCATGCATGGATTACCACAATGTACCTTTGGTTTTACCATGGTTGAAACTGTGATGATTATATATCTAAAGAGGTGCACTTGACCTTTGGTACTACTAGCCTCTACTTAGATCTACTAGTATGTATATGTATCTACGTGTTTGTGTGCTAATATACTTGTGTACGTATTTATAGATGAGTGAGTAAAGTGAAAAGCTTAATCTTATATTGCTCTTTGTAATGTAGATGTCAGATGAGAAACCAACTGGTAGCTCTTCTTTTGTTTGGTTCACATCCAGGTGGGCTCCCACCCGGGGTGGACATCGCCTCCAGTGGACCCGAGTCTTGAGTCGGTGAGAACAAGCAAAGAAATAAAGAATGTTTTTGGATAGTTAACCCTAAATCATGAGTGTCATATGTTTATTTTTGTTATTTGCAGGCATGGCCATCCTACACCTACCCTTCTCAGGTTCTTCCACCGGGCGTAGATCCAGACCTATAGCGGACTCTCTCTTTACGAGACCAGTATCTCCGAGAGACAGAGAATTTTTTGGTCGCTACACTCCGCAGCAGCTTGCGACCTACGGTATTTCTTCCTAGATTACAACATGGGGGGGTCAGGGAGGGACACCTTACCTACAGAGCCTCGCACCGACGACACCTCAGTCTACAGCCCCTTCCTATCGTCCTACTCCCATTCCATCACAGGGTCCTACTTCCTTTGCATCGCAGGGTCCCACTCCCATGGCATCACACGGTCCTACACCACTCCATTCCACTCCTGCTTTGCTAGAACATCGTCGAAGGACTTCCTCTGACTGCACGCGTTGACGCTCGTATCAGGGCAGCGAGCGTCGTGAGAGACGAAGCGGCGGCGGATCTTGTGGTTTCGCATGTTTTGGTAGTGGTGGGGGAACGCAGTCCCCACTTTCAGAGCGTGCCGCTCTTGACGCAGAGGACGAGGATACTGACGCACCCGTGCCATGCACGCATGGGCGGTACTACATGGTTAAATATGGCACGGAGGTGGACTTCGACACAGCACAGGGCAGGGCATTTTGATGCTATCTACAAATTCTTACACATTCAACGTATAAGAACTATTTTATAAAGTTTAGAGACTAACTGCCTGATCATGCACGGTACATTGAGGACGCTCCGCTAGCTAGATTTTCAAACGCCCCCGATCAACGTTTTTCACAACAATGGTTGGAGGGCTACATAAAGACATTTCTGAAAAACAAGCAGTCCAGTATGCGGCCGCAACAGCCAACCAGGTCAGAGATCCAGACAGGAGTTACCGCGGTGGCAACATGGTAGACGTAGAGTGGGAGTGTGCAATTCAAGAAAAGAGCGATCAAGCTGCGACGGGCTCATCATACAAACAACAACATGAGGCTCGCACAAGAAAAACTCCCACGTAGTATGGCTCAAGAGGCAAAGGAGCTTGGAAGGATAAATATGTAAGATTAATTGAATTATAACGTCGATCGGTGATTATAAAGATTGTAGTTGATGATTTGGTGTTGTTAATGATAACTTAAGAAAATATCACTCTCTCTTGACCAACCAGAGAGATGGTCAAGTATCGGGAGCGACATATAGAATTTGACACTTGGCGATGGTTGTTCAAAAACAATCACATCTCTTGCAAGCAATCCGACGTGGTGGGTGGATCACTACAAGCGGTAAGTTTAAACAAGTAATTTTGTATCAATTGTTTTGAGCTGTTGATAATTGTTTAATTTGGTTTGGGTTTATGTAAAGTCAAAGTGATCAAACATACGTGCCTCCAAAATGACGACGAGTTAGAGGAGGATTAGATAGAAAAATATTTTGTCCAAACTTTCGTAAAGTTACAATGTATATACAACTATTTACTCTTTATTGTAACTTTTTTAAATAGTTGATCTTTTGCATTTTAAATTGTCAAGGTAAAGTAAATTCAATTTCAATTCTTTAGTATTTTTTATACTCTTCCAAAAAACAATTGATGTTCCATTGTTTTATGCAGTTCAAAAATAAAGGTGCTCATTTGGGCCACCTAAAATTGGATGGCCCAAATGAGCACCTTTATTTTTGAATTGGCGTGTAGTGGCCATAAGCGCGATAATAAATGCGGCAACAGGCGTGGTAATAGCAGCAGGTGTATTGCCGTGACTATTACCGCATTTATTGCTGAGAAACCAGTACCGCGTCCATAGCCGCGGTTATTGTCGCTCCCGTAAATTTTTCTCTCTCCTTTTTCCTTTGTTTTTCCGCAGCTATGGATGCGATAATAGACAACTTCTCTTACAGTGCATGCAGACAATAAGAACAAGTACAACACTTATAGACAACTCCTCTTATAATGCATGCGGACAATAAGAACAAGTAGCAACACTTAAAGATGCTCTTTGTAGGCTTCAATCCATCTTTTAACCATTAAATTACGAGTGTTCAGCTTTAAACAATTGACTACTGGCTCCCCTTCAAGGCCTTCTCATACCCTTGTAGGCATGGCAAAGACCATTATAATTATTTGAAAATGTACACATATTTTGACCATTATCCGTGGAAATTATCTAGTACTATGTTGATATAATTTTGTGTTCAATTCGTTCAGTCCAAAAACATGCATTGGCGTAGGCTCTTTGTGGAACACTTTTGTACTTGTTTCTTCGATCAATATCTTCGGCTTCTATTGGCTCGTGGCAAACAGATATAAAACAAAAAACAGAATTGAGTATTAGCTTCATTGTTTCTAGAAAGAGTCATTGGTATATGAGAATAATTATGAGCAAAACATTGGGCTGATTCTCTCTCACACAATCTACATTAGCAGTTTCAGGCACAAGACTTTCTCATAGAAAACTCAAATCTTAATGCATCATGGAAAACCCTTGGTTGATGCACACCAGAAACTTTAGTCATCTATGGTAGGAAATTATGTGTTTATTAATATATCTTGCTATTAGAACATGCTGATGCACATGCATTGTGGCAGCCTGTTATTACAGCTCCATTTGAGGGGGCATTAGTAGATAAACAATTGGAGCCCAATCGTGATACCATATCATACACGGCTATAAGCAATGACTTTCCACACACAATCAAGTAATCAAATAAAGGCTCTTGAAGTTTGTTACGTCCCGGTGTGCTTGCATGAGGTGGCACGAGACACTCGTTGAGAGAAATCTAACAAGTCTTGGTCACTCTAGCATGTGGCTACTCCTCTCAAGAAAGCTGCCCGACTTCGTGTATTCTCAAGACTGTATCTGAATACAAGAAAATCTGACAGACCTTCGGCATGGATGGATCTAAAAAACTCTAGCTTTTGTACATCATTGTCCTCTTCATGTCTTTCTTGCACACTCAATGGCAATGGATTCCTTGGTGGTTGCAGATAGATAAGGAGTGAAAACTTGCTCATTTGCATAACAATCAATGTTCAGAAGGCTGCAAGAGGCCCAGCAAGAGGCTCATTTGCATAGCAATCAATGTTCAGAAGGCTGCAAGAGGCCCAGCAGCAGTAGCAGAAGAAGAAGCAGCAGCAGCAGGGCCAACCGGCCAGTGCTTTGGCCCCTTGTGTAAGTCTACCACACAATACTCATCTCTGAGAAGTGGAGAGTTGAGGAACGTGTACTACACCATGTAGAATGGAGGGTCGGCAACGTCATGAGCAGGTGTTGCCGGGCGTGTCGATAATGATCCCCTACATAAGGAGTCATCACTAATACACTTGCGGAGCCTCAAATAAGTGAGATACCTTCGAGAAATTACCTCCTCTGATCCTACAACTACATGAATGTGGTGTCTCTAGCATCTGCCTTGCTGTTTCCAATGATAACCGTCCTTTGTGATCAGCTCACGATGCTTCCTCCTCTCCTCACCTTTGAATTTGCGTCGAGCTATCAACATGATTTTGCTCTCATCTGTGCCATGCATATCAGCGTCTTCAACAACATAGATGTATCGCACGTCCAGACACTACACAGACAGACTCATACAAATTGCAGCCAGAGTCTTTTGAAATATAGTACCTGCCCTCCTCAAAATATCCCAAGGGTGCTTTGCAAAGAAGTTTTCGTCAATGCGTACCTCTGCGTGCTGCAGCAGCAGTTGGTTGACTATATTTTTTGATGACGCATGCACAAATGCTCGTCAACAACAGATCCTTGCGCTTTGATGTACTAATACTACTACAAAATAGTGACGTGAGAAGCACTTCCATAATGAATACGAAAATGGTCCGGCCCGAATTCAGCAGCTAGCTGCAGGCTTTTGCTGCATGAATGAGCTACATTCGACGCTTGATATCTCTTTGAGGCTCAGATCATCAAACGAACGCAACGGATTGACTAGAAAAGATAAAGATCTGCCATGGCACAGCGTCAGGCTCCGGGGCATGAAAGAGAGAGGGACAGCTGCGGCCATGTCTACAAAACACACACTGACACACATAGAGCGAGAGAGAGAAATAGTATCGATCGCAGCCCCTGCCCTGCCCAACAAAACACAGAACTGCCACCATGTGTTGTGAGAGAGAGAGAGAGAGAGAGAGAGAGAGAGAGAATGCACACAATAGAAAAAGACAGAGGTGCCCTTGCCTTGCCACCACCCTTGCCTTGCCCTTGTTCACACAAGAGGGACTGGGTCTCTCCCTCTCTTCGTGTTCTGTGTGCACTGTGAAACGCAAAGCAACCTCTCTGTCCCCGTTCTCCGGGCATTTCCAGACACAGCCACCTTCGTCCCTTCCTCTTGTGCTTCTGTTCCATTGCAAGTTCCATCGCATCCTCTGCCTCCTCCCCACTTCCAACAAGTTACACGCCTCCCGATCTGTCTCTTGCCTTCTAGCCACAGGTCTCGCATGCTGCAATCCCACTTCGTCTGCTCACAGACAGTGCCGCCTCCAAAGTGACATGCGCACACAACACACATCTCGCAACTTGGCCACCTTTGCATAACAGTTGGTCCCTCTGCTTGCCTCACACGACATCTGCCAAGGGATTTTATGCCACCTACGGCCTCCCCCGACTCTCCCTGTCTTCTTCGTTTCCATTTCATTTATCTGCAAACTCAATCAAAACATCTTGTAGAGAATGATACAAAATCGTGGCGTCCTATGGGCTCAACATCAGAAAAGTTTTGAACCTTCTTGTGAGTGGGTCACCAAGATCATCATCAGTCTCCCATGGCCCCTAGAAGGGTTCATATGTGTGATTGGGCACCTTCATCACCTGAGGATGATGCGGCACGAATTCTACAGCTATTTTGGGCTTGAGAGGCTCCCATCAAAAGCTCAGTGTGTTTCCTGATCAATTGGAAACACATTTGAGCCATATCATGGAGGCAGCCTCTCCACATGGTGTTGTGGAGGGAGTGAGTGCCACTATGGGTGTCCTGTAAGGTTTGGTAGGGGTTTTACAGCCTCTATCAGTGGTTCAAGCTTACTAACATTCTAGTACCATTTTTAAGTTGGTGAGGGAAAGAAACAGGGGTGATGGCCTAATGCATTGTTGTTACTACTGTGTAGATCGCACTAACCCTTATTATCAAGGTAGAAGAGTTTCTTGTGGAGCTTTCTTCTTGCTTTGCAATAAGACAGGACATGCTCAATGGATCTGGACGGGTTGCTTATTGCAAATGGTCTCACATTGGAAGACTGAGCCTTGCTATTTTCCATTTGCATTTTGTTCTGACTAAGAACCTATCATTTTTGTGCTAGTTGAGTATTTGCACTCTCAGCAATGCAAATCTCTTCCATTCGACCGAAGTTGGAGTCTAGATGGGCTTTCACAAATCTGAGCTCAAAATAGGTACCTTATTTTCAAGGAACGATAAAAACATTGTCTGTTTTGAACATAGCCATTATCATCTTTAGTATTAGGCTTTATCATGGCTGAGTCTGCCTTGCATTTTTGAAGCATGGCTGACGAGGGTAGGGGGTAGGGGGTTTGGGGAGCGCGTCTCTCTTTCTCCCTCTATGTCCGAGTTGAGCGGCATGTGTCAGCACTCTCTCTCTCTCTCTCTCTCTCTCTCTCTCTCTTTCTCTCTCTCTCTCTCTCTCTATAATTTTGTTGCTTCTACGCTGAGGCAGTGAGGCCTCCCATGGCCATGCTATTGTGCGCTTGCATTGTCAGAGCTTAATGGTCGATATGGAAGTCCTTATTAGTTGAGGTATCAAAGGAATCCTATCGACGAGTTAGGAAATGGACTGAGTGTGGATGGTCCACAGAGATGGAGCTCGTTCTTGTACAAATCGCAACCTTGGTCACACGGGCGTCTCCACTTGCATGCAGGTTTTCCTAGGCCAACACACAGACCTCTCTCCCCTGCTTCCAAGTAGCTAAGCCTATTTCTCAAGAAGTTTTGGACAAATTCTCACAATATTTCCCACATTGTCACTTGCCTCAACATTATGAGCTTCTGTGAGGGAGGTGCCGCACACCTAGCTAGGTACGATTGGGGCAGGGGACCGCCGGCCCGATGGGGGGGCTGGTGGTCCCTTGCCCCCAATCGTACCTAGCTAGGTATGTGGTGCCTCTCGAGCAGAAGCTCAGGATGTTATGCATTGTATGAAAAACACTGAGAAAGACTCGGTTTTCCTGAGAAAATTTCTCAATCTTCTTGTAAATTTATGGAAGTGGGTCAAACTACGACAACGGGACCGCATTACAGCAAGAGAAAGGGACTCTTTCATCAACTCACTCCTTTCTCTGTAGTGATGACACCATTGACGAAGTGCTATATCAAAACCTGGTGGAAATGATCCCTCTTGTGAAAACTCAGAATGTCTCATATGATCAGTTGAAAGCATTTGAGGTTTGAATGGTTGACACTGCATCTTCCATCTTCCTCAAAAATCAACATCGGGTTTGCCATTGGCGAGATGTTGGCAAGCAATGCAATCGATGAGAGTGTGTATGCAAATTTGCATTAAGTCTTAGCAGAATTTGATTATGGCAAGCTGATTTGTTTTTCTGTTTTCCTGCTTTCAGCCGACCACCTTTCTTTTGTAGTGCTCCATCCTCTATTCTAATGTATCTCTCCCTTTCACATGCAATAGCGCCCTCATTTTTCCCTTTGGTGGCTCTCTTCATTACTAGCTAGAATCTTCTGAGACTCCTTGTGTTCCCTCGTTTGCCCATAGCCATTATCACATAGACCATGGCATGCACTTGAGCTTTTGCCCTGCTTCCCTCACCAATTGCAATACATGCCCCCCCCCCCCCCCCCCCCCCCCCCCCCCCTTCCCCCCGTTTCTGTTGTGTTGTATACTCCCCGTGGTCCCTAATTTGCAATCGAATCCCCCACAGGTATCCCCCTTCCTCCCTGGATTTGTGAGTTGCAGACCTGTAGCGCAAAGAGAGGAGAGAGGGTGCCTCTGTGACCCCTATAGATCTGCACCAGCGGAATTCCTCAGTCAAGAGTGCACCTTTGGTGGCCGCCAACCTGCAACAAAGAGCGACAGAGTAAGAGCGCCTCTGGCGCCCCTGCAAATGTGCAGTAGCCACAGAGAGAGAGAGAGAGAGAGAGAGAGAGAGAGAGAGAGAGAGAGAGAGAGAGATGAAAATTAACCAGACATTTCTTCTGTTGATCAGTACAAACTATCAACAGTTACTAATAATATAGAACTTTCTAGTAGCTACCTTGAAATCGCAGGCCTTGTGATTTTATCACTTGTTTTTTAATTCGCCTACTTTATAAGGCTGCTGTTAACCCTCACGGCACACGGACACCCCATCACCTACGACGGACGTGTATTATGTATTATTTAGAGTCAGGTACCGGGCTTGTCGGACCAATAGGGAAAGGTAGAGTGATCGCCGATGAGAGGCGCACTTTAACTTGGACATTCAAGGGATTAGTTGGTTAAGCATGGGCGCCCCAGTGTGAATGGGGTGAGCTCCTATAAAAGCCAACTAAACCTAATTTTTACTCATTCTCTTATTTGTGCAATTGAAGAGTGCTCTTGCTCCATCTCCATCTTCTTCTTCTTCACCTCCTTGTGTGTGTATGTGTGTGTGTGAGAGAGAGAGAGAGAGAGAGGGAGAGTGTGTGTGCGATCGAGCATTACGAAGGCACGGCGGCGGCGAAGCGGTTGAGCGCGACACGACTGCAGCTTCTTCTTCATCGCGGCGAGGAATCCACCACGAAGGCGAGCGTAGAGCGGTGAGTGACACACCCTTTGTTTCCTTGAGCTTGCTAGTTTAGGCTTGTTGTGTGCTTGGAGCCGTTTGTGGCTCGCACACGGTGTATTGGCAAGTCCCTTGCTTCGACAGTGCGGCAAGGAGCGCACATTTTTGGCGCCGCTACCGGGGATATGCCCTACACTAAGCTCGGTTAGCACTTTACGCTTCCTTGTGGTGCAATTTGTATCATAGGAAAGGCAGGGAAGGAGTGTGTGGAAGATTTCTGTTTTTTGCGTTTTCTGCAATTGCTGTCAAGTTTCAATTTCTGCTATTGTCTGCGTTTTTTCAATTTCTGCAATTTCTGCATTTTGAAGTTCGGCGTTTTCAATTTCTGCAATTTTTTGCATTTCTGTCAATTTGCTGCAATTTCTGCGTTTTTCTGCATTTTTTTCAATTTCTGTATTTTCTGCAAAAAAAAAAAAAAGTTTTTTATTTTTTCTCACAAAAAAAAATAAAAAAAAAGTTGAAAAAAAAAATAAAAAATAAAAAATCGGAAATAAACAAACGCGAGCGAGTGGGCAGCGAAATTTTTCGAAAATAAAAAACGTGACTCTTAAAACGGACGGGTTGGTTTGTATAAAAGATAGATCGGGATCATTTTCCCAAGCCCAAGCCGAAGCCCAAGCCCAGGCCCAGGCCTCAGTCCTCAATCTTATGATATATACTAAACTCACTCTTATATATATACCCTACTCCCTCAAGAGAGAATGAGAGCATGTGGGACAAGTCCTCCACTCTCCTCCTTTCTCTTCCCACTTGCACCCTTAGACTTTCTAGTTTGGGCCTAGTTCCCTACTGGAAATTGACAGTTTTAGGGATTTCGAGGGCATAGAGTGACCAAACGGAGGGCTGTAAAGCACGGCACGACCCTCTGACCGATACGCTCGTTTTGAGCTATCACACGGCCCATTCCACGACACGCTCTAAAAAATCTAGCAAAAAAACAAACAAAAAACACGCTAAAAACTAGTCACAAGGCCTCCTAGAGCAGCTTTTTGACACCTTAGGGTATCAAAAGCACATGCACTTACGCTCTGGGCGGGTGCTAGAACACGAGCATATTGAGAGTGCCTCTATTTATACGGACACCCATTACCCATCCACGATAAGCTCTAGACTCTTAGCGGGGACACAAGGTAGCACCACCCAAGACCCTAAAATAGCCGCTAGTGATTCCTCCTCCGACTCAGAAATCATGGAAGCATACCCTACCCAAAACACTGAGAGAGAAGGCCATGCACCTCCCGAAGCTCCACAGCCTAGTACTAGTATGTTTAGCCGTTTCATGGAAACATTAGGTAGAGCTACTCGCTCGGAACCTGATGCAGATGAAGCACGCGAAGGGGGTGGGGAAGTGGAATCTCCTTTCACATCGCACGTGGACCCCACACCCCCAAAGAGTGTCCATGTGGATATCCTGCCAACTTCTTACCAAGAAGGCCCTGTTGAGCTGCCTCCTTCAGAAGTTCCCTCTAGAGTACCGTTGGTGACAAGTAAAACCACGGGGAGCAACATTGCTTCTACCTCACAAGAAACCGTTAACACGTCGACTCTAGAAGGATGGTTCATTAATGATCATTGGACATACGACCTCCACACTGAGGTGTTGACGGATCTACACTCTGGCCACGCCTACCATGTAGGATGGATAGAGATTGTACAATCCACCTCTAGTGCCACGAGCATCGAAGATCAACAGAAAATGATCTGTAATGTTATCCATGGCATTATTCAATCAGAAAGGCAAAACCGAGGGGTAAATATACTCTCAACTGGCCCCATGAGATTTCTGGATACGAGCAAGGCTCAACAGCCTACTCTATCTCAAATGGAGACTCCTCTAATGAGCCCCATGGACCCATCTTACGTCATTTCACCTGGGGTCTCTATGCAATATGAGCCTCCGAGCGAAAACTTTAGCTTCCCTAACTTGGCTCAACCCTCTATCAAGGAAAACACAGTGCTCACTCCAGGGATAAGCCTGACAGAGAATGTACCGATGACATCTACGGTTAGCGCAGTGCCACTACCTAGTGTCGTAGTACCTAATATGGGGCCTCGACCATATGTACCTCTAGCCCCTTATGCACACATGGCCCCCACACCTCCAATTGTACCACTTGCTTATGCTCCTTGAGTGCCGCTCCCTAGCTCTTATCCGAGTGGACCTATGCCCGGTTATGTTCCATATCCTGCATCATCCACACATATGCCAAGACCGGTACCCGTTCCTCTCCCACATATGATTCCAAGAGTACCTCCACCGGCCCTGCCTCCTCACATAGGTGACTTGGCAGCGTTTGCTCAAACCATAGGTCGATCTATCGCGGAAAATATGCGTCATGCATCTGATAGAGAGCCTAGAAGTAAGGCAGTACAAATTGCCAAACTCACGCAAAAATTCAATGGGGACGAAGATGCTAGGAAACACATTGAAGTGTTTGAACAAGTATGTGATTCCTTAGGGGAACGCAACGAACTACATAAGTGCAATGCCTTAAGCTTGACATTAAGTGGGAAGGCTGGAGATTGGTATAGGACCCTAAGGGTGGACGAGAAAACAATCTACCCTACCCTTCGAAGGTTGTTTCTAAAGGAGTACATACGAGAAGGTGTGCTTTGGGGTGTAGCATCTCAGCTACAGAAGGCCGAACGTAAGGAAGGAGAGTCAGTAAGGGACTTCATTAGTCGTCTAAAGCACTTAAACTCTCGCTGCCCTGTAAATGAGCGCTTCAACAATAACCAACTGCTTGATCGATTCATTCGAGGGTTGAGGAATGAAGGAATCTATAATGGAGAATGAGGACGGGACATCAGAAAGTGAGCATACACCCTTCTTGTTGGAAAGGATGTTTAACGAAGGAATACCTGATCCCATTGAGGAATATGAGATTCCATCCTCACCAGTTCTTAGTGAAGGACCTACACCCTGCAAAACGCCAATGAATGTTGCCAAACTAGTGGACTTCATGTCTTCTGAGGTCCGAACCACGATCATAGCAAAGCTGTATGGAGATCCTGAGTTATTCCTTGCACTTCGAGCATTCCTTAACGGAGAGCTACGAACGGGATTACCGCAGTTTGCGCAACCAAATAGGCCTGACTCGATTATGATTGATGAGGAAAATCATGTGCAATCACTTGACTTAGATGGACACGAGTCTGTGATCGAGGTACCCATTAACGAATTAGGGCAGTATTTTGAAGGCAACGAGTCTAATGCGACCCTACCCATCACTACCAAGGGATTAACTATAAAGGGAATTCTTGATGGTGGTGCAGGAGTTAGCATCGTTACAAAAGATTGTTGGGAATCCATGGGAAAACCCCGCCTCAGTGTTACTAACATTGTGGTAAAGATGGCAAATGGTACCATAGCCAAACCTATGGGGATGCTCAAGGATCTTAAGATCAAAGTTCTAGGACACAAGGTTCGACATACGTTCATTGTAATGGATTTCTCTAAACAACTTATGTCATATGAAATGATTTTAGGACGACCATTCATGAGGGAAGCACAAATGGTTCACGATTGGTCTAAAAATCATGTCTATTTGCAATTCCAAGACTCTGTCCTTAGAGTGGATTTGGTGACTGGTAAGGTACACCCCTTAGGGAGTAAAACCATTATTGATCATCGCTCTGACACCACAGTTCACTCGGCCCCACTACAATATTGTTACACTTGTAAGAAGGATACAGACATTGGCCAAGATTCTCCTTATATGGATGTGTTACCGGGTATGACGGAATCAGACAATGTAGACTGGGTCCACCTAGCATCAACCATAGACACTTGGGGAAATAGGGGGACAACATGGGTAACACCTGAGGGGGATGAAATGCCTATACCCTTAAATATGCTACAAGCAATGCATATTGCTTCCGACAAGACTCATCCTAAGGTAACAAAGAAAACATACAAGTGGGTCCCTAAAGCTTCTTTAGTGACCATAGCTAGTGCAAAAAAACGGAAACCTAGTAAGAACCGTACCACTCGCTCCAAGAAAAGTAAGAAAATGTTGCGATGGATCCCTAAACGACTATTGGAAGCCCAAGGCTACTATCAAGGAAAGGATCAAATCTGGGTGCCAAAACGTAGATTGTGCTCTTACCTATCACTTGGCCCATGTGAGCCCAATCCCGTAGCTCCAAAACGAATCAATGATCATGGAAAGAAAAAAATCACAGAATGCTACACACCCGCTCCCGAGCTAGTTTGGGTACCAAAGAAAGAACGATTTGTTCCACCTAGCTCAGGAAGGGGGGAGTCCCATGAAGATTCTAGCTCCTCCTGTAATACATCCATAGAGGTAAAAGCTTCTACACAGCCTCCATCTATAGTAGTGGACCTCCATGAAGCTACAAAGGAATCCACCCCTCCCAGTGTTCAAGAATCACCTGATGAACCACTTCAAGTTCGATTCTGGGAGAGTACCTTACCACCCTTACAACTTGACGAGGCACCTAGGGTAATAGAGAACTACTGGCAAAAATCCTCACCTATTACCAACTGGAACAATTGGTTTCAAAGGGTGACAAGCTCATTTCAAACGGTATGATCTACCCAAGGAAGGGGGGAGTGTTTGCTGATAGTCATCATTCATTTGTTTCCCTCTCAACCTTTTTCCCTGACCTCTCAATCTCCGATCTTAGGGAATGTATATATATAGCCTTATACTCGCAAAAAAACAAAAATAGTAAAGAGCAAGAGCGCCTAGCAATGAGAGAGCACCCTATCAGATCTTATATATAAGTCCAAATTCACCGTGTCAAGTCAAGCAACACACAAAAACAACTCTTATGTTTTAAAGGCCTAACCAAATCTATCTGTCTTGTCAGAAATGGCTACTTCACCAGAGGCATGCACTTCTATTTTTGATGAAAGGTACCCCTTGTCTTTTCAACAAGTGTTCTACGTATGCTACCCTATACTTTCTTGCGAATGGGATTTGATAGAGAGCCTTGCATGTGAGAGAAATTTTGAGGAGTTAGAATGGCTGATACGTCTATGGCTAACTAGTGATCCCTACCCAGTAGCGAATGTGTCTCCAATGGCACATGCTTATCTTTTGCACAAGATGAGTATCCACGCATCACGAGGTTCTTGATTAGCATGCTTGCACAAGAGGATGATGAAGAGGAACTAATAGAGACCGAGGAAGACTATGGCCTCACGGACAACGATTTTATTTATCTAGATGATGAGGATAGAGGCCTAGCCTTAGGGTGGCCACCCGGTTTATATAATATCCTCTTTCCTTGATTCTAAAAGGGGTGACAGATAGGTAGGTTAGGGGTCTAGATTGTGTTTTGAGTTTGTTTTTTAGGAGTTTTAATTTTTCCCACTGATGTGCCTCCTGGAGGTATTCCTTTTGTTTCCTAGTGTGTACAGGAGCGTGTTGCTATTGATAGGATTTGGACCTTCATGGAACCTTTCTCTCGTTCACACTTCAAATCAAGCGCGACCATCAACACAAACAGGTGTTTCTTGTCCATTAGCATTGCCCTTATCTTTTTGCATCTATGATTGTCTGCTTTGATTGTGATTGGTAGCATAATATTCAGCGCATTGGCTTAGTATCAAACATTTAATTCAATGTAGTGTTTTGTCATAATCACTTGTTTAGGTGTAAAAATCAAGCAGTCCGACTAAGCTAGTTTGACCAAGCTAGGTATTAGAAATCTTCTCTTAATACCATGGGGAATGCCTTCCTAATAATCAATGGTTACTTAGGTTCTTAATCCGATTTAGGCAGCATTGTATGAAATGTACTAGGGCTTTCTAGTGGGCTTAACCCTATCGACCTTTAGCTTAAGTATTATAAAGGGAGTTTACTAATGTGATGAGCCTGGGGAGTGTAACAGTGTTATATGACCCCCCAAAGTTACAAAATTTAAATGCTGAAAATGAACAAGCAAAAAATCAAAGTGCCACAATGTAAAATTTTAAGCTGGAAGAGAAATCTCAGCTTGATTTGGTACTTCACTCACATGTATTGCCTATGGTACTAGAGCCCTAGAGGTTCCCAGTGTGGGCGCTTTTCCTTGAAAAGCAAAAAACCCAAGGCATACAAAATAAGCACACACATCATAATTGAATCACTGTGAAAAGACCATGGGGGGTCAAAGAAAAAGTAATCAGTCAGGCGATGATTTCATGAGAAATTCCTTTTATGGTAGCTTAACTACAAAGTTTTCTAGGTATAGCCTCTAGTCAGCCCTTGAACATGAATACTTGGCTCTCGCGATTAAACAACTTAATTGACCACATAAAATTAAGAAGCTTACCCATGGTATTAATATTCGATCTCTAGTGCTTTTCGACCGTCAAATTAGCGACCCCAGACTTGTTTAATTTTCTACCTTTACATCTGTTTATGCATTTGATTACATTGCAATTTAATGTTCATTGCTAACAAATTGTTTGAAATTCTTTGACCAATCAATTTTTCTACCTAAAACTGCATATGCTTTTTAAGAGAATGCCATTACTGTGCCAATGTTGTTTGATTTTGCAGTGACTGAAGAAGGCTAAGGACATTCATCTCAAATGCTCTTCCACCTCGACGAACCAGCTTCAACTCAATAGCTTCCGAGGACGAAATCTACATCAGGAAGGGGGGCATGTTAACCCTCACGGCACACGGACACCCCATCACCTACGACGGACGTGTATTATGTATTATTTAGAGTCAGGTACCGGGCTTGTCGGACCAATAGGGAAAGGTAGAGTGATCGCCGATGAGAGGCGCACTTTAACTTGGACATTCAAGGGATTAGTTGGTTAAGCATGGGCGCCCCAGTGTGAATGGGGTGAGCTCCTATAAAAGCCAACTAAACCTAATTTTTACTCATTCTCTCATTTGTGCAATTGAAGAGTGCTCTTGCTCCATCTCCATCTTCTTCTTCTTCACCTCCTTGTGTGTGTATGTGTGTGTGTGTGAGAGAGAGAGAGAGGGAGAGTGTGTGTGCGATCGAGCATTACGAAGGCACGACGGCGGCGAAGCGGTTGAGCGCGGCACGACTGCAGCTTCTTCTTCATCGCGGCGAGGAATCCACCACGAAGGCGAGCGTAGAGCGGTGAGTGACACACCCTTTGTTTCCTTGAGCTTGCTAGTTTAGGCTTGTTGTGTGCTTGGAGCCGTTTGTGGCTCGCACACGGTG
This sequence comes from Adiantum capillus-veneris, assembly GCF_014529385.1. Taxonomy (NCBI): domain Eukaryota; kingdom Viridiplantae; phylum Streptophyta; class Polypodiopsida; order Polypodiales; family Pteridaceae; genus Adiantum; species Adiantum capillus-veneris. The sequence continues at coordinate 59,647,623 of NC_140959.1, forward strand.
TATTGGCAAGTCCCTTGCTTCGACAGTGCGGCAAGGAGCGCACAGCTGCAAAGTGGAGGGTGCCCCCTTTGTGAGGTGGGATCTAGAGTCCCTATTGACTGAGAGCTCCGAGATCGGTTTTGCACCATCCGATGGCGAATTAATCCCCAAATGATCACTATGTGATCACAATTAAAGTGAACTCCACGTAAACTGGATGTGAACATCAACAAGTGATCCCCGTGTGAATCTCAATCAAGATGTCATCACCTTGTGAACCCACCTATTTCAAAGTGTGGGGTTCAAGTCGGGGGACTCAACAGATCGGAATCTTTTTATTCCTAAGAACGTTGTCTGATTTTTGTGGTCGTCCATGGCCCTCGAGATCTATGTGAATCCTTGCTCGTAGTGGATCCCATGATTTAGGCTTCATTAAATACCATGTGCCACGTAGTGTTGTACCTCAAGGCCCAAAGTTCAAACACTCAAGATGTAACGTCGTACCTCTCTACCTATTAAGAACCTAGTGTACCATGATTGAGCACATTTCCATTCAAGTCACATTCATGAAGCAAATCACCATCAAATATGATGCACTATAAGGGTAGTAATGTACCCCTATTTTGTGTAATGGATCACAAAGTGACTCTACATAAGTGCTCAGTTGTCTAAATCTTGTAAGAATGAAAAATAAGGAGTCAAGAGATGCTCTTAGCAATAAAAAATTCTACAGACATAGGTTAATAAGATCATGATCAATGCATTACATGCTTGTATGCCGTGTCCGCAGAGACATATGTAAGTATTGTAGAGAGGTGGCATTGTCTTCACTTAATTATCATAAATCATAGTGAACGTGCTCTTCTCCCATATAGTTGTTTCTTCTTCTAGTGTTGAAGGGTTAGGACATGCTTCTCCTTTAGTGTTGAAAGGTCGTGTTTGCTTCTCCTCTACTATAGGAGGGTCACTTTTTTTAAAGATTTGCAATGCATCGCAAGGAATTCACTACCTTCACGTTTTCAAGAAACAATGGTGTCAGGATGATCCTATTGCAAAATTGTATGTCCCATGAGCACTCACCACCAACAAGTCCTTTTGATCTTGCTCCCTCTTCATCCCTCATGCTTGATTGCCTATAAATCCACATCGTCACTTGCATTGGATAAAGATGACTGGAATGATAAACAATAACGTTGGCCAACATTGAAAAGGCCATCCATGTAGGCAAGTGCTTCTATCAAGTATGTTGATGCCTCTAGTTTCAAGTTGGTTGTTCAAGGGTTTGTTTCTATTTATGTAAAAACATGACCACTTGAGTATGTGTGCCCTTGTCACATGTTTCGATTTCGATTGCCAAGAATACGACTAATATTAGCTCTCACTTTTCACGACAGTTTGGAAACTACTTTATCACTTGCCATGTGGACAAATATAGAAGCAGCATTTGTTCTATACAATGATATTTGGCGATGATATTAGCGATGTAGCAATATGGCTATCCCCACATACATGCATGTTCTTCATGTTGGGCATATTTGTTATGCACGGTGTATTGATGATTGCACAAGCAATGGCCAATTTCTATGAATGCTGACAAAGCAATTTTGAATCGAAGGAATACCCTTGTAGAGACAATCAATTAAATTCAACCTTGCAACTTCTAATAGAATTGTTTTCTTTTCTCGGGCCATGAGCTCATTCTCTTTAATGGTTGCCTAGAAGACCCATTTCCATCTTCATTTGATAGTCCTAAAAATCCTTTACGACTTCTTCAATCATCACTGCAAGCATGTTCATTGTATCTATGTACATTCTCTTTCTATCTGCCAGTGTTCATGTCACGTTTCTCTTTGCAAAGCAAATTGAGTGTGACTATCTAGATGCTACACTTATTATGCGATACATTTAATTTTATGTCCTTCTTACGCAAATATGTTTAATTGAGCTAGAAGGCTGTATCCTTCTCTTTTTACCATGCTAGGTAGAAATTGCTATAGCGCACCTTCAACTCATGAATGAATATGTAGATGTTGCACTTGTTTCTATTATGAAAATACATTCAATTGAGCCAGAAGGTTGTATCCTTGTCTTTTTAACATCATAAGTAGAAATCGATACAACGTGCGAGATGTTGTTATGTCGCACTTATTACTATGATGCAAATACATTTAACTGTGCAAGAATGGTGTAGCCTTCTCTTGTTGACAGGACATGTATAAATGATACAACATGCCTTGCTCCTCCTGCTCTTGCTTGGGTTGCTCGGGTCTAGTGCACTCCTACTCTTGCTCATGTTCCTGCTTTGGCTCGAGTGTGTCGAGACTTTCTCCTTGCGGGTCTAGATAGCCTGTGAACATTGCTCGCTTTAGATTATGTACATTAGCTACTTTATACGAATTCCAGGCCACTTTATATTACATACATTAAAAGCTTTTTGCTATCATATGGTAGCACTCGTGACATGTAACATTTAATGGCCTATGAACTTGTGTGTAGCGGAAAATAGCATGAACATAGTGAGCATTTCATTAGAATAGATTCCTAATGAGAATAACAAGAGTGGTTGGGTGGAGAGAGCAACAAAAAGTATAACACCTAGTTAGATAGCATGAACAATACTTGAAAAGAGAGAGAAGTTAAGCTATTGACAATAGTTGAGGACCGGATTTACATGGAGCCGGTCCTCCCTCCAAAAGGCTTTGTATTATGGTTTCTCCCATCAAGAGACACATTTTACAATACAATTCTTTGTGTTCCTTCAATACTAGCTAGTGCAATGAAGATGTAAACTTCAAGCACTAAGCAAAACACTTATTAAACACAACATCAATTCCCTCACGGTCCCAGACCCAAGACCTCACACACCTTTGAAGATGGTGAGAGCTAGCGGGGTATGAGAGTAGATTGAGAGGAAGAAGGAGTAGTCTTACGAGAAAGATGTCCATCTCCTCACATAATCACTCCTATTAGCATAGCTTAGCTCAGTAATTAGCATGGTAGAGGATATGAGCATGCATTGAAGCTTGGCTCTTGGTTGGATTTGCATCACACAACCAATAGTTGTCGGTGTAGGCCTCCCTTGTCACAAGCTTGGAGTAGGTGATAAGCTTTCTATCAAAGCTTGAGAAGGAGAGAGAGAGTCTTCTTGCTTTACACATGAGTTTGTGTGAGTGTGTGTGGATAATGCCTTGAGAAAATCAGCCCCCTCTCTCTCTCTTGGTCGACCCCTCTTGCTATTTTCTCATGTTGCAACCCTATTGGCCCTTTCCAGGCTTATCCAATAAGTATTAAGAAGGATAAGTGATAGCCTTCTGACATGTGTCCCCCTTTTCCCCTTTTGTGAGAGCTTTAGGTAATTAATAAATGCAACTAAACTCTAATTGGACCCCTTTGCCTCCTGGCCAATAAGAATCAGGCAAGCCACTGGACTGCTGAATGCTCATTGGACCCCTTGGGAGACTGTCCAATAGTCTTCTAGAGAGCTTAATTCTTATTGGTTCTTTTATTAAGTGTTTGTAAATTAATTAAACTAGATTTACTCTAGCCTAATTCTCATTGGTCCACCTCCATGGCCATCCAATAGGATTTGAGTACACCTTGTGGGCATCTGGGCTAGGGAAGTGACATGTGTCCCTCTTTCCCCTTGTGTAAAGGAAGCTTGTGAGTGTGTGTGTGTGTGTGTGTGTTTCTCTCTCATCCCCTATTTCCAGGGCTCGCCCCCTCCTATGTAGGACTTGTGAAGACTTTTTGGGACACACACAAAGCATCCTATTTCCCTAGTGTTTGACCTTTGGACACAACCTTTGAATTTTGGAACCTTAGCACTTTGGAAGTTTTAATGGGCTGAACCTTAGGGTCTTTTAAGCCCATCGTTGCACATTGCTCTTTTGCAGATGGCCCACCCTTTGGATCCTTATTTTTCCTCCTTTGGATCCCTACTGTGGCCGATCTGCCAGCTTAACCAGTATTCTAGCTTTTTCTCCCTTGGTACTTCCCCATTTTAAATGATCAGTTTAACATGAGAAAGTCATTTAGGAGAATTAGATATTAGTTATTATGACATTAACTCTCTCTTGAAATCATAGTCGTCCTCGACTATGTGGTAGAAAAGATAAAGCATATTCATTAGTCCTTTTCCTAGTGGGTAGAGGATCCCTATGTTACCCTACGACATCGTTTCAGAATGGATGACTAGTCCATTTGGCGCTTGAGAGCTTAAGCTGCTATAATCATGTCTGCACATTAGTCCTATCAATCTTCCATAGTAGAGTGACAAGCTCTACTTGGTGTTTGGGAGACGTCGTCTCCGCAAACTTGATCTAAGCATGCATACTACTTCATTTTTGTGCACAATAAAGAAAAAGAGAGTCTTATAACTTTGTTCATTTTTAACATTTTTACATTTGCTTACTATAGGGAAGCATTGTAAGCATTGACAAGGTTTATGTTATCCTTTAGTTGTATGCCTTGTATCCATCTAGCATCTTCAAAAGGATAATTCTTAAACTTAATAAGATATCGTCGGATAGTCTTACCGCTTCTTAGTACCTTGTTTTCATGTAGGAGAATGGACTCGGGTTACATCGCCTCTTCTTGGTCCTTGATCTCCGATGAGCCTTCAATAGTTGGTTCTTGAGGTGGCTCTCCTTTGTAAGGCTTTAGTAGGCTCACATGGAAAGCATTGTGTATGAGCCAATGGCTGGGCAACTTGAGTTGATAGGCCATCTCATTGATTGGCCTAAGAATCTGGAAGGGACCATATTACCTTTTTGCTAACTTAGCATAGTACTTTTGGTGTCCCGTAGGATTCTTGCCCGTCGTGTGCCTTAATCGAGCCTTGGAAAATTTGAGTAAGACCCAATCATTTTCTTTAAAGGCTTGGGCTCTTTTGTGCTTATCAGCAGCAGCAGCCTTTTGCCTTTGCTGTGAGATAGAGATAGCATCCTTAATCTTTTGGAAAGATTCTTGTAGGTCTCGGCTATACTCATCTGCAGTTAAGATCTTCCCGTGTACCTTAAGTAGCAGGGTCTTTTCAATCTTCCCTCAATTACCTCAAAAGGTGCTTTTCCCGTGGAAGTATGTACAGTCTTGAGGTGGCTCTCCTTTGTAAGGCTTTAGTAGGCTCACATGGAAAGCATTGTGTATGAGCCAATGGCTGGGCAACTTGAGTTGATAGTCCATCTCATTGATTGGCCTAAGAATCTAGAAGGGACCATAGTACCTTTTTGCTAACTTAGCATAGTACTTTTGGTGTCCCGTAGGATTCTTGCCCGTCGTGTGCCTTAATCAAGCCTTGGGAGATTTGAGTAAGACCCAATCATTTTCTTTAAAGGCTTGGGCTCTTCTGTGCTTATCAGCAGCAGCCTTTTGCCTTTGCTGTGAGATAGAGATAGCATCCTTAATCTTTTGGAAAGATTCTTGTAGGTATCGGCTATACTCATCTGCAGTTCAGATCTTCGCGTGTACCTTAAGTAGAAGGGGACTTTTCGATCTTCCCTCAATTACCTCGAAAGGTGCTTTTCCCGTGGAAATATGTACAGTGTTTTTGTAAGCATACTCCACTAAGGGTAAGTACTTCTCCCATTGGGATCTTTGATCTACTTTCGTTACATAGGATTTTAGTAGATCAAGAATTGTTAGTTAGCTATTTCACTTTGGCCATCCATTTGCGGGTGATAGGCCGAAGAGAAGTTTAGCCTTGTCCCTAAATTCTCAAAGAGACCCTTCCAAAAATTACTGGTCATTCTAGGATCTCTATCCGACACTTTGGACATTGGCAATCCATGGTACTTGAAGGTTTGTGAAATGAAGAGGGTTGCCATTTGATGGGCTTTGATAGTCTTTTTGACAGGTATAAAATGGGCTTGTTTACTGAACCTGTCTACTATCATCCATATTCCCGTATTCCCATGGATAGACTTAGGCAATCCAAAGATAAAATCCATGGATATGCTCTCCCATGGTGAATTAGGGATTGGCAAAGGTTGAAGCACTCCAGGTTGCTTCCATCCATCAAACTTCGTCTTTTGGCATACCACACATTTAGAAACATACTCCTATATGTTTGCTTTCATGGTAGGCCAATAGAAATACGTTTCAATCCATTTTAGGGTAGACCGAATCCCTCTATGCCCTGCATAGAGAGGATCATGAGATTCATACATTACTTTCTCACGAAGTGAGTTAGTAACGCAGAGTCTATTGCCATAGAGAAGATAACCATCTTGTAAAGTAATTGGTTCCTCTTTCTTCCCTAGTGTAAGGGCTAAAATCGCATCTCTAAAATCGGGATCAATAGCATACTCATCTATCATAGAAGATAGATCATTGTGAGTTGCTATGGAAACCGCATTCACTCTCGGCCGTCTTGAGAGTGCATTGGCTACTTCATTATGCTTGCCGGCAATGTGAGCAATATGAAAATGAAATTGCAAAAGGAAATTTACCCACCTCATTTGTTTGTCGGAGAGCTTGGTCTGCGTCATGAAGTACTTAAGACTTTGGTCATCCGTTCGCAGAATGAAAGGAGTCCCCAATAAACAATGCTTCCATGAGTCTAAGGCATGTAGAACTGCAAGGAGTTCCTTTTCATATATTCCTAGAGCTTGCTCAACAGGGTCCAGCCTTCGACTTTTAGAGGCTATGGCGTGCCCTTCTTGGAGAAAAACAGCTCCAAGGCAATCGCCACAAGCATCACATTGGACCTCAAATGGCTTTGAGAGATCCGGTAGTGTAAGCACAAGTTGAGAGATAAGATTTTCTTTAAGCTTTTCGAAAGCATTGTTCTCCTTGGAAGACCATGTATACCTAACGTTTTTCTTCGTTAGGTCATGTAATGGTCCTGCCATTTGTGAGGACTTTTCTATGAAGCGTCTATAGTATGCACACATACCTATAAAGCTTCTTAGTTCATGAAGATTCCTTTGTTTAGGCCATCCTTTTATTACCTCTAACTTTGATGGATCCATTTGGATGCCATCTTGAGAGGTAATGTGACCTAAATACTGAATCTCTTGTAAGAAAAATTCACTTTTCTTTTGATCAACATAAAGTTTATTCTCTCTTAGAACTTGAAATATTACCTGGAGGTGTTGCTTGTGTTCATCTAATGAATTAGAGTAGATGATGATATCATCAAAGAACACTCCATTAAAGGTTCGGTGAGGCCTGAATAGCTTCTCCATCAAGCAATTGAATGTGGCTGGTGCATTGGTCAAGCCAAAAGGCATGACAATATATTCGTAAAGACCAAACGTAGTGCAAAATGCGGTCTTTACAATGTCTTGATCAACTATCCTTATTTGATGATAGCCACTTTTTAGGTCAATCCTACTGAAGTAGGTGGACCCTTGTAGCTTATCAAATAGGTCTTCTACCCATGGAACGGGAAACCTATTCTTGATAGTGATCCTATTTACTGCTCTATAGTTGACACACATATGATATGTGCCATCTTTCTTTTGCACTAATAGCACAGGTGAACAAAATGGAGAGGAGCTAAGCCTAACCATGCCCTTCTCAACTAACTCATGCACTTTCCGCATAATCTCCTCTTGTTGAGTTTGAGAAACTCTATAAGGAGGTTTATTAGGTGGTGAACTTCCTGGAAGAAGTGCAATTGCATGGTTATCATTCCCTTGTTTAGGAGGTAGCTCACAAGGGATGTTGTCAATAAAGACATCTTGAAACCCCCTGAGAAAATTGGATAACTCTAATTCCTTGTGAGTGTGTATATTTTCTTTTGCTAAAACATTAGGTTCATTTTGAGAATCTTTAACAAAAATCATGTACACAGAAATAGAGCTCTTTATTGACTTATTGAAAGCTTGCATATGTACAATGGGGTATGGTGTTACCCATTTCTTTGACATCTATGTACATATCTTTTTTCCTGAACCTAAAATAGATTCTCTTTTTAGGGAATTTAAAATTGGCAGCCATGCAATCAAACCATGGTGCCCCTAGGATTACATCCTCGTGCTTGAGAGGAGAGATAAAGAAATCCTCTTTGCCCACATAGCTTTGGACATGGAGCCTCAATTTCCCGATTAAGGGAGTGACTGAAGCTTCTTGCCCCTTGAAAGCACCGTCTGCAGGTAGGACACCTCCCATCTCGTAAGCTTGTATGCCTAGCTTGGTGGCCAACTATGTGGATATGAAAGTGTGAGTAGAACCATGGTCAAAGAGAATAAAATCATCATGTTATTTTACCTTTCCCCAAGCATGGCATAGAGGATATCCTTTGTGGTGAGTTTCCTCCTCTTGGATCTCAACCAAGGTAGCTCTAGGAGGCTCATGGCGGGTGTTCTTTTGGGGACAAGTGCGGTACGCATGCCCGTGCTCACTGCACTTGAAATAGCGATTATCCTTGTGATAACATTCAAACTCTTCCGGAGAGAGTTTGTTTTTGCCTTTGTAAACTCCCTTCTCCATAGCTTTGTTGGAGTTGCCCTTAGGAGACTTTTGAACATTGTCCTTCCCCTTAGGCTCATTGGAACCCTTGTTTTCCGTGGGCTTAGAATTTCTCTTAGCCCCTGTTTGGAAATTGATTCGAGAAGCCACCATAGTATGATGTATAACCGCCGATATGGTGTGTGGCCTTTGGGAGTTGACATACTCCGCCATTTATTCTGTTAAGCCCACACAAAAAGTTGTTTTTGCTCTCCAAATTCCAACTTTTTGAAGACAGTGGCTTTGAGTTGTAGGTCCCAAAACTTGTCTACATATTTGTGAATGGATTCGTAGGGAGAGAGCTTCAGGCTTTTCCATTCGGTGAGTAATTTTATCTTTGGCAACAGTGTCCAAAAACTGATTCATAATGGAAGCTCTTAAAGCTTTCCATGTTTGTGGAGCTTCACCGTTGGCCTGTAGGCTAGACCACCATTGCTTGGCGGACTTTTGAAAGTGCATAGCTACATGGTGTAGTTTAGAGGACTTCGTGAAGCCCTCATCTCCAAATGTCGCATCGAATTGTTGGATAAAGGCCAAGACTTTGTCCATAGCACCAAAGGTGCCATCGTAATAAGGAAAGAGATGCTCTTCCCTCTCTCTTTGAGCTTCTTGACCTTGGATGACCTCTTCCACGCGGCATAGGTTTTCCTATGGCCTCTTCTTTTTTATGGTTCAAAAGTTGCACCATCACTTTCTTCAGAAGATGAAGAATTTGAGGAAGATGGAGAAGAGGGTGACCTCTTTCTCGCCTTTTTCTTGCCTTGATCTTCTTTGTCTGCACCATCACTTTCATAACAGAAAGAGGATAATGAAGATGGAGAAGAGGATGTCCTCTTTCTTGCCTTTTTCTTCTCTTGCTTTTTGTCATCCCTCTTTGAAGTATGGTGTGGAGAAGTGTGTGATGGTATTTTCCGTTTTGGAGGTGATGGAGAGCGTTCACCCCACCATCTTTGTGGAGCCATCTGTATCGAGGTGGCAGGAGACTCACGTCTTTCTCGTTCTTTCGGTGGAGGCTCTTGAATTCTCCTTTGGGAAGGAGATGCATCATCAAGAAGAAAATTTTTGAGCCCTTCGTATGGATCCTCTTCTTCTTCCTGAATCAGAGAGAGGCCTCTTTTGGAAGTCTCACAAGGAGGCTTCCTAGGTACTCTCTCGTCATGGTGGGGAGCTTGGAGAATCCCATGAGCACGAAGCTGCCGTTGCACTTCACTTTGGAGGTATGGATTGTCCATGGCTTGTTGAAGCCTAGAAACAAGATAGTTAACAAGCATCGGGGCATCATTAGTAGCCTGCTCATTAGCAAAAATCAAAGTTATCAACATTAATTTCACTCTCTTTACTATTGTCAGCATTCTAACAACTTTTAGGTGTACTTTGCCACTTCAAGCCCTAGTTACTACTCCTCTTTACCCCTTTAGAAAAAGCACTCAAGCTATTGTACCCGTGGCTTGAATACCATTAATTGCAAGGAATAGAAAAGAGGGTCGTTCAACACCGAAATAGCACCGGCTCCTGTCAAGCTTCTAATAGCTCAATAGTGGTTAAGTCATAGGCAAGCCCCATAGGACTCCACTATTAAGACCATAGCTCTTGACAGTGATGCCCCGTTATCTACACTAAAGCAGGCGCACTGCAAGGCTGAAAAATCCCTATTCTTCTTACTCAAATGCAATTAATAGTACCAACCATTTCTAGCTAGCTTGAGGACCTCCCTTCTGAGCAAGAAAAGACAAACCTTGTCCTCTAATACCAATGTAACATTTAATGGCCTAGTAACTTGTGTGTAGCGGAAAATAGCGTGAAAATAGTGAGCATTTCATTAGAATAGATTCCTAATGAGAATAACAAGAGTGCTTGGGTGGAGAGAGCAACAAAAAGTATAACACCGAACACCTAGTTAGATAGCATGAACAATACTTAAAAGAGAGAGAAATTAAGCTATTGACAACTATTGAGGACCGGATTTACATGGAGCCGGTCCTCCCTCCAAAAGGCTTTGTATTATGGTTTCTCCCATCAAGAGAGACATTTTACAATACAATTCTTTGTGTTCCTTTAATACTAGCTAGTCAATGAAGATGGAAAATTCAAGCATTGAGCAAAACACTTATTAAACACAACATCAATTCCCTCACGGTCTCAGACCCAAGACCTCACACACCTTTGAAGATGGTGAGAGCTAGCGGGGTATGAGAGTAGATTGAGAGGAGGAAGGAGTAGTCTTATGAGAAAGATGTACATCTCCTCACATAATCACTCATTTAGCATAGCTTAGCTTAGTAATTAGCATGGTAGAGGAGATGAGCATGCATTGAAGCTTGGCTCTTGGTTGGATTTGCATCTCAAAGCCAAGAGTTGTCAGTGTAGGCCTCCCTTCTCACAAGCTTGGAGTAGGTGATAAGCTTTCCATTAAAGCTTGAGAAGGAGAGAGAGAGTCTTCTTGATTCACACATGAGTTTGTGTGAGTGTGTGTGGATAACGCCTTGAGAAAATCAGCCCCCTCTCTCTCTCTTGGTCGACCCCTCTTGCTTATTTGCTCATGCTGCAACCCTATTGGCCCTTTCCAGGCTTAGCCAATGAGTATTAAGAAGCATAAGTGATAGCCTTCTCACATGTGTCCCCCTTTCCCCTTTTGTGAGAGCTTTAGGTAATCAATAAATGCAACTAAACTCTCATTGGACCCCTTTGCCTCCTGACCAATAGGAATCAGGCAAACCATTGGGCTATTGAATGCTCATTGGACCCCTTGGGAGACGGTCCAATAGACTTATAGAGAGCTTAATTATTATTGGTTCTTTTATTAAGTGTTTTTAAATTAAATAAACTAGATTTACTCTAGCCTAATTCTTATTGGTCCACCTCCACGGCCATCGAATAGGATTTGAGTACACCTTGTGGGCATTTGGGGTAGAGAGTTGACACGTGTCCCTCTTTCCCCTTGTGTAAAGGAAGCTTGTGAGTGTGAGTGTGTGTGTTTCTCTCTCATCCCCTACTTCCAGGGCTCGCCCCCTCGTATGTAGGACTTGTGAAGACTTTTTGGGACACACACAAAGAATCCAATTTCCCTAGTGTTTGATCGTTGGACACAATCTTTGAATTTTGGAACCTAGCATTTTGGAAGTCTTAATGGGCTGAACCTTAGGGTCTTTTAAGCCCATTGTTGCACATTGCTCTTTTGCAGTTGGCCCCCCCTTTGGATCCCTATTTTCCCTCCTTTGGATCCCTACTGTGGCCAGTCTGCCAGCTTAACCAATATTCTAGCTTTTTCTCCCCTGGTACTTCCCCATATTAAATGATCAGTTTAACATGAGAAAATCATTTAGGAGAATTAGATATTAGTTAATATGACATGACATGGACAACTATTATTATTAAAAAGGTAAGAAAAATGCTTTCAACTCAATTCAATGGAGGCAACTCTCCTTCAATAATCCCCAAGTGGTCCTTGAAATCATGGTTTCAAAAAAATACAATTTTTTATTTTTTGGCTCAAAGTTGGATCAACCGCCCTCAATCTCCAAGTGTCCTGCTATATGACATAGTAGAGTGCCTCCAAGCTTAGCATTGGATGCATGAAAAAAGTAAATTTTAAGGCTTCTTTGTTTCATTTTTGGGGGCCATTAACAACACCCCTTCTATGTTGCAAGCTAATATTGGGAAGTGATCCTTAATCAACCAATGAGCACCATGTTGGGTAGCATCTTCATGTGTTTTCAATCACCCTCTTGAAGTGCACCTTCACTCATAGTTGTACAATGAAACTCCAACTCCACATCAAACATGTTTGCACCATCTATCGCCAACAAGAAGCCCGCCATTTTCCATCAGGAAGTATCTCACCATGTGCATACTGCCAGAAAGTTTACCACAAATTGTACTCAGTATATAAGCACAATGAGCTAGTAAGTTCCTCAACAAATGAATCTCTATAAGCTATTTCATATCAGTGTGGAGATAACATTCACCAGGTGCTTTAATAGAGCTCCTTGGAATATAGTTTTTTGTTTGGAGATTATTTACGTAGAGTCCTCAAGACAGTCACCTTTTTGGATGATAGAGGCACACGTTGGGCTCCCTGAACCATAAATGGCCAAACACGAGTCGAAACTGTAACAAGGGGTCATGCTCAAGCGCGCCCACTGGAGGTTGTTGGCAAATGAAGATAATGGGAGCCTCCTCCCCCTCCCATGCCTTCCATTCTTGCTCTTAAGCACCTCACCTTGCTCAACAGGTGACCCATCTTGTCTTGATGTGGCAAGTTAGTTTTGGGTGGAAGTGTTTGGATGCCTAACTAGAAAAAATCAAAAGCTCGTTTTCCCACCAACCCAACCAACCACATTTCTAGCTGCTTTCCTTTGTGAGACATAGTAGTCGATTACAAGTGCTCAGATTTGGGGGTGAGCAGAGGAATTGGCATGGTATATATGCTCGATATGTAGGGTTTTAACATTGCTAAAGATGGATGAGGGAAATCGCATGACTATCTTCTAGAATCAAGACTATTGCAACCTACCACTGGTAAGTCTCTAGATGCTAGGCTATTGCAAGCAAGGCTTTATCTAAGGGAATTACATATGTATCTTGAATTTGTATTTGTAGGACATGTGTTCCTAGGGGTTGCTCTAGAAAATTGTCACATAGCATTCATGAATTCTAATGGTTCGTTTCTTATCATTTTTTTTAGTAGAAAAACTTGTTTTTCTTATGCTATGCATGCTTATTATTGTTATATGCCTAGCCATTTAGTTAAGGTTTACAATTGCACAAAAGTTGCTAAATCTTTAGAAGCACAAATATAATAGAACGAACTTACTTATGTTGGGGTATAAAGCCCAATGTGGTCGCCCAGGTAAGTGGGCGGGCCGCCAGGTATGTACATATATTCTTTTGTAAAAACCTAATAAGAACTCACTATGCTCTACACATTACAGTAGAGCGAGTTCACCATATCGTCGTGCTCTTCTTCTCGCACTCTCTCTCGCGTCGCACTTTCGCTCGTACTCCTTCAACTGGTATCAGAGCTCAGATCGAGGCTCGGGGCAGCACTGCAGGAGGCTAGAGACACCAGCTCAGATTGGAGTGAAATTCGACAGGAGAAGACACGGCTCCAAATCTTGTGGGATAGCCCAAAGGGCTAGGTGTGCTCAGAATTTCATTCTGAGGTCATCTCGGTCACCGTTCGGCTTCGACAAAGTTCTGCGCAGGCCATTTTCGACTACGTGGTCTCAGCGGGTGCAGATCCGACTCTGCAAATTTGGGGTTTTTGGCCTACGACTGCAGGTGCTGAGGATATCGACACTCCCAGAGTGCTGATTTGTGGTTGTCTACACATCGAAGGACGGCTCACAGTTCTTGGAGGCGTGTCACACACGACACGGGGGCATCTACACACAGACTGTAGGCGACATCCACTAGTTCATCAGGTAGCTTGTGTTTGCTGCTTGATATTCCAAATTTCATCCTGACATTGCAAGTACTTCCACATGGGATGTATTGTCAGAGATAATGTATGTCTGTTGAGGGTTTGCTGGCTGTGAGTCACGCAGCAAACAACCGCCGCAGCGGTTACAGCATACAGTGGGAAATTTGTGGATGTATGACTTTGTGGGAAGTCTATGTACTGTCAGATTTACTGCAGCCTTTGTTGAGGGTCGAGTGAGGTTTTATTGAGCTGGGGGATTCTCGAATGTTGAGATCCTTTCGGTGATACAGGTCTTGGAGCGATCCCTCGAGCACCCTTAGATAGGCAGCTAGGATGTATTGACTGTGAGTTAGACATTTGGGATTGCATCTTTGCTTTACTGCCGTTGAGGCATTGTCGCAGTCTATGCTTACAGGATAGTGACAGAACAGTCAGAGACAGTACAGGTGCAGGACAGGTTTACCCACAACTTACAGTGTTAGAGAGACAGTGGTTTTTTGAGCTATTTTTTGGTATGTTTTTAGTACACCAGAGCCATTTTACAAAGGAGAATCTGCCAAAATTTTTGCAGAATCTGAAGCTTTCTTGGTTCATTTGACAGGTTGATATTGGTTTAGAGGTCAGTTTACAGGGGAAACTCTGCCGAATTTTTCCCAGGAAAGTAAATTACTGTGAATCGTAGCTATGGCTGGATCACAGGACACTGCTCTTTACAATATCAAGAAGCTGGATGGAACCAATTTCCCATTGTGGAAGCAGCAGATTTGGCATGTGTTGGTACAAAAGAAGAAGATAAAACCTATAAAGCTCAAGGGGATAAAACCAGAAGATATGGACGAAGATGAATGGAGCGAAATGGATGAATTGGCACTTTCTATCATTATGCTAACTTTGGCAGAAAGCGTTTACTTCAATGTAGCAGATGAGATATCGGCTTATCAAGCATGGTTAAAGCTAAGTGATCTTTATGAGAAGCAGAGTGCAGCTTCACAGGTATACTGGCTTAAGAAGCTTGTTGACTTGAAGATGAAAGAAGGGACACCTATGTCCAATCATCTAAATGAATTCAACACAATCTATAGTCAGTTGTCAGCTCAAGGTGTCAAGTTTGATGAACCTGTTAGAGCTATGTTCCTGTTGATCACATTGCCGGAAAGTTGGGACACTTTTCGCACAGCTTTGAGTAATTCTGCACCTCCAGATGGTTTGAACATAGCAGGTGTAGAAGGAAGTCTGCTTACTGAAGAAACCAATAGAAAGACAATGGACAAAGGCAAAGGAACAGCCTTAGTTGTCAGGGGAAGGACCAAAGAAAAGTACAAAGGTGGAAGGAGGAATCAGTCTCGTAGCAAGTCCCGCAGTGCTAAAAGGCAAGAGTGACATAGAATGCTACCATTGTGGCAAGAAGGGTCACATGAAAAGAGACTGCAGAGAATGGAAAGCAGAAAAAGGCAAAGAGAAAGCTGAAGACCATGGTGAGAAGAACAAGTCCTTAGTGAAGATCCAAGAAATAAATGTGACAAACACTGTTGCAGAGGATGACAGTCTAGTGTCAGGAGACATCTACTTCTTGAAAAATACAATGGACTCAGCTCTTCTTACAGCATCTGATGGAAATGCACTGAGTGACTGGATTATAGACTCAGGGGCATCACTTCATGTGTCTCCAAACAAGGAGTGGTTTACTTCTTATGTGACCACTAAAGATCATGTTCGGCTAGGCAATGGGCAGACATGTGAGATCTTAGGTGTTGGAGATATTCAATTGAAGTTTCAGAATGGTTCTTCTTTCACGCTGAAGAATGTGAGACATGTTCCCGCAATTACAAAGAGCTTGATCAGCACTGGTTTACTTGATGATGCTGGCTACGTCACCACTTTTGGATAGAACATGTGGAAGATATCCAAGGGTTCTATGACAGTAGCACATGGAGTAAAGTCTGGAGGACTTTACATGATTTATGTATCAAATGTCTCTAAAAATGTAATCAATGTAACCGAGCAGCCGAACGTTTCTTTGTGGCATAGCCGGTTAGGACATATGTCCAAGAAGGGAATGGAAATCTTGTCTCGTTCTGGTTATTTGCCTGGCTTTTCATTTAATGATTTTGAATTCTGTGAACATTGTCTGTATGGTAAGCAAACACAGCAGCCACATAAGCATAGAAGCAGTAGAAGAGATACACAATTGGCACTTGTTCATAGTGATTTGTGTGGACCTATGCCTAACCTATCTCTACGGGGAGCTTCTTACTTTATGACATTTATAGATGATTACTCGAGGAAAGTATGGGTTTACTTTCTCAAGCACAAGGATGAAGCGTTTAGTGTTTTCAAAACGTTTGTGACACTTGTGGAGAATCAGAGTGGCAAGAAGCTTAAATGCTTACGCACTGACAATGGTGGAGAGTATGTTTCAAAGGCCTTTCAGGACTTTTGTGAGTCAAAAGGTATAAAACGTGAACTTACTGCTCCTTACAATCCTCCTCAAAATGGTGTTGCTGAGAGGATGAATAGGACCATACAAGAGAAGGTCAGAAGTATGTTGTCTAATGCACAGCTGCCAAATGGGTTTTGGGCTGAAGCTATATCAACAGCTGTTCATCTTGTAAATAGATCTCCTAGGAAGGTTTTGCAGAAGGATTCAGTGCCAGAGATGGTATGGTCAGGCAAAATGCCCTTATACAAGCATCTCAGATTCTTTGGCTGTGAGGCATATACTCACGTTCCAAAGGAATTTAGGAACAAACTTGAGCCAAAGATTAAAAAGTGCATCTTTCTAGGCTATGGTAATTCTGGTCAGATGGGGTATAGACTTTGGGATCCCGAATCCAGAAAGGTTGTCCGCAGCAATGATGTTCACTCTAATGAATCCAAATATCATTCTAAACCAGAGAGGGTTGAAGAGATTAGAAGAGTTGTCTTCCAAGAAGATGGACCTGCACGTGCAAGACAAAATGTCAGGGCTCAAGAGGAGCAAGGACAGGATAGAGTGGAACCACAGGTTGTGGCTGAGCCTGAGCCACCTATTGTGCGTAGATTTGGACGTGTCACGCGACCTCCTGATAGGTTTGTTCCATCTATGAACTATGTCATGTTGAGTGATTGCGATGAAACTTCATGTTACAAGGAATCAGTGCAAATGAAGGACTCCGGGAATTGGCAATTGGCCATGCAGTCAGAGATGACAGCTCTGCATAAAAACAAGACATGGAAGCTAGTTAAATTACCACAGGGCAAAAAGGCTCTACCTTGTAAATGGGTTTACAGGTATAAGATCACCGCTCATGATAGTCAGCCAAAGTACAAAGCAAGGCTTGTTGCCAAGGGCTTTAAGCAAGAACAAGGCATTGACTTTGATGAAGTCTTCTCTCCGGTGGTCAAGATGACTACATTGAGATGCTTTCTTGCATTGGTTGCCATATCAGATTTGGTGTTGCACCAAATGGATGTCAAGACAACGTTCTTGCATGGTGATTTAGATGTGGAAATTTACATGCAGCAGCCAGAAGGGTTTGTTGAGAAAGGCAAGGAAGATTGGGTATGCCAGTTGTTAAAGAGTCTTTATGGCTTAAAACAATCACCGAGGGCATGGTACCATAAATTCCACAAGTTTATGCTTTCTCAAGGCTACAAACGTAGTGACTTCGATTATTGTCTATATACAAAGAAGGCTAAGGATGGTAGTTGGCTGATCCTTATTTTGTATGTGGATTGTTGGGGCTAAGGCCTATGTGCCTTGACCGGTCGCCCAGGTCATGGGCGCCCGCCCACTGTTACCCTATACTTATAGTGAGTATATTGTATAGGGGGAGCTGCCACTTCACAGTCTCCCCACCCATATATGTGTGTCGTGTGTCTCCTTCTCTCTCTCTCACTCTCTGTCTGTGGTGCTCCCCGATCCCCTTGAATTGGTATCAGAGCTATGGTGACCGCGGAGAGCACGACGGCTTTGAGAGCTTCGAGGCGATAGCTCGCTCGCTCTCGACGATAGAGAGATTAAGAAAGCTTAGAAGCTTTGTGAGAATGCAATGGGAGCTTGTGAGCTCAGTTGAGAGTGATGTAGCTCTTGTGGAAGCTCAGAAAGGAGTGTGGAAGACTGTGTGTAAGTGAAGGTGCGGCCCTAAAACTGTGTGCGCAGTAGCACTATTTTCAGATTCGTTTTTCTCCTTGTAGAATGCAGATCTGAGAATTCTGTTTGCGTACGCCTATCCGTTTCGACGTGGTCTACAACTTTGCAGAAGAAACTTTTTGCAAATTCCTCACCGTTTTGCTGATATTCAGCGCAGACTGACTGTATACAGAAATTCCAGATTTTCTGTTGTCGCATTGTGTGCGTGTTTGATGCACTTTTGGAAGCACGGGAGATGCTTGAAGTTGAGTGCATAAATTATGAGCTGAAGATGCAATTGCAGCTTGTGTTAAGCTTGTGGTTTGAGGGTTTTTTGGTAGACTTGGGCAACGAAGTACGGAGGCGTTTACACACCACCGAAGCGGTCTCTTGAGAGACGCAATTTTTTGGAGCACACAGGTGGAGCTTCTTTCACTGGTTTTCACAGGATACTTTGGCAGTGATTTTGTGCTTGGATTTATGGTCTTTGCGGATGGTTTGCATATGGTTATGGAACATGGCTGATGCCCATTATATATGTATTTTGGCGAGCACTTGCAAGTGCCGGTGAGCTCTCTTGAGAGCATTGTTTTCGCATTGAATAAGTTTCCGGATTGCAAATCTTTTGGCGCTTGCTTATGCGCGGTCACTCCATTGATGTACATTGAGTGCGGATTGCCATTGTATGTGAAAATGTGGAGCCATTTTGGCATTTCTACTCATTGGCATTGAGTAGTGTTATGGTTTATGGTAGAGATTGTACTTGAGTTTTTTGCTCAGTTTTCAGGGGAAATTCTGTCGGATTTTTCCCAGATTCTCACCATAGTTTGTGATCGAGTGTTTACTCTCACTTTGACAGGTTTTGTCAGTTTGGACACAGTTTTGTGTTTGTTGTATCCACTCTCGCAAGAGTGAGGAGTTGTGTATCTTTCTTTGCTTGAGACAGTGGTTTGCTCTCAGGTGGGAGAGTCTTGTGATCTCGAGCATTGTTTGCCATAGTTTTGCAGAGCTTATGCATTTGGAGTGCGGTTTGATGCGCTTTGGTTGCTCATGGTTTTGAGCATGCAGTTAGTTTGGTTACTGTTTACTGACGAAACTCTGGCGAAATTTTCCCAGGAGTTTTATGTGTATCATTTATGCGATCTAGGTAGAGATTGTGGGTTGCACTCAGCATTTGCGTGCGGTGTTCTCTGCAGGTGGGAGACTTGTGCGTGTGTATGCATCGATACCGCACAGTGTGGGCTTGGTGATTAGCTCACAGATTGCAGTGTGATACTAGAGAATGCGAGGCTTGTATTGACATTGCGGGAGCTCTAGTTTGGAGTGTGTCTCACAGGTTTTACATTGTGTTTCTGGCCATATTTGTAGACAGTTTCCAGGTGTTGTTGGTGAGGTGGTTTTGCTATCTAGCTTGCTACTTGTGCTCATGGCAGAGACAGGTGATCGATCAGATTGTGACCTCTCACAGATGCGCGTGTTTGATGGTTCAGACTTTGCGGCATGGAGAGAGTGTATGCTTGATGCATTGACACAACGAGGGTTGCATCGACCATTGAGTGGTGATGCAGGTAGACCTTCAAACATGTCTGACGATCAGTGGCAGGAGCTAGAGGAGATGGCACTATCTACGCTCTCTTTGCACCTTGTGGAATCTGTATATGCTCTTGTTATGTATGAGACTACTTCGAGAGCACTTTGGCACAGATTACATGAAATGTATGATAGATCTGAGTCATCAAGGACTCGTGTGAGACATGTACATTCACGAGCACTCCGACAGGTGACATGTTGGTATTGTGGTCATTCTGGACACGTTAGACGACGTTGTTTTCGTCGTATGCGACATCGTAGGAGACATGGCAGTCTCAGAGATGTATGTAGTGATGCCATGGACTCAGTTGCTTTGACAGTTGAGGCAAATGTAGTGTCGGATTATACTAGTGACGGGGATGTCACTTTTACCTCGAGCTATGCACGAGATGCTATACATGTGGATAGTGCACTCCCTTCGCAGTGGTTGCTAGACGCAGATGCTATGTTTCATGTCACGCCGCACCGTGCATGGTTTTGTAGCTATTCTAGCGGGATGCTTGGCAGTGTACGTTTGACCGATGGATCAGTGCATGCGATAGCAGGTGCAGGAGATGTGAGACTGTCATTACCGAGTGGTGCATCTTACTTGTTACGACATGTGCGCTATGTACTAGATTTGACAGTGAGTTTGATCTCGATTGGTCAGCTTAGAGATTGTGGATGTCAGATTTCGCTACGAGAGCGAGATTTTGTGATGCATTTGGGTTCGCTAGTGATTGTGAGAGGTGCCAGGAGTGGTACAGGTTACCCATTGCATGTGGATCACGCGAGAGACGGTGCTGTCTCTGTGATCATGCAGCCAGGTAGAGAGCGAGAGAGCAGGCGAGTCTCTTTTGCTTGTGGGTTGCAGGATGCTTTGCATGGAGTACAGAGCAGTGACCTTGTTGTGCAGGTTGCGTCTACGGATGCATAGGTAGAGCGGGATAGCTCTAGTGAGTCACAGTAGGATGAGTCATCAGAGGTGATGACAGAGATGACTCACATGGATGCTGAGATGTCGGCTATTGTGGAGTCATTTCTTGATATGCTTATGCCAGAGCTTGATGCAGATTCAAGACAGATGGATACTCTTGGTACACATGTGATATGTGGTGGGCACGAGGAGTCACTCCAGAGCTCGGAGTCAGAGTGCCATGGTCTCTATGATAGGGGACAGGATTGCCATGAGTTGAGTTCTGAGTTGGAGGTGGCAGAGGTTGCCAGGGTTGCATCAACGTTCGGTGTCCTCATGTACGATATGCTGATCTCGAGGCCCGACATAGCAGCTGCAGTGGGAGCATTTGCAGTAGGGTTGATTAGTTGTTCAATGACTGATCTCGGCATAGAGCATAGGGGAGGTTTGCAGGTATTGGACCGATACTTGCAGGAGTGCATGAGCTCTTGTAGACTATTTGCAGAGCTTGGAGCTAGCTCTGTGTGGCTTCCGCAGCGGGACGTTTGTTTATCAGTAGAGCAGGATGCACTAGCTCATCGAGAGTCAGTGGGCATAGGTTGAGAGAATATCTTACCTTCTATTAGTTGTACACTAGTAGATCTTGCTTAAAGGCACATTGGCCTTTAAGTGGGAGGTTGTTGGGGTTAAGGCCTATGTGCCTTGACCGGTCGCCCAGGTCATGGGCGCCCGCCCACTGTTACCCTATACTTATAGTGAGTATATTGTATAGGGGGAGCTGCCACTTTACAGTCTCCCCACCCATATCTGTGTGTCGTGTGTCTCCTTCTCTCTCTCTCACTCTCCGTCTGTGGTGCTCCCCGATCCCCTTCATGGATGACATGTTGATTGCTAGCAAGCGCTTGGAAGAAATTTCAGCTTTGAAGTCAAAGATGGAAAAATCGTTTGACATGAAAGACATGGGTGAGGCAAGTCATATACTTGGTATGCGCATTGAGAGAGACAGATCAAAGAAGTTGATTTGGTTATCTCAAACAGAGTATATTGACAAGGTTTTGCAATGTTTCAATATGGAGAAGGGAAAGGCACTGAGTGTTCCATTGCCACCATATGTGAAACTTAGCAAACAAGATTGTCCTGTGTCTGAGGAAGAACAGGCTGAAATGGATAAGATTCCATATGCGTCTGCAGTGGGTAGTTTGATGTATGCAATGATTGCTACTCGCCCAGACATTGCATTTGCAGTGGGAGTAGTAAGTCGATACATGTCAAACCCAGGCAAGAAACATTGGGAGGCAGTGAAAGGAATATTGAGATACCTGAAAGCTACAAAGAGTATGCGTATATGCTATGGGAGTCAGGAGCTAAGTGTAAAGGGTTTTACAGACTCAGATTATGCAGGTGACTTAGACAACCGAAGGTCTACGTCAGGGTATGTCTTTACATTGGCTGGTGGAGAAGTATCATGGCGTTCTAGATTACAAGATTGTGTTACTCAGTCTACTACAGAGGCTGAATATGTTGCAGCATCAGAGGCATGCAAAGAATCAATTTGGCTTAATCGACTAGTAACAGATTTTGGAATCAAGAAGAGATGCCTGTGTTATATTTTGATAGTCAAAGTGCTATACAATTGGCTCGCAATCCAGTTTATCACTCAAAGACAAAGCATGTGGATGTGAAGTATCACTTCATCAAGGAAATGCTCGAGGATAAGCAACTTCAGCTTGTCAAAGTTCACACCACAGAAAATCCTGCTGATCTACTTACAAAAGGACTTCGCTCAGAGAGCTTTGCGCATTTTCGCAAGCAGTTAGGTGTAGGATAGTACATCACTTCTCTACATCTCTTGTATATTAGCTTGTATAGTAGCTTCTCTCACACTTAAAGTACCACATTGGACTTTAAGTGGGAGGTTGTTGGGGTATAAAGCCCAATGTGGTCGCCCAGGTAAGTGGGCGGGCCGCCAGGTATGTACACATATTCTTTTGTAAAAACCTAATAAGAACTCACTATGCTCTACACATTACAGTAGAGCGAGTTCACCATATCGTCGTGCTCTTCTTCTCGCACTCTCTCTCGCGTCGCACTTCCGCTCGTACTCCTTCAACTTAGACCAAAATATTCAAACCATTCAATGTATTTAAAAGCCACCAAAGGCCTATGACAAACTCTCATGTGAGGTTGGTAGGAAGGCATTGTAGAATTGGGATTAGATATCAAAAATTATATGAAAAATCTACATGCGAGATGAGTAAAAAGTTTGTAGAATTGGGGATGATTTAGTGTAAAGGGATTTTTTATTGAAGATGATGCTATCAAAACTATTTCGTTTGAGCTATAATCTGAATCAAGGTCTAGAAGAGAGGATAGAAATTACCAAGGATGGAAAATTTTTAATAGAAAAAACTTGGTTATTGTATCTCCATGTTGACATCAAGATCTTTGCAATTTTTGTAAGTGAAACTTCCTTGCCATGGCATGGTGTGGTTGATCCACATAGAGTGGCTATAGGAGCATACCTTCAATGGAGCCTTGCTCCCATAAAACTACCTATAAGCCTCTTTCAAGGAAGATGGTTGGGCCTCACATTGCTGCATTGCTAGGTTTGCTTGTGCTACATCATCTTTTCTAGTCTCTTCTTCTCCTTCTCTAGTTTGTGCTCTTCTCTTGCCTCTACAATCTCCACTTTCTTTGCATTTTAAGTCTTGATGCTCTCCACATACTTGGATGATGTGAGAACCAGTCTATTGATGCAGTCCACAAATGCTTCTCGTGGAGGTCAGTGTACACAAACTTGTGTCAATGGAATATGTAGTATGATCTTTGCTTCTTCATTTGATTCTTGGCATGCTTCTTGACATCTGATAGGTCTTGCACTTGAAGATGGATGCATATTCTCATTTCCAAATGTACTTATACAAGTTGTTTTGAGGAAAAATTCATGTTTTCATCTACAAATCCGCACTTACGCTTGAGGATGCATTCATGTATTCAATCCCAAGGTCTCCTGCGTGAATTTTGGTTTATATTTTCATTCCCTACCCTACTTGCAGATCTTGTGCTTGAAGATGGGTTTATGGTTTCATTTCCTAATCTACTCTTTGCTAAATGGATGCCCCCATTTTCTACTATTCTTGCTTTTGTTTGAACATTGACACTCCTTACACAAGTTGTCGCAACATATTGGCAAAGTTGCTATTCACAAATTTGTTTTGGATATTTTCATTAATGTTAAGACATGAGCTGCCTCAGATTCCATGACCAAGTATGGACTCTTTGATACTTGAGACGTGTTTTCATTAGTGTAATGGGTTGTGTCCTAGTTGCTTGTAGAGACACATTACCAAGTCCGGTGGACTCTTTGGTACTTGAAATGTGTTTTAATTAGTGTAATGGGTTGTGTACTAGTTGCTCGTAGAGACACATTACCAAGTCTGTGGTACTTGAGATGTGTTTTCGTTAGTGTAATGGGTGTTGCCCGGAGAGACACATGCATCATTAGAATTGTATGCTTCTTCAACAATTGCATCTGCTTCCTCAACAATTTCAATGTGATTGATGGCATGCCACCAGATTTCAGATCTCAATTGATTTAAATCCAGACTTGATGTTTTCTTCTATTAAAGATGACTTCAAAGCTTTTGCTACAATAGAGGCTAGTTCACTTTTAGTGGCCTGAGAACGTGTCGGCCTCTGCTGCCATATACCCCTGCAAAATTTTACCTTTGGGGATTTGAAAACAGGAACATTCAAATATTGGAGCTTGTGAGATTTGTGTGCAAACAAAGTTACAATGTCAATGATGGGATCACAAGCGCTCGCAACCATGTCTCAGAAGATATGGCTACAATGCCCATCTGACATCAATAGGTGCAAATTTTTAAAGATTATTACTTGCATGACTATACTTTTAAAGTGACCCTTGAAAAATCTCCCCTGTCATCCATGCTTTCCTCTTCATTGCCATGGATACTCCTAGTTCACAACCTTCAATGTAATTTTCCTTCACTTTATTGCCTTTGACGTAGGAGTAAGATGGGATTCTTCGACCTGCTACATTCACACGACAAGAACAATCATCCATTCTTTGGAATCACATGTAGTTCCATAAACAACCTTTGAATCTTTTTGCGCAAAGATTCTTATACCTTTCTAATGAGAGCCTTGAAAGCGTGTCTAATTTGTATGCTCGAAGGTGAATATTTGTTCTCTTCGTACAACTTTGCCAAATTTTCATGTAGATATTTTACTATATTTTTGGCATGAACCTTGTAGCCCTTGATTGATTGATCAATACCTTCCAAAACTTTGAACTCCACTTGAGGATGAGGCTTTCAAAAACTATCCTATCAAATTTCCCCTTGAATTCCATTCGTGAAGAGTGTATGCCACATCATTACAACCTTTGCTTGAAGTGCAAGGGGTCAACTTCCTCTTGTGGATCTTCTTTTGCATTTTAATCCTTTCTTTTTGTGACATGTCTGAGAGTAAGGTAAAATGGTTGTGCATTGACTTGAAGATATATATCTTTGGCATTTCTACTTGACCTCAATCCGTTTTTTGTCATAATGTACGAACACATGAAAATGGAATTCAATAGATTTTATCAAAACTAGATTTACATGAAGTTGATGCACCACATATCTAGAACTTCACTTATTTACTTCTTGAATAGAGAGCATTATTATGTACCTTTGGATATTTACAAACAAGATAAACATGATGAGAAGCATAAGCTTACCTCTTGAATAAAAATCCTTAACATGATGAAAAATACAATTGAATCTATACGAGCAGGATTATAACCATAAACTTACTCCTTGAAGGGCTAATTGGCTTGAATCTCTTGAGGAAGATCTTTGTACTCCTTCAATGAGAACTTCGTGTTTTGAACAGGAGGTGACCTCTCTTTAGTTGAGAGGTTGTTTAGGATGAGAGGTTTGATGGATTTAGGGTTGGCCAATCCTTTCTTTCTATGGTAACTTGTGTGTTAACTGTGGGGTGTGATGGGGGCTTGATTTTTACAATCTTTTCATAGGAAAGAAGGCTTTATGCCCACCTTGCCATAGAAACAAACTTGTTCCCATGGCGATGGAAAAGCATGTGAGCCCATAGTTAATTTTCAAGCTACATATGTCTTTGAATCAAGTAGCACTTACACTCACAAGCAACAATTGAGGCCATGAGTTGTGGATAGTTTTCTTGATTTCAAAACTGTTTGTGTAGCAACTAGCATATCTCAAATAATTTTGTGTCAAAATCAATAATGAAATATGTAAAAACGACATTGCATGTTATTGTTTTGGAGGTTGGGGTACATATAAAAGGTTCAAGTAGGTGAGAAAAGTGGGCCGGGTAGTAAGTATGTAGCTAGTTTTGACTTTTTTGCTATAGGTTATGCAGATAAACGCTAACAAAGAAGAATCCTACTAGGTAGGTGAGGGAAAGTAAGTTTTTTGTAGTATGTGGTTGGTTTAGCTTTGTCTACAAAAAATTATGTAGATGAAAGTAATGATAGGTAGAATACACAATGTAGCAAGAAGTGGTGGGATACATGCAGGGAGAGAAATTTCTTCTGCTAATAGTGAGACCACTTTACTTGCATGGAAAGGTAAAATTTTGCAAGAAAATTTGAAGCCTCAACTATGCATTTAATTGAATGGGGCTTCCATGATGGTTAAGGATCCGTGCATTTATTGCACGCTTTAGTTTGAATTCTTTGTGATATGGATTGACAATTTTAAGGAATGTTTTTCTTGTGCAGGATCCTTTCCTTTCCTCAGAGATGGAGTGCCAATTATGGGAGAGAGCATGCTAGTTAGTGTAGTGTGGGAAATTTTATATTAAAAATAGATCCCATCCCATAATCGGTCCATTGAGTCAAGTGGGAACCAAAAACTTAGAAACACATTGTGCACGTCTATCACACGTGTCAATGCAAGGGACTTGCCATACACTCTGTGCAACCACAAATGGCTGTAAGCACATAACCAGATTAATCTAGCAAGCTCAAGAGAGCAAGGGTGCGTCACTCACCGCCCTACACTCGCATTCGTGTAGGATTCCTCTCCATGAAGAAGAAGGAGCTACTGCTGTGCCGCGCTCAACCCCCTTGCCGCTTCCGTGCCATCGTCGCAATGCTCGATCACTCTCTCTCTCTCTCTCTCTGTCTCTCTGTCTCTCTCACGGATACACACACACAAGGAGATGAAGAAGAAGATGGAGATGTAGCAAGAGCACTCTTCAGTTGCACAAATGAGAGAATGAGTGATTTTTAGGTTTAGGTGACTTTTAGATGAGCTCACCCATTCACACTTGGGCGCCCATGCTTAGCCAACTAACCCTTGAATGTTCTAGTTAGAGTGCATCTCTCATCAGCGATCACTCCACCCTTTTTCCTATTGGATCAACAAGCCCGGTCCATGACTACTAGAAGTGGACGTTGGTGGATTAACATGCCCCCCTTCCTGATGTAGATTCCTCCCTCGGAATATAACAGCGCAGCATCGGGATTCATGATAGGAGTACCTGTGTCAGAAGAAAAGAAACATTGTGAAATCTCAAAGGGCAGCATGTGCAAGTGTGCAATAAGTGAGATGCATACATGATATTCTAGGAAATGCCAAAAAAATCATGAATTGTAACATTGCCGACTAGAATAAGCGTAGTACCTGAATGAAATGCAATTGAGTTAAGGTCTATTAGGTTAACTCTAAGAGAAGTACACAGGAGCTAGGGCTAAAGTAAGTACTAGATTGTCTAACGTCAATTAAAAAATATTGACTAAAGAGTAATTAACCCTAGGAATGCTCGTCGGGGTCCAAAGACTAGTGGTCTTGTCACTTATACCACTTAAGTGTGATTTGTTAACATAAAATACAAATAAGTTTGTGCTATTTTTTTTTTTCATTGTCATAGTTGCTACAAGTAGTCGGGGGACTCGAGGTCTCAAATACCAGCTTGAGCATAAACTAGCTGGGAGACTCGAGGTCTCAAATACTAACTTAACACATGGACTTCCAAAACACAAGTCAGACTTAGGTGGAATAAGCTAGAGAGAACTATATCCTCATAGCCTAAAACATTACTGAAGTTACTACAATTAATAGACTATTTAGGAATTAAAATCAGCAATTCAGTGGCCTAGTTTAGCCTAAGGTCTTGATACCTACTTAAAGCCAACTAATAGACCAAACTCAAAGAGAAGAGCAAGGTACTAGAAGTTTGAAAAAATTATAGCATCTAAATTGGCAATGTCACAACTTCATAAATTTTCTACATTTTTAGAAACTTAAATGACAAGATGCAAACATGTACCTGTGGAAAGCATAGATAAAAGGAAGTAGTACACCTGATATAAGGGAGAACATCGTTTGTAACATGTAAACATCCATTGTCGTTGTCCTTTGAAGGAATCCTTATGTAGTCACAAACTGCACAATAGTCACCACCAAACATCCACCTTCTAGAGGCACATCAGTGGGAAAAGGTACCAACCCTTATTGAATACAATTAAAAAACATAAGGAACCCTAACCTAATTATTTGCACTCTCCCTAGAGAGTCAAGGGAATAGGATATTGTAGAGACTATGGAGAAACCCTAAGGCTAAACCCCTATCCTCGTCGTCGAGAAAAACAAAGTCATCATCCGTGAGACCATATGTGCCATCCATGTAATCATGTAAATCTTCTTCATCATTAGAGGCACCAATGTTTACTAAAAAGGTCACTAGACGTCTATAGTCATCTTGGTCAAAAGGGTAGGCTTGTGCAATGGGAGAAACGCTCTCTACTAAGTATGGATCAGTCAAGGTCAAGAGACGTATCAACCATTCTAAATCCTCAAAATTCCTCTCACATGCTAGTGTACCTACCAAATCCCATTTCTCACAGGCAAGCACCGAAAAGACCCTGTGAAACACTTGTGAAAAGTAACAAGGGTACCTCTCACCCAGGGTAGGAGTGGATGACTCTAGCGTACTAGCCATATCTATACACACAGATAGATGATGGTTAGAGTGCAAATTACAAGGGTTGTGTCAAAAGGTTGTGTTCTTGTGCATAATGTATTTTTATGATTTTGTGTTATGTATAGAACTTGTAACTTTCCAGATTATTGTTTGCTAGCTCTTGCTCTTTTACTTTTTTATCTTGTTTTTGTGAGTATAAAGCTTTATATATACATTCCCTAAAATTGGGAGATTGAGAGGTCAAGGGAGGAAGGTTGAGAAGGGAGTGAGTGAATGATGACTGTCAGCAAACACTCCCCCCTTCCTTGGGTAGATCATACCTTTTGGAATGATGTCGTCACCTTTTGAAACCAATTGTTCCAAGTTGTTATGGGTGAAGACTTTGACCAATAGTTTTTGACCGCCCTAGGCATTTCATCTACTTGCAAGGGTGGTAAGATACTCTCCCATGATTTATTTGCAACGTTGTTGTAGGTGGTGAACTTACAACAGGAGGTGCAAATTCTTTCTTGTTTGTATGGATATGTACAATGGTAGGTGGAGGTTGTGTCGAAGCTTCTATTTTTGTATAGGAACTACATGGAGAGCAATAAGCTTCATTTGACTTTCCTGTTCCTGAGCTAGGTGGAACAAACCGTTCTTTCTTAGGTACCCAAACAAACTCTGGAGCGGGCAGGTAGCATTCCGTGATTTTTTCCTTTTCGCGATCTTCAATTCGTTTTCAAGCTATAGGATTGGGCTCACATGGGTCAAGTGATAGGTAAGAGCACAATTATGTTTTGGCACCCATATTTGATCATTTCCTTCATAGTAGCCTTGGGCTTCCAATAGTTTTTTAGGAATCCAATGCAACGTTTCTTTACATTTCTTGGGGCGGGTGGGACGTCTCTTACCAGGCTCCTGTCTTTTAACACTAGCTATGGTCACTAAAGAAGCTTTAGGGACCCACTTGTATGTTTTCTTTCCTATATTAGGGTGGGCCTTGTGTGTCTCAAGCTTTATTTCAACTACAACAGTTGAAGCTTTAAAGAGTTGGGCTACGGGGACATATGGTCCAACCTCTTGGACATGCAATGCTTTGGATTTTCTTTCCTTAAGAGACAATATCTCAGGGACTATGGATTGAGTGGCACGGCTAAGAGTTGGTTTCTGCGTTGTGACACCCCTAGTCCCCCAATCAATAGTGCATTCGGTGTCTATCATCCACGTGCGTCCTAGGTTTATATTACCCTCCATAGTTCCAACAGGCATGACCGAAAAGTCTTGAGCTACAACCCCATTGTCATAACTGACAGAAGTGTACTAGATTTCAAAAATCATAATTTTTTTCTTCTTGACACCTTTGACTTGGATAATACTCTCAGATAGAGGTGGATTTCCCAACTGACACCACACCCCATATGATAGCAGCTTTATATTTAGCACCCGTGTCCAATAAGGCGCTATATAGCACTTTTCCATAGGTGCTATTTAGCTCAATAGGGTATCGTAGAGGTGCGTTTAAGCATGAAAATCCCCTCATAATTGAACCATACTTAGACAATTGTATTAAATAATATATTAATTAATAATATTTCAAAACAAGATGTCATAAACCTCAATTATCATTTCATATACACCAATACAACATTCTGTATCTAATGGATAATACAATCATTTAGATCAAAAATTTGATCTTTGATCACTACAATATAATATCTTAGTGTTGCATAGGCTATGTGCTCATCCTTTGATGTACTAAAGACTTATGTTACAGAAGTAGATCAACGCTCACAATGGGAAAAGTACTTACCACTTGTAGAGTATACTTACAATAATACTGTACATACTTCTACAGAAAAAGCACATTTTGAAATCATTGAGGGACGACCAAAAAGTCCCTTGCTACTTAAAGTACATGGGAAGATCGCCGCCGCCGATGAGTATAGCTGTGACCTACAAGAATCTTTTCAAAAGATTAGGGAGGCTATATCCATCTCTCAACAAAGGCAAAAAGCTACTGCTGACAAACATAGAAGGGCCTTAACATTCCAAGAAAATGATTGGGTCTTACTTAAGTTTCATAAGGCTCGATTAAGGCAAACAACGAGCAAAAATATTACGGACCATCAAAAGTATTATGCTAAGCTAGCAAAAAGATACTATGGTCCTTTCCAAATCTTGAAGCCTATCAATGAGATGGCTTACCAACTCAAATTGCCCAACCATTGGCTCATACACAATGCTTTTCATATGAGTCTACTTAAGCCCTACAAAGGAGAGCCACCAAGTGAACCAATTATTGAAGATCCACCCGAAGTGGAAGATCAAGAAGAGGTGCTACAACTTGAAGCTATCCTTCGGCGTGAAGACAAGGTACTAAGACATGGTAAGATTTTCCGACGGTATCTTATTAAATTCAAAAATTATCCTTTTGAAGATGCTAGATGGATGCAAGGAATACACCTTAAGGATAGTATGAACCTTGTCAATGCTTACAATGCTACATTAGAGTAAGCAAATGTACAAATTTACTTTAAATGACTCATGTTTTTGTCCTATAAGACTAATTCTCTTTTTATTATGCACAAATTTAAGTAGTATGCATGCTTAGAATCATGTTTGTGAAGGCGACGTCTCTCAAACACCACGTAGAATTTGTCACTCTACTTTGGGAAATGAAATGGACTAAAGTGCAGACATGCTTGCGGCAGCTATGTCTCCCAAGCACCAAATGGATTAGTCATCCATCTTGGAAAGATGTTGTAGGATAAAAACGAATCCTCTACCCGCTAAGTAAAATTGACTAATGACTACGACTTTATCTCTTCTATCTCATAATCGAAGACGACTATGATTTCAAGAGAGAGGTAATGTCATAAATATAATATCTGACCAACCCAAATGATTTTCTCATATTAAACTGATCATTTAATGTGGGAGAAATAACGAGAACAAGGGTTAAGATATAGATGTGCTTATAGATCTATTTCAGCACGGGGCCAATGGTAAAGGGGCCCAA
Source organism: Adiantum capillus-veneris (assembly GCF_014529385.1). NCBI lineage: Eukaryota > Viridiplantae > Streptophyta > Polypodiopsida > Polypodiales > Pteridaceae > Adiantum > Adiantum capillus-veneris. Next base: position 59,679,046 of record NC_140959.1, read on the forward strand.
ATGAGAAAAGGTCTATCAATGAGCAAGGTTAACCAATGGAGCAAAAGACCTTAGGGTTGTCTTCATTAAAGCCCCCAAAGGTAAGTTTTAAAATCCTTAAGACATAGTCTTTAAATTTTTACTATTTAGTCACTAAGGTCCAAGCAGGCATGGGGACAGCTTGCTTAAGCTAGGGCTGTGCTTAAGTAGGGGGCCTCCCTGCTTACCAAGTTCAAAGTACTTGATACTAATAAGGGGGCGAGCCCTACAAAGGAGGAAGGTCGATAGTATGTGAGCACCTCACCAATGATCCATAATCTCATGAAAGTAAAGGGGCCACATGTCAAGTGTAGAGGCACATTGCTCAAGCAGGCAAGGGGGTAGCTTGCTTAAGCAAGGGCTGTGCTTAAGTAAGGGGGGTGCTAGCTTAACCTCACAAGGGGAAATAAGGAAACTTGTCAACAGGCTACGCACCTTGCCCCAAAGGGAGCCAAGCTCTCATTGGGGCTAGAGGGCTACATGGCCCAATAAGCTTCAAGGAAAGCCTAGGAAAGGGGGTCAACCTAGCGATCTCTCTCTCTCTCTCTCTCTCTCTCTCTCTCTCTCTCTCTCTCTCTCATTGGAGCATCCCACAAGCTCTCTCACATTCATTCTTCCCTTCACACACTCTTGTGAATCAAAGATTCCATCTCCTTCTCCAAGCTCGAGAAAAGTTGAGTGCCTACTACCACAAGCTCTTGGCTATGGATGCAAACCCACACAAGAGAATGCTTATGCTTGCTTATCAATCTCTAATCTCCATTAACACTATGCTAAGCTATGCTACAACAGCTATGGGTGATTATGTGCAAGGGGTTATTGCTTTCTCATACAGCTACTTCTACTTCTCTCTTCTTCCTCACTCCCTGCCAGCTCTCCTCACCTTTCATGGTGTTTGAGGTCTTGGGATTGAGGCTGGGAATTTTCCAAGTTCATGTTAGTCATGTTTATTGTTGTTATACTTGGTGAGTGAAGCTTACCATCTTCATCTCATATGGAAGGTCTCAAGGAACACAAACAGTTGTATTGTAAACAAGTCTTCCATCATGGAAGAATCTATAATACAATTGCCTATTGGAGGGGGGAACGGCTCCAACTAATCCGGTCCTCTATTGGTGTCAATTTCTCTAAACTCTCACTCTCTTTTACAAGTATTGATCATGCCATGTTAATGAAGTAACGTGTTATTGTTGCTCTCTCCATCCAAGCACTTTCTTTCTCACTATAAATCTATACTCAAAAGAATGCTCAATATGTTATTCACTTTGCGCTCCAACTCAAGTTAAAAAGCTAATTCCATTACATTGATATCAGAGCATTTGGTTTCTCTTTTTCTTGCTTAAGAAGAGAGGTCCTTAAGTAGCCTATACATGGTTGATGTTATTAATTATCTTAGGTTAAGTGGAAATGGGATCTATTATCGGTTTTGTTGAGCCCACTATGTGGGGTATGGTGCACACCTCGAGAGCTTTGGACTTAATAATGGAGTCTTATTAGACTTGCCTACGGCTTTACCATTATTGAGCCATAAGAAGTCCGAAAGGAGCTAGCCCTTGGAAACTCTGCTATGTTAGACCTACTCCTCTACTCTCTATAATTAACCACTTTGAGCCGTGGGTGTAGATACTTAAGAGCCGATTTTCAAAGGCTAAGAGGAGTGGCAACTAAGGTTTTGAATTGCCAAAGCATACACTAAGTACATACATAAATTTTGTTAACATGGCTGACAATAATCAACAGAGTAGAATGAACATTGATAGCTTTGATTTTGCACATGAAGGTGCTAATGATGATGCTCCCATGTTTGTGAATTATCTAGTCACTAGGTTGCAGCAAGCTATGGGCAACCCTGCTTTGCAAGCCAAAGTTACTCGACAACTTCGTGCTTATGGAATTTCCCTTCCTCTCCAAGAGGAGAGAGAGCTTAGGAGGCCTCTTGAAGAGACCCCCAAAAGAAGACTCTCTCCCATACGAGAGGAGGAATCCAAAGAGCAAGAAAGCAACAAAAATTTAAGTTCCTCTGAAGATGTGGCTCCACGAAGACAACGGTCTTGACGATCCCCTACTCCTCCCAAGAGAAAAATATCAACACACAGTCCTTCTCCTTGTTATTCCAAAAGAGAAGAGAGGAAACAAAGGAAGAAAAGGGCTAGGAAGAGGTCACCGTCTTCTCCTTCATCTTCACCTTCCTCCTCTTCCGATGAAAGCTATGGATATTCTCTTAGAGAATACAAGAGGCGAGGACATCGCAAATCATTTCCTGCATGGAGAAGGTCCCAAAAGTTAAAGAAGTTCGAGGAGGGAGGAAAGAGTATCTCTTTTCTCACTTATGATGGCACCTTTGGTGCTACCGACAAAGTGTTGGCCTTCATCCAGCAATTTGATGCGGCCTTTGGAGACGAGGACTTTACAGAGTCCTCCAAGCTACACCATGTAGCTATGCAATTTCAGAAATCAGCTTGTCAATGGTGGGCCAGCCTTCGTGGCAACGATGAAGCCCCAAAGACATGGAAAACTCTACAAGTTTCCATCATGAAGAAATTCCTTGCGAGTGATGCAAAGGACAAAGTGCTTACCAAATGGCGCAGCCTGAAGCTTCTCTCTCATGAGTCTATCCACAAGTATGTAGACAAGTTTTGGGATTTACATCTCAAAGCTAATGTCTTTCAAAAGATAGACTTTGCCAAGCAAAGGCAGCAATTCTATGCGGGATTACCTGAAGAGATGGCCGAAGAAATTCCTTGTGAGTGATGCAAAGGACAAAGTGCTTACCAAATGGCGCAGCCTGAAGCTTCTCTCTCATGAGTCTATCCACAAGTATGTAGACAAGTTTTGGGATTTACATATCAAAGCTAATGTCTTTCAAAAGATAGACTTTGCCGAGCAAAGGGAGCAATTCTATGCGGGATTACCTGAAGAGATGGCCGAATACATCAACTCTCAACAGCCTAGTATTATTAGCGAAGTAATCCATCACACCATGGTTGCTTCATGTATCAATTTCCATCAAGGGGCTGGACGTAATGTCAAACCCATGGACAACAAAGGCAAAAATGATGTAAAGGGGAAGACCAATGCTCAAAATTCTTCCCAAGGAACTTCCAACAACAACAACAACAACAATCGGTCCAAGGAGAAGGGAGTTTACAAAGGTAAAAAAAACTCTCTCCTGAAGAACTTGAAGCTTTTTGCAAGGACCATAAGTGTTTCAAGTGTGGGGAGCAAGGACACGACTATCATTCTTGCCCCAAGAATACTTGGGGCAAGAATACTTACAAGCTCAACAAGAGGAGATCATGAGGCAAGTACAGGAGCTGGTAGACAAAGGGATGGTGAGGCCTAGTTCCTCTCCCTTTTGTTATCCATTCCTTTTAGTGCAAAAGAAAGATGGTATATACCTCATGTGTGTGGACTATTGAGCATTAAACCATATTACTATCAAAAACAAATTTCCCGTGCCTCAGGTAGAAGATCTGTTTGATAAGCTACAAGGCTCTACCTACTTTAGTAGGATTGACCTTATGAGTGGCTATCATCAAATAAGGATAGTGAATGAAGATATCTTAAAGACCGCGTTTTGCACCACGTTTGGTCTTTATGAATATCTAGTCATGCCTTTTGGTTTGACTACTGCATCAGCTACATTCAATTGTCTAATGGAGAAAATTTTTAGACCATACCACAAATTCACTAGAATGTTCTTTGATGATATCATCATCTACTCCAAGTCTTTGGAGGAACATAAGCAACATCTCCAAGTGGTTTTTCAAGCATTGAGGGAGAATAAGCTTTTCCTCAACCAAAAGAAAAGCGAATTTTTCCTTCAAGAGATTCAATACCTAGGTCATATTATCTCTCAAGATGGTATCCATATGGATCCATCAAAGTTAGACGTAATAAAAGCATGGCCTAACCCAAAGAATCTACATGAACTAAGAAGCTTTATTGGTATGTGCGCACACTATATACGTTTCATAGCAAAGTTCTCTCAAATAGCAAGACCACTGCATGACTTAACTAAGAAGAACGTTAAGTATGTATGGACTGCTAAAGAGAAAAATTCTTTTGATAAGCTCAAGGACAAGCTTACCTCCCAACTAGTCCTCATGCTTCCCGATCTCTCAAATCCATTTGAGGTCCAATGTGATGCTTGTGGTGATTGCCTTGGAGCAGTTTTGCTTCACGAAGGGCATGCCATAGCATATGAGAGTCGACGACTCAATACTGATGAACGAGTCTTGGGCATTTATAAGAAAGAGCTTTTAGCTGTTCTACATGTCCTAGACACATGGAAGCACTACCCATTGGGGACTCCATTTATTCTGCGAACTGACCACCAAAGTCTCAAGTATTTCATGGCACAAACCAAGCTCTCCGACAAGTAAATGAGGTGGGAAAATTTCTTTCGCAATTTAATTTTCATATTGCTCACATCGCTGGTAAGCACAATCAAGTGGTTGATGCACTTTCACGATGACCAAAAGTTAATGCAGTGTCAGTGTCTATTGCTACTCACAATGACCTATCTTCTATGATAGATGAGTAGGCTAATGACCTTGACTTTAGAGACATAATGTAAGCCCTTGCTTTGGGGAAGAAAGAGGAACCATTCACCTTGCAGGATGGTTATCTTCTCCATGGAAATATGCTATGTGCTGAGGCGGTCCGGGGCGGGCAACAAGAAGAGTGGCCTCTAGACACCCTTCAAGGCTCCTGTGCTGCTCAATGGGGCTGGGGCACAACACAACACAAACCAAAACAACAAACCCACCGCAAAATCCCAACTACACAAGGGGCACCACCTAGTTTAAGAGCGAACTAGGACGCAAAAGAGGAGAATCGTTAGAGCAACCCACAAACAAGCAAGGAATTTACACTAACCCTAACACCAATGGAATACTCTCACACACTAAAACACGAGAGAGAGAGAGAGAGAGAGAGAGAGAGAGAGAGAGAGAGAGAGAGAGAGAGAGAGAGAGAGAGAGAGAGAGAGAGATAGTGAGATAGAGAGAGAGAGAGAGAGAGAGAGAGAGAGAGAGAGAGAGAGAGATAGTGCTCGGGCTGCTTTGAAACGTATCGGCGATGATCAAGCAAACACAACTATATATTTAAGAAAGAGAGAGAAAGGGGGAGGGGGTGCTTGTTGCATTAATACCTTCTTACAAATCTGTCATGACAAATCAAAGTGAGATTAGTACTTGTTCAACATAGCTTGCATAAATTTCACCACAACACATCACAAGAAAAGCCACCCCAATCACTGTCTTAAGGCCAGGGGAGTCCTCTCCACCCTGTCGCCCTCTTACAGTATGTGGGATTTATGGCTAGATTGATGACAACACCAGAGACAAGCTATCAAGAACTTAACAAAAAAAAAACACCAAGACACTTACGCATCATTGTTGTCCATTACTTCACGTTGGAAGGGAGACAAAGTATCCAAGCTTAGTCCAAATCCACCCTCCTTGATTCAGCGAATGTTGGGCTTACACTAGTAGGAGAAATGATAGATTTCCTACTCTCAATTGAATGATCACTCTCTCTCTCTTACAATGGCATAGATTTCCCTTGCTAATCCCCTATTACAACACATGCACATGCATAAGACAATGAGCTTCCACTCAAGAGCTCCTTCTAGAGAGGTTGAGCTTGGCTTCTCAAGCTATAGCATAGTGCTCTTGCTTATGGCTCCCCCCTTTTATGCTAGCTACACCCTCCTTTTATAGCAATTTTGAAGGCTAGGGTTACTCCTCTAACCATGGTTGGGTTAGATTTTCAGCAATTTATCTAATTTCTTTTGCTTGGAATTATCAAGAAGTTGGTGGGGAAAGAGAGAGGAGAGAAATGGAGGTGATAGGACTTTTCATAGTGGGTTAGTGTTAGTAGAGTTAGTATTAATTTACAAATGGAATTGGATATTTACAATGGGAGTATCCATGTAGGATACAAAGAAGGAAGAAAAACTCTTAAGAGGTAAGAAAAGGTGGATTTCTTACAAGGTTGATGCTCCAAGTGTCTTGAGTAGGGCCAATTTTGACGCTTGTTGTCGATCCACTAGCTTTGACGGTACATTTTTTCTCCACTCTTGACCTTCCTTGAGAGACAAGGTAATTGAAGCTGAGTAATCAACCACCATGATGCTGTCTTTTAAGAGAAGGGGCTGAATTTTGTGGTTTTTTGATAGATATGGGTAATTTGGAGGAGGAAAAATGAGACTAGGTGGTCAATTTTGGAATGGAATTGTGTGTGGGAGGTATGAGTTCACCATGGTTTCTCTTATTCTTCAAGGTTGAGGAGAAGGTGAGTAGTGTGCAGAGAGGAGTGGTGAGAGAGATGGGGATGATTAGTGGAGAAGTGTGTGTGTGAAAGAGGAAAATGATAAAGTGGAAGAGAGAGTGTGGCTGCATAGCATGGAAAAACTGGGGTCCACTAAAAAAATCATAGCTCACAGCTAGTAGCTCCAAAAATCATGGAAAAATTTGGGGTGATTATTCAGAGCGTGGGCTACATTTTCTCTTTTGACCACCGCTCCAAATTCGGAGTGGAGATAGGTGCCAAAATTCTCACCAAAAAGCCTGTTCTTTATGCCTGCAAAAGTCTTTTAGTGGCCCCCTCCTTTGTTGAATTTGTACAATGCATCCAAGAGTGAGCCCCTCCTTTGTCATATTATAATACAAAGCATTCAAGTTGCCCTTGACCCATGCATGGAGGAGGATTATTGGTGAAATAAGAAATATATACATGGTGGGACTAGTGTATGGACTATTCATGGACTTTAGCTCAATGAGCACATGGTGTTAGAATAATGAGTAAAAATAATAATAAAAATATGGAGGAGTTATGGATATGGAAAGATATTGGAATCATATGATATGGTCCCTCCTTGAATTATTTTGGGTGAAAGAGGAAAAGGTATGCAAGTAAATAATATAATAAAAGTAACCAATGAGTAGAAATCAATTTTTTGTTTTCACGAGGGTGAGGGTGAAAATGTGGGAGTGATTTGTGTAAAGGAAAAATATGAGGTTAGAGTATGTACATATTGGCAAAAAAAAATAAAAAAATAATTATGGTGTAAGAGGATGAAAGAAGGTGTACATAGGTTTAATAAAACACACACCTAAGTAGAAATATTTAAATAAAATACCAAAATAATTATAAAAAATCCCTATATTTAGGCCATATATACAATGAAATATTTACACACAAAGAGGCCATAATATACTTTTTTTTTTTTTTTGGCTCACCTAGCCCAGTGACTAGCTAGCTGAGGGTTTTTTAAGAAGATATGGGAAAAGTCCCGTGACTCACGCACACCTATGTACAGTGAAATGGTAGGGATAGCCACAGTGTTTGGGTGATTTTGGTAGGGTGAGGTAACTCACTGTGGCAATTACAAAGAGCCGAAAAAATGACTATCATTAGCCCTCCCCCTGGATGATGGTATATTCATGTACCATCATAGAGCATCTTTTCCAAAGAGAGTGCTTCAGAGTCCTTGACGAGATCTTCATTGTTTGGCCCCTCAAAATTTTGGCTGGAGTTACACTCATGCTTCATGTAACAATACTTACATAAGACAGCGGCCTTTGGACAGATCTTTGGTAGATCCTTTGGTAGAAGGCGACTCAAATAGGGCTTCAAGCGATACCCGTTTACTTTCCTGGAGTGCTCTTTACCATTCAAGTCCATAAGCTGATAGTAACTTGAATTGAAAGCCTTCTTGACTATGTAAGGCCCTTGCCATCTTGTTTCAAACTTGGCATCAAAACGATTGTCAAGTCGATTGTCATACCTTAGCACAAGCTCTCCTTCCTTGATGCCTTTGTCCTTCAGTTTCTTGTCATGCGTTTCTTTCGCTTGTATGGCTTTCCTCTTGTAGCACTCATATGTTGCTTCTCTTTTCCACTCAAGCTCCACTAAAGTAAGAAGTCGATCCATCCATACCTCTTGATCATCTTGTGCTCCTTTGCCATGAAGTCGCATTGTTGGAATGTTGAGCTCGATAGGCTGCAAAGCCTCTTGACCATAGACCAAGTGAAATGGTGTGAACTCCGTGGCTTCCCTATATGTGGTTCGATATGCCCACAAGGCACCATCCAAGAAGTCATCCCATAATTTTGTCTTGTTTTGCACCATCTTTCTAATGATTCCTGCAATGACACCATTAGCCTTCTCCACCAAACCATTTGACTGTGGGTAGTATGGTTTGCTATGACGATGTAGAATGTGAAGCTCTTCACAAACTTCTGTGAGAAATCCTTTTCTAAAACCTGGACCATTATCAGAAACAATCTCCAAAGGTGTGCCAAATCTACAACAAATGTGAGTGTAGACGAATTTGCTCACTGTCTTCTCATTTACCTTTGCCACACTTTGTGCTTCCACCCACCTAGTCATATAGTCTACAGCCACTAGAATGTAGAGTTTACCATTTTTTGTCCTAGGCAGAGGACCCATAGCATCAATGCCCCACTTTTCAAAGGGTCCATTTGCAAGCACTATTTGCCTCGGGCCATGCACCAACCTTCTATTTCCATTTATCTGACAAGTGTGACAGCTTTTACACCAATGTTGAACATCCACATGCAAACTTGGCCAAACATACCCCGAAAGCAAAATCTTCTTCACAGTTAATTCTTGGGTAAAATGACCACCACATGTCTCTTCATGCAAACCTTTTAGAATGGCTGGAATTTCCTTGATAGTTGGTACTCGTCTGCACACTTGATCCTTCCCTCTTTGATAGAGGGAGCCTTCTAGGAAGAGATATACGCTTGCCTTCTTCATGAGTCTCCTCTTTTGAGCTTTTGTGAAGTCTGGTGGAAACTCACCCTCCAAAATGTAGCCAATGATGGGAGCCAATGACTCCAATCCCTGGTACCTCGGTTGCTTCACAGCAGCCGCCACCATGATGACCTGCACTTCTTTCTTTACACATGCAACGGCTTGTTGTGCAAGTAAATCAGCATCTTCATTCTGTTTCCTAGGAATATGATATAGTTGCACTTCTTCAAATTGATTAAACAATCTACGAATGGCATGAACTTTTGTCCGTAAGCTCTCATTCTTGCATGCCCAAATGCCTAAAATCTGTTTAACAATGAGAAGTGCATCTCCCTTTACCATGAGGCGTTGTATCCCTTGGCCAATGCACATCTTCAAACCATGAAGTAGAGTGTCATATTCTGCTTCATTGTTGCTAGCTGAACTTGGTAGATTGAACTTCTCTTTCATGACCACCTCTCCACTTGGGTTGAGCAACACTAGCCCTCCCCCTGCTTTTCCTGTGGCTCGACGAAAAGCTCCATCAAAGAACAAAGTAAAAGCATTAGGAATACTTTTTGGTGGTGGCAATGGTAGGGTCTTTACTTCAGGCACCTTAATCTCCTTTTTGTGCACCCTATAAGTGAGAATCCCTGCCAATTGTGCATGCACACTATCTTCTACCTTGAAAGAGTATTGAAACTCTTGCAACTCCATAATCCACTTTGAGATCCTAGTACTAAGATTCATTTGAGATGACACCCAAGGGAACAAATTTTCTGCAGTGAGAATTACAAAAGGTTTTGGTAGCAGGTAGGATCTAAACTTTCTCACCGCAAACATGAGAGAAAGCATCATGAGTTCTGCTTCTGTGTAGTCTCTCTCCAAAGCATTCATGACCCTACTAGCAAAGTAGATGGGTCGCATCCTTGTACTGTGGGGATCTTGTTGTAGCAACACAGCACCAATTGTTTCTTTCCCAGCATTAGAGCTAACAAAGAATGTGTACTCCCAACAAGGAGGCATGAGTGTTGGTAGCTCTGACAAAATGACTTTAATTTTACAAAAGTACTCTTCAAGCTCATCAGACCATGCAAATTCTACTTGTTGTGTCAACTTTTGCAAAGGGTGAAGTAACTCCGAGGCTAAGTGAATGAAGCGTGACATATACTTCACCTTTTGAATGAATGAGATGACCTCCTTAAGACTCTTGGGTGATGGTAGCTCAATAAGAGCCTTTGCCTTCGAAGGATCCACTTCAATGCCTTTGTAAGAAACTTTATGACCAAGCAAGATTACTTCATCCTCACCTATATGGCACTTGTCGGGGTTGAGTTGACCTCCCATGTCGTAGAGCTTCTTTAAACCTTCTTCTACCCTTTGTAGATGCAATGATTTTGAGCTATAAATACAGAAATCATCAATGAACACCCTAATTGACTTTCCAAAGAATGCTTGAAACACCATATTCATGAAACGTTGGAATGTTGCAGGAGCATTTGTCAGACCAAATGGCATGACTCTAAAAGCATAACAACCCCAAGGAGTGATAAAGGTTGTTTTCAATTGATCCTCCAGTGCAATCCCTATTTGAAAGTAACCTGAGTAACCATCGCACACAATGTACTTCTCATGACCAGCTACCTCATTTAGTATCTCATCCTGGAATGGGAGGGGAAAGTGATCTCTCTTTGTTGCCTCATTGAGGGGACGGTAATCCACACACACCCTCCACTTGCCGTTCTTCTTAGGAGTGACAACAACAGGAGAGACCCACTCCGAATTCTCCACTGGATAAATGAACCCTGCTGCTAGAAGCTTTCTTACCTCCTTGAGTAAAGCGTGCTCCTTGATGACTCCTAGCCTTCGTAGCTTCTGAGCCTTAGGTGTGGCCTCTGGCTTCAACTCAATTTTGTGTTGAACAGCATCTACTCCACGCACATCGGTGTAGTCTTTAGCAAAAAGCCTAGGAAACTTCCTTAGCACACATTTGAACTCCTCTCTTTCATCCTTTGTAAGTGTTGTTGATAGCATACCTTCCAACATCCCTTCATCTTGATCACCTTCGTTCTCTTGAGGACCTACCTCCTCCAAGCCTTGACAAGAGGTCTCTTGGTTGCTTGGCTTAAACCTTACCCCCATGGCTTCGATGGAAGACTCCTCTTCAGTAATGCTGCCGCTACTTTCTTCTTCTGAAGTGCTATCGGTCCAACCTTCTTCCGTCTCACTTTGAGATGATTCTTCATGGAGCTCCTCTTGGCGTTGCTCCTTCATGTCAAAGACAACCTTCTTGTGATTGTCTGTGCTCTCCTTGCCGCACTGTCGAAGCAAGGGACTTGCCGATACACCGTATGCGAGCCACAAACGGCTCCAAGCACACAACAAGCCTAAACTAGCAAGCTCAAGAAAACAAAGGGTGTGTCACTCACCGCTCTACGCTCGCCTTCGTGGTGGATTCCTCGCCGCGATGAAGAAGAAGCTGCAGTCGTGCCGCGCTCAACCGCTTTGCCGCCGTCGTGCCTTCGTAATGCTCGATCGCACACACACTCTCCCTCTCTCTCTCTCTCTCACACACACACACAAGGAGGTGAAGAAGAAGAAGATGGAGATGGAGCAAGAGCACTCTTCAATTGCACAAATGAGAGAATGAGTAAAAATTAGGTTTAGTTGGCTTTTATAGGAGCTCACCCCATTCACTCTTGGGCGCCCATGCTTAACCAACTAATCCCTTGAATGTCCAAGTTAAAGTGTGCCTCTAATCGGCGATCACTCTACCTTTCCCTATTGGTCCGACAAGCCCGGTACCTGACTCTACCAAATACATAATACGCGTCCATCGTAGGTGATGGGTGTCCGTGAGCCGTGAGGGTTAACATGCCCCCCTTCCTGATGTAGATTCCGTCCTCGGAAGCTATTGAGTTGAAGCTGGTTCGTCGAGGTGGAAGAGCATTTGAGATGAATGTCCTTAGCCTTCTTCAGTCACTGCAAAATCAAACAACATTGGCACAGTAATGGCATTCTCTTAAAAAGCATATGCAGTTTTAGGTAGACACATTGATTGGTAAAAGAATTTCAAACAATTTGTTAGCAATGAACATTAAATTGCAATGTAATCAAATGCATAAACAGATGTAAAGGTAAAAAATTAAACAAGTCTGGGGTTGCTAATTTGACGGTCGAAAAGCACTAGAGATCGAATATTAATACCATGGGTAAGCTTCTTAATTTTCAGTGGTCAATTAAGTTGTTTAATCGCGAGAGCCAAGTATTCATGTTCAAGGGCTGACTAGAGGCTATATCTAGAAAACTTTGTAGTTAAGCTACCATAAAAGGAATTTCTCATGAAATCATCGCCTGATTGATTACTTTTTCTTTGACCCCCCAAGGTCTTTTCACATTGATTCAATTATGATGTGTGTGCTTATTTTGTATGCCTTGGGTTTTTTGCTTTTCAAGAAAAAGCACCCACACTGGGAACCTCTAGGGCTCTAGTACCATAGGCAATACATGTGAGTGAAGTACCAAATCAAGCTGAGATTTCTCTTCCAGCTTAAAATTTTACATTGTGGCACTTTGCTTTTTTGCTTGTTCATTTTCAGCATTTTAATTTTGTAACTTTGGGGGGCCATATAACACTGTTACCCTCCCCAGGCTCATCACATTAGTAAACTCCCTTTATAATACTTAAGCTAAAGGTCAATAGGGTTAAGCCCACTAGAAAGCCCTAGTACATTTCATACAATGCTGCCTAAATCGGATTAAGAACCTAAGTAACCATTGCTTATTAGGAAGGCATTCCCCATGGTATTAAGAGAAGATTTCTAATACCTAGCTTGGTCAAACTAGCTTAGTCGGACTGCTTGATTTTTACACCTAAACAAGTGATTATGACAAAAGATTGCATTGAATTAAATGTTGGATACTAAGCCAATGCGTTGAATATTATGCTACCAATCACAATCAAAGCAGACAAACATGGATGCAAAAAGATAAGGGCAATGCTAATGGACAAGAAACACCTGTTTGTGTTGATGGTCGCGCTTGATTTGAAGTGTGAACGAGAGAAAGGTTCCATGAAGGTCCAAATCCTATCAATAGCAACACGCTCCTGTACACACTAGGAAACAAAAGGAATACCTCCAGGAGGCACATCAGTGGGAAAAATTAAAACTCCTAAAAAACAAACTCAAAACACAATCTAGACCCCTAACCTACCTATCTGTCACCCCTTTTAGAATCAAGGAAAGAGGATATTATATAAACCGGGTGGCCACCCTAAGGCTAGGCCTCTATCCTCATCATCTAGATAAATAAAATCGTTGTCCGTGAGGCCATAGTCTTCCTCGGTCTCTATTAGTTCCTCTTCATCATCCTCTTGTGCAAGCATGCTAATCAAGAACCTCGTGATGCGTGGATACTCATCTTGTGCAAAAGAATAAGCATGTGCCATTGGAGACACATTCGCCACTGGGTAGGGATCACTAGTTAGCCATAGACGTATCAGCCATTCTAACTCCTCAAAATTTCTCTCACATGCAAGGCTCTCTATCAAATCCCATTCGCAAGAAAGTATAGGGTAGCATACATAGAACACTTGTTGAAAAGACAAGGGGTACCTTTCATCAAAAATAGAAGTGCATGCCTCTGGTGAAGTAGCCATTTCTGACAAGACAGATAGATTTGGTTAGGCCTTTAAAACATAAGAGTTGTTTTTGTGTGTTGCTTGACTTGACACGGTAAATTTGGACTTATATGTAAGATCTGATAGGGTGCTCTCTCATTGCTAGGCGCTCTTGCTCTTTACTATTTTTGTTTTTTTGCGAGTATAAGGCTATATATATACATTCCCTAAGATCGGAGATTAAGAGGTCAGGGAAAAAGGTTGAGAGGGAAGCAAGTGAATGATGGATGTCCACAAACACTCCCCCCTTCCTTGGGTAGATCATACCGTTTGAAATGAGCTTGTCACCCTTTTAAACCAATTGTTCCAGTTGGTAATAGGTGAGGATTTTTGCCAGTAGTTTTCTATTACCCTAGGTGCCTCGTCAAGTTGCAAGGGTGGTAAGGTACTCTCCCAGGATCGAACTTGAAGTGGTTCATTAGGTGATTCTTGAACACTAGGAGGTGTGGATTCTTTTGTAGCTTCATTGAGGTCCACTACTATAGATGGAGGCTGTGTAGAAGCTTTTACCTCTATGGATGTATTACATGATGAGCTAGAAGCTTCATGGGACTCCCCCCTTCTTGAGCTAGGTGGAACAAATCGTTCTTTCTTTGGTACCCAAACTAGCTCGGGAGCAGGTGTGTAGCATTCTGTGATTTTTTTCTTTCCATGATCATTGATTCGTTTTGGAGCTACGGGATTGGGCTCACTTGGGTCAGGTGATAGGTAAGAGCACAATCTACGTTTTGGAACCCAGATTTGATCATTTCCTTCATAGTATCCTTGGGCTTCCAATAGTCGTTTAGGAATCCAACGCAGCGTTTCTTTACATTTCTTGGAGTGAGTGGTACGGTTCTTACTAGGTTTCCGTTTTTTTGCATCAAACATGCTCACTACAGAGGTTTTAGGGACCCACTTGTATGTTTTCTCTGTTATATTAGGATGGTTCTTGTGTGTTTCAAGCTTTCTTTCAACTACATCAGTTGAAGCTCTAGAGAGTTGGGCTATGGGGATGTATGGTTCAACCTCCTGGACATGCAATGTCTTGGGTTTTATTTCCTTGGGCAATATCTGAGGGACTATGGCTTGAGTGGTAGGGCTAAGAGTTGGTTTTTGCGTTGTAACACCCCCAGTCCCCCAATCAATAGTGCATTTGGTGGCTATCATCCACGTGCGGCCTAGGTTTATATTACCCTCCATAGTTCCAGTAGGCATGACCAAAAAGTCTTGAGCTACCACCCCATTGTCATAACTGACAGAAGTGTGCCAGATTCCAAAAACCGTAGTTTTTTTCTTGTTGACACCCTTGACTTGGATAATACTCTCAGATAGAGGTGGCTTCCCTAACTGACACCACACCCCATAGGATAGCAGATTGTATTTAGCACCCGTGTCCAATAAGGCGTTATATAGCACTTTTCCATAGGCACTATTTAACTCAATGGGGTATCGTAGAGGTGTGTCAGAGTCCAACCCATCCTCTTCGTGTGCTTCATTTGCATCAGGTTCCGAGCGAGTAGCTCTACCTAATGTTTCCATGAAACGGCTAAACATACTAGTACTAGGCTGTGGAGCTTCGGGAGGTGCATGGCCTTCTCTCTCAGTGTTTTGGGTAGGGTATGCTTCCATGATTTCTGAGTCGGAGGAGGAATCACTAGCGGCTATTTTAGGGTCTTGGGTGGTGCTACCTTGTGTCCCCGCTAAGGGTCTAGAGCTTATCGTGGATGGGTAATGGGTGTCCGTATGAACAGAGGCACCCTCAATATGCTTGTGTTCTAGCACCCGCCCAGAGCGTAAGTGCATGTGCTTTTGATACCCTAAGGTGTCAAAAAGCTGCTCTAGGAGGCCTTGTGACTAGTTTTTAGCGTGTTTTTTGTTTGTTTTTTTGCTAGATTTTTTAGAGCGTGTCGTGGAATGGGCCGTGTGATAGCTCAAAACGAGCGTATCGGTCAGAGGGTCGTGCCGTGCTTTACAGCCCTCCGTTTGGTCACTCTATGCCCTCGAAATCCCTAAAACTGTCAATTTCCAGTAGGGAACTAGGCCCAAACTAGAAAGTCTAAGGGTGCAAGTGGGAAGAGAAAGGAGGAGAGTGGAGGACTTGTCCCACATGCTCTCATTCTCTCTTGAGGGAGTAGGGTATATATATAAGAGTGAGTCTAGTATATATCATAAGGCTGAGGACTGAGGCCTGGGCTTGGACTTGGGAAACCGATCCCGATCTATCTTTTATATAAACCAACCCGTCCGTTTTAAGAGTCACGTTTTTTATTTTCGAAAAATTTCGCCGCCCACTCACTCGCGTTTTTTATTTCCGAATTTTTTTTCCTTTTAATTATTTTTTTTTCCAAATTTTTTTTTTTAAATTATTTTTTTTTTCTCAGAAAATACAGAAATTGAAAAAAATAATAAAAAAAAATACAGAAAAACGCAGAAAATGCAGAAATTGCAGAAAAAACGCAGAAATTGCAGAAAATGCAGAAAAAACGCAGAAATTGCAGCAAATTGACAGAAAATGCAGAAAATTGCAGAAATTGAAAACGCCGAACTTGAAACGCAGAAATTGCAGAAATTGAAAAAACGCAGACAATAGCAGAAATTGAAACTTGACAGCAATTGCAGAAAACGCAAAAAACAGAAATCTTCCACACACTCCTTCCCTGCCTTTCCTATGATAGAAATTGCACCACAAGGAAGCGTAAAGTGCTAACCGAGCTTAGTGTAGGGCATATCCCCGGCAACGGCGCCAAAAATGTGCTCTCCTTGCCGCACTGTCGAAGCAAGGGACTTGCCGATACACCGTATGCGACCCACAAACGGCTCCAAGCACACAACAAGCCTAAACTAGCAAGCTCAAGAAAACAAAGGGTGTGTCACTCACTGCTCTACGCTCGCCTTCGTGGTGGATTCCTCGCCGCGATGAAGAAGAAGCTGCAGTCGTGCCGCGCTCAACCGCTTCGCCGCCGTCGTGCCTTCGTAATGCTCGATCGCACACACACTCTCCCTCTCTCTCTCTCTCTCACACACACACACACACACACACAAGGAGGTGAAGAAGAAGAAGATGGAGATGGAGCAAGAGCACTCTTCAATTGCACAAATGAGAGAATGAGTAAAAATTAGGTTTAGTTGGCTTTTATAGGAGCTCACCCCATTCACACTTGGGCGCCCATGCTTAACCAACTAATCCCTTGAATGTCCAAGTTAAAGTGCGCCTCTCATCGGCGATCACTCTACCTTTCCCTATTGGTCCGACAAGCCCGGTACCTGACTCTACCAAATACATAATACGCGTCCATCGTAGGTGATGGGTGTCCGTGAGCCGTGAGGGTTAACATTGTCATTCCTGCAAATTAGCTTTCCACTCTCCCAATCCTGCAAAGCTCGCATTTTCATTAGCCATGGTCTTCCTAGGATAAATGGGTAACCATTTCCCTTGGTAGACATGACATAGAAATCCACTGCCTTCTTAATGCCAAAGGCCTCCACAAAAACATTTTTACAAATGCCTACGCACCTAGCCTTGCTATTGTTTGCCATCTTGACCCTAATTTCAGGTGTCTCATGGATGTGCATGCCTAGTTTTTGCATGAGTCCCTCTGTCATGATGCAAATTTGTGCACCCCCATCCACTAGACCTTTCCTAACCAATCTCCCTTTGATGTAACAGTCTAGCACCGGTGTAATGTCCTCATTCATTTCAGCTTGTGCAATTTTTACAACATGCACACTCTCTTTTACCTTTCTCCTAGTGCTAACTGCCCTTGTTAAATCCCTCCTAACTTGTGGACATAATGCAAGAAATTGAGGCCATGATATATCAGGACCCTTACCTCTCATGTCTTCCAACAAGTTGTACGGAGCCATACCATGTCCAAGAGGGAAGTCTTGGAGGTTGATACGACGTCGAGTCCTCTTGGTTTCCTTGGTTCCCTTTGCCTTCTTGCCTTGTCCATGGTCACTCTGTGATGTGACTCCTTCTTTCTCTTTACCTTTTCCTCGGCCACTCTTAATTCCATTGGCTTCCATGTCAACCTCATTTGAATTTGTCACCTCTACCACATGCACATTTGGATCTAGCAAAGGTGGAACTCCTTCTACCCCTTGTGGAGGTGGTCTTGGTCCATTTGGCCTTTGTAGAAGCCTTGGTTGTTGACCAGTTCCTTCACCTACATTCATCACTGGGTAATTCAAGTTAGGTCTCCTTGGCTCCCCACGGGGCCAAGGACAATTATACATCCCATGTCCAGACTCTCCGCAATTCCAACATTGCAAGACTCTCCTAGGTCGTGGATCTCGCTCTTCAGACTTCTTTGCTTGTCCCTTTGGACCTACAGCTTGTGCAAGGTGAATTGACAGGCTGCTTAAAGATTCGTTTAACTTCTCAATTACTTCCGCCGTTACCTCAGGAAGCTCCCTCGATGTTGATGCTTGTGACTTACCTTTGGGTCTAAGACCTTCTATTGGAACCTCTCCCCTTAAGCACTTGAGTTTCCTATACTTCTCAGCAGCCCTAGTTTCAGCTGCATCAAAAGTAGCAGGTGCACCCGCCTCAACTTTTACCTTAAGGTCAGGAAAGAGTCCGGCTATGAACCTCTCCTTCTTTAAAAATTCTGCACCATCACCAGGGTTAGTAACATTTCGTATCCATAGAGCCCAAAGACGTAGAAACTCTTGCTTGTACAAGTAGTAGTCATCTAAGTCTTTTTGCTTATGAGAAACAATGTCTTGCCATAGTTTTTGAGTGTTTTGGGGATCAAAGAAGTATCTCTTAAAACGATTCAAAACTTCTGTGTAATTCCCCTTAACTTCCTCAGGCAAAGAGTCAAACCAAGTACTAGCATCTTTCCTAAGGACCACCTCAAACATTTCTACACGTTCTTGATCGGTTACTATCCGCTTGATACTGCAAGACATCTTGAAATTTGCTAAAAATAATTCTGCATCCTCTCCAGGCTCTCCAAAGAAAAGAGGATATCCAGACATTTGGCGTTGGCTCTCCATTATTATGAAAGATTACAATACGAGTTACAATAAGGGATACAATAGAGATCTAGAACCACTCGCCTGCAAATGAAGAAGTGAGAAAATACCACTCTAGGTTTTGTTCTTCAGCTATCCAAGCTTCAATAAGGTCTCGATTTGTTTGATCAAAACAAAAGGGTAGACTATTGATGAGCTCTAAGAAGGGTTGAAATTCTTCAAAGCTAAGGCGATAAACAGAAATCTCTAGAACTTCATTTTCTGGATCCAAAAGAGCAACCACGTCCCAAGTGATAAATTGCACTTGCTCTACAATTCCCAATGCACAAGCGGTTTGTATAAAAACTAGATCTTCATGCTCGTCGAAGGCCGTGAGAAAGTAGCAATTGACTAGGAGCTCCTTTCCTTCGAGTTCCACACAGTCGGAGTGAGGCAACCTTCTCACAATTTCATAAAGAACATCCTCATCAAGTCCAATCAAGTTTGCAAGATTTAAAGACTCCACTTGTGCTACAAAATTCCTGGACAAAAACTCCTTAGGATTATGGTTAAATCATTCAAAAGCATAAAGAGATTTACAATGTCTCTATGAACAAAGTGTCATAGAAAGTAGAGAAGGATGAGAATTTATACAAATTTGCAATCTTCTCTATGCTCTCTTTATTAAGACAAGCTCTGAATAGCTCCCTATCTCCTTTGTTGAAAGCGAAAGGAAGACTATTAATAAGACGCAAATGAGGGAAAAATTCACCAAATGTGAGTCTATGAAGCATGAACTCTGGCCGCAAGTTTCCTGAAGAGTCTTCCTCAATGGTGAAATGCACTCGCCAAACGCCAAATTTCACTCTATTTACCAATCTTAGGGCACACACTAGTTGGATGAATGCGCGGTCTTCCTTAGTGCCCAACAACAAGAGGAAAATGGAATCAACGCGTAGGACCTTCCGTCTTAACTTCACCACCCTCTTGTTATGAGGGAGACGCCTTACTACTTGCTCCTGCAACTCAATTGGTAATAGAGCTAGATCTCTAAGGATTGAACTTTCACTGCACACACATTCCCAGTTAGAACAAATGATCGTTTTTTTGTTTCTTGTAACAACTTGGACAAAGAAAAAAACAAACATACACACTACTTTGCCGGGCTGCACTTCATTTTAAAATAAAATGAACACATGTACATCAAAAGAAGTGTGGTAGTTGATGAGAGGTAGAATGACAGGGTTTGGTGATGCAAGAATTTCTCCTGCTCTTTGGGCACCAAACATGAACACCATTCGTTGTTGAAAATGGATCTTTCTACTAATTGCAACGTTTATTCTAATGTGTGGAGTAAAATGAAAGGGAAAAACCTCTATTCCTGGGCCATTATCCATGGCCTATGCATGTCCTAATGCTTAAAACAAAACAAAAATATAGACGTCCAAACTAAGGTCGTACCTAATGAGAGGCAAAATAAAAGGATTTACTGAAGCGTTTATCTCGGCCAACCTAAGAGGACCTAAAATTCTACGAATGACACGTTGAAATTGCAACTTAGTACTAACAATTATGTGTACCTTTTGCCTTGCAATGGGAATGAAGGGATCATACAAATCTTCGTGATTCATGCAAACTACTTGACACAAAAATACACAAGCCGTCCTCAGTGGGGGCACCAATTTGAGGCGGTCCGGGGCGGGCAACAAGAAGAGTGGCCTCTAGACACTCTTCAAGGCTCCCGTGCTGCTCAATGGGGCTGGGGCACAACACAACACAAACCAAAACAACAAACCCACCGCCAAATCCCAACTACACAAGGGGCACCACCTAGTTTAAGAGCGAACTAGGACGCAAAAGAGGAGAATCGTTAGAGCAACCCACAAACAAGCAAGGAATTTACACTAACCCTAACACCAATGGAATACTCTCACACACTAAAACACGAGAGAGAGAGAGAGAGAGAGAGAGAGAGAGAGAGAGAGAGAGAGAGAGAGAGAGAGAGATAGTGAGATAGAGAGAGAGAGAGAGAGAGAGAGAGAGAGAGAGAGAGAGAGAGAGAGAGATAGTGCTCGGGCTGCTTTGAAACGTATCGGCGATGATCAAGCAAACACAACTATATATTTAAGAAAGAGAGAGAAAGGGGGAGGGGGTGCTTGTTGCATTAATACCTTCTTACAAATCTGTCATGACAAATCAAAGTGAGATTAGTACTTGTTCAACATAGCTTGCATAAATTTCACCACAACACATCACAAGAAAAGCCACCCCAATCACTGTCTTAAGGCCAGGGGAGTCCTCTCCACCCTGTCGCCCTCTTACAGTATGTGGGATTTATGGCTAGATTGATGACAACACCAGAGACAAGCTATCAAGAACTTAACAAAAAAAAAACACCAAGACACTTACGCATCATTGTTGTCCATTACTTCACGTTGGAAGGGAGACAAAGTATCCAAGCTTAGTCCAAATCCACCCTCCTTGATTCAACGAATGTTGGGCTTACACTAGTAGGAGAAATGATAGATTTCCTACTCTCAATTGAATGATCACTCTCTCTCTCTTACAATGGCATAGATTTCCCTTGCTAATCCCCTATTACAACACATGCACATGCATAAGACAATGAGCTTCCACTCAAGAGCTCCTTCTAGAGAGGTTGAGCTTGGCTTCTCAAGCTATAGCATAGTGCTCTTGCTTATGGCTCCCCCCTTTTATGCTAGCTACACCCTCCTTTTATAGCAATTTTGAAGGCTAGGGTTACTCCTCTAACCATGGTTGGGTTAGATTTTCAGCAATTTATCTAATTTCTTTTGCTTGGAATTATCAAGAAGTTGGTGGGGAAAGAGAGAGGAGAGAAATGGAGGTGATAGGACTTTTCATAGTGGGTTAGTGTTAGTAGAGTTAGTATTAATTTACAAATGGAATTGGATATTTACAATGGGAGTATCCATGTAGGATACAAAGAAGGAAGAAAAACTCTTAAGAGGTAAGAAAAGGTGGATTTCTTACAAGGTTGATGCTCCAAGTGTCTTGAGTAGGGTCAATTTTGACGCTTGTTGTCGATCCACTAGCTTTGACGGTACATTTTTTCTCCACTCTTGACCTTCCTTGAGAGACAAGGTAATTGAAGCTGAGTAATCAACCACCATGATGCTGTCTTTTAAGAGAAGGGGCTGAATTTTGTGGTTTTTTGATAGATATGGGTAATTTGGAGGAGGAAAAATGAGACTAGGTGGTCAATTTTGGAATGGAATTGTGTGTGGGAGGTATGAGTTCACCATGGTTTCTCTTATTCTTCAAGGTTGAGGAGAAGGTGAGTAGTGTGCAGAGAGGAGTGGTGAGAGAGATGGGGATGATTAGTGGAGAAGTGTGTGTGTGAAAGAGGAAAATGATAAAGTGGAAGAGAGAGTGTGGCTGCATAGCATGGGAAAACTGGGGTCCACTAAAAAAATCATAGCTCACAGCTAGTAGCTCCAAAAATCATGAAAAAATTTGGGGTGATTATTCAGAGCGTGGGCTACATTTTCTCTTTTGACCACCGCTCCAAATTCGGAGTGGAGATAGGTGCCAAAATTCTCACCAAAAAGCCTATTCTTTATGCCTGCAAAAGTCTTTTAGTGGCCCCCTCCTTTGTTGAATTTGTACAATGCATCCAAGAGTGAGCCCCTCCTTTGTCATATTATAATACAAAGCATTCAAGTTGCCCTTGACCCATGCATGGAGGAGGATTATTGGTGAAATAAGAAATATATACATGGTGGGACTAGTGTATGGACTATTCATGGACTTTAGCTCAATGAGCACATGGTGTTAGAATAATGAGTAAAAATAATAATAAAAATATGGAGGAGTTATGGATATGGAAAGATATTGGAATCATATGATATGGTCCCTCCTTGAATTATTTTGGGTGAAAGAGGAAAAGGTATGCAAGTAAATAATATAATAAAAGTAACCAATGAGTAGAAATCAATTTTTTGTTTTCACGAGGGTGAGGGTGAAAATGTGGGAGTGATTTGTGTAAAGGAAAAATATGAGGTTAGAGTATGTACATATTGGCAAAAAAATAAATAAAAAAAATAATGGTGTAAGAGGATGAAAGAAGGTGTACATAGGTTTAATAAAACACACACCTAAGTAGAAATATTTAAATAAAATACCAAAATAATTATAAAAAATCCCTATATTTAGGCCATATATACAATGAAATATTTACACACAAAGAGGCCATAATATACTTTTTTTTTTTTTTTTTGGCTCACCTAGCCCAGTGACTAGCTAGCTGAGGGTTTTTTAAGAAGATATGGGAAAAGTCCCGTGACTCACGCACGCCTATGTACAGTGAAATGGTAGGGATAGCCACAGTGTTTGGGTGATTTTGGTAGGGTGAGGTAACTCACTGTGGCAATTACAAAGAGCCGAAAAAACGACTATCAGTGCTACCCATTCCCTTCGTTAGCAAGTTATGTATGAATCCCATGCTCCTCCCTATTTGGGACATATCGAAATTCAACCTACTCTCTGAGGAGTAGAGACGTATTTCTATTGGCCTACCATGAAATTGGACATACAAGAGTATGTTTCAAAATGTGTAGTGTGCCAAAAGACCAAATATGATAGAGGGAAGCAACCTGGATTACTCCAGCAATTGCCTGTCCCAAATTCACCATGGGAGAGTATATCCATGGATTTCATCTTTGGATTACCCAAGTCTATCCATGGGAATAGGGGAATATGGACAATAGTCCACAGGTTTAGCAAACAAGCACACTTTATTCCTGTCAAAAAGACTATTAAGGCACATCAAATGGCAACTCTCTTCATATCTCAGATTTTCAAGCACCATGGATTACCCACATCCATCGTGTCAGATAGAGATCCTAGAATGACCAATAATTTCTGGAAAGGTCTCTTTGAAAATCTAGGAACAAGATTGAACTTCTCTTTGGCCTACCACCCACAAACGGATGTCCAAAGTGAGATAGCCAATCTTAGAATAGTCGATCTACTAAAGACTTATGTTACAAAAGTAGATCAACGCTCACAATGGAAAAAGTACTTACCACTTGTAGAGTATGCTTACAATAATTGAAAGGACAAGGGAACTGAACATGCTTATCACCACCCAGCCATGCCCTATATAGGCCCTTGGCCTTCTAAATATAGGGACCCCCTTGACTGCATGTCCGTCCTGGCCCTTGGCCCGGACTGGTCCTACCATTGTCCTGACATTACTCCCCCCTTTGAGAAGCGCTTTCGTCCACGAAAACACAAGTGATGGTATCTTCATAAGAACACTAATTTTTTCTACCGTAACATCCCACATGGATCCAACAGTTCATTTGAGCGGAACCCGGTTCAATAGGAGGTTCAATGAAACCAAGAGTAACATCTTGATTTTCTACATTGTTGTCCATTTGTAACCATCTGATGGTACTGGTTCCTATTCAAACATAGTGTGTAGACTCCATTTAGAACGCTCATGAGCAGGGTAAATGAGTTTATCACAACACAGGTGTACCAAAAATAATACCTCTTGTCACTTTCCATGAAAGTCCATGAAAGTAACTTGCTGACATAACTCATCAGCCAATTTTAAGTCCTTGACTTGGTCCCAATTTTCATCATCACTAAACAAACCCACCCTAACGAGTGTTCAAGGTTGAGAACCTGAGTTATACATGAAGAGACTACCTAGTCGCAACATGCGTAAACTCCAAAAAGATCAATAAATGCTTATGAATTTGATTGCTTGGTGCTAATGTATGCACTTTGCATATCCTATAGCCCAAGATTACACTTTGTAATCTGTCAATCCCCCTGGATACTGACAGTACTGAGGTGTGTTTCCCCCACGGTTTACAGACAGTCTTCCCAGACGACTGGTAAACGGGGAATCACAATAGCGTATAACATTGTTGAGGAATCAACAATGTTCGGAATAACCATTGTGGTTAACTTGAAAAATCCACAAACACCCAAACCGAGCCATGACCTCTATTGGTGATTAGTAGACCCAAAAGTAGTCTCATAGAGATACTGTACATAGAGTGCAAAATGCTTCATAAGCAACAACTTAAGGAATATGCATGCCATTCCAAATCAGCCTTTGCTAAACACTAAGGCCCATAACACCTAGTCTGCATGCATTTAGCAAGAAACAGATCTGAACCTGTATATCCATGGTGATCGTTGCCAATACTTATGGCAAATGTGATGCGCGTAACACACATTAAAAAAGAATGTAAATAGTTCTGAAAAGAAACTAAATACTTTCACTTGCAATCTTTTGCAAGCCTTGCTGAAATGTCTGAATGGAAGTAGAAGGCAAAACATTGATCACTTCTAGGTACAGACAATGAAACTTTTTCATTAACCACTTATAGCCTTGCTATATGTATAAAAAACCATCTGTAATGTTGTTTAGCAATACTTGTAGCTGAACAAGTCATTCTAAGTATGCGACAATTTTTGGCCACTGAAATTGCTCCTGATATGTCGTGCTGAAAATGGTCTAGAAAACAGATGTGACCAGCACCTAGGGACTTTGTCGTGACACATATTTGAAATAGGGGGTGCCAGTGTTAGTCCCAGAGACTCATATTCTCCACATGTGGAATATGTCTCAACTAAGGATGTCTGAAAAAAAACATCCTACAAGTACAAGATGTACTTATGTGTGGAGGTAGCTCTAAACACTTTACGACAAGAGTGAGAGGGACCCTCATTCATTGCTCCACACTGGCTAAACCGAACTCCTTGAGTTCCTAGACCATGTTGTATCCCATGTGACAACATGTGCCAAATCGAATCCTACAAGTGGATTCATAACAATGTAATGTACTTTGGACACTACAGCCCAAAATACTTGTTTCGACATGCCCTTGGCATGGCCCTGGGGATTGACCTGAAAGGTCAGTTACCCGTATTGTACTCCCCCCCTGTGAAAAAACCAAGCAACAATGTACTAGAGACCCTGGGTGTTTCCTTCGCAATCCAAACCCGTTGGGTAGAATCTACGTAGTCAAACCCCTTGGTAAGACCCTTTGTAGAAACTGCTCAACTAGCAGGTAACGATAACCAACCTAGTTAACCGTGTACTGAATGATGAGAATTGACTTGAAAAGTTGAATCTTTTCGCTACCGCGTGGTAGATTATGGAATTCTTTCCTTGAAAGTATAACGAGAATAGATCAAACTATGATCCTCAATGCCTATGGAGAGATGTAGCAATTACCCGCCGTGTCTTACCCTAGATTTAAAAATGGCTCTTAGCCAGCATGTGTGGCTCATATCCCTCATGGCAATTAGTGTTCAATCGTTGAACCGATGAAGACTAATGTGTGATAGCATAAGCGTAATGCATGAAGTGGTAGAATTGAATCCACCTCACTAGCATGCCTTGCATGCAGAATTGTAAGCCCTTTCTGAGATCTTATTTTATGAAAAAAGACCAAGATTACCTCTTTTCACTTGATTCACCTGTTTACCATCTCTTCTTGCAGTGTAGTTGTGAGAGGATTTTTCACTCTTTTCCCTGTAACTTTTGACCTGTAACTCGGATTGACATGATTCAAAAGGAAAAATTGGCCTACTAAAAGATCTTGAGTTGGTTTTGGCCTTTTCTCCATGCCCTTAGGTCGGGATTTTCAAATTGGGATGGTCCAAGAAGCTTTGGATCTTCCTTTTCATAAAGTCTTCTAGTAGGCCCTTCCCTCTTGTA
Organism: Adiantum capillus-veneris; assembly: GCF_014529385.1. Taxonomy (NCBI): domain Eukaryota; kingdom Viridiplantae; phylum Streptophyta; class Polypodiopsida; order Polypodiales; family Pteridaceae; genus Adiantum; species Adiantum capillus-veneris. The sequence continues at coordinate 59,705,178 of NC_140959.1, forward strand.
TGTATCCAAGAAGGTATGCATTATTGAAGGGTTATATTATTAAATAAATGTGAAAAGAAGAAAATAATTTATATATGGTAGGGTATAGCTGAGATATTAGAAGAAATATACAAATGCTTTTCCCCCAGACAAAAAGAGGCACAATCATTGATACTTCTCTTGCAGTACTTTCTAATAGTAATGTACATTTATATTACTTCAAAGGTAATACTAAGATATGGTAGAAAGATTTTATTTATGCATATGAGTTATTATATGAAGTATACTTATGCGTCAAAAGTCACAAGATAAATCGTTTAATGCCCGTTCCCACTATATACGTGCCACAACACGACATCCACCCCTTCTAAACTTGCACATCCTCTGGTATGTGCCACATTGTCTCTTTGTAAGATTAGACCTCTTGTACATATTCCTTGCTTTCTTCTTCACTGGATGATTTCAAAGCTTCATGTTCACTTTGATCTTCACCCGTGTTTTGCTCTTCTTCCTCATCAACATCTTCTAGATCATTGTCTCCTCTTCTCTTAAACATTTTGATCCTTTTTCCCGCAATGGGAATCTTTAGTTCTGTACCATCTAGTTCAGACAAGCTGTAAGTAGCATTTTCATGCACATGCTTTACAACATACTATCCTAACCATCTTTTTGAGAACTTACACATGACTGTGTGCTGGTTATCAAGGCTACTATCATACACTAAAACCCAGTCACCTTTGTCAATTGCTTTGCTCCTGATTCGATGTCGCTTATCAAAGTAGTCCTTGTTTTTCAACCTTGCATTTTTGAGTCGTTCTTTTGTAGCTTCAATGTCTCCAGGTCTTCTCTCTAGTTTCCTTATACGCAATGCAAGGAGACCTTCCCTGCTAAGCCCCTCTTGCCAAGGTAGTACATTCCATTTGGGAATTGTATCTTCAATCGGCATCACTGGATTTTGACCATACATTAGCTCCGCAGGAATGTAGCCAGTTACTGAGCTATGTGTTGTACGATCAGTCCATAAAGCATATGGTAACAATTTTGTCCACTCACCAACTCTTCCTTCGCAAGCCTTAGCCAAAGCTTTGATGATAGGAGGATGCCCTCTTTGACTCTTTCCATTGCCTTTAGGGTTGTAAGCTGTGGTAAGAGAAAGCTTGATTCCTAATCTGGTAAAGAACTCCCTTGCTTCCTCAGCATCCAGCTCACCTCTATCTTTAGTGATCTTTCCCACACAGCCATAACGGCAAATCACCTCATCAAGAAGGAATTTGCACACAGCTTCTGTGGTTTTAGCTCTTAATGCTCTTCCTTCAACCTGGTTAGTTAGGTCCTCTCGTGCAAGAACCAAGTATCTCATCTGCCAGAGTCCTAAAGGAATTGTGACTAGATCCACAACCCATTTATAGTGCATGGCTAGTGGATATGTAGGGTGCAATCCATCACGATGTCGGACATTTGAATACATTTGATAAGTTACACATGACTCTACAAATTGAGATACATCTTTATACATACCCTTCCACCAGTATTTTAATTATAATTTGGAGGAGGTTGCCCACACACCCCTGTGTCCAGCTCATAGACTCTCATGAAACTCTTGCATGAACTTTACTTGAGTCTCTTTTTTACATATAACCCGTTGTGGTGTAGTACCCTTTTGTTTAGGATGCTTCCACAAGTAACCATCCCTCAAAAAGTACCCATATGCTTTCCTGCTTTCAGACCAACCATCCTGTTTTGTTAGAGTACTCAAGTAGCTTCCAAGAAGAAGCCAATCACCTTCATAAAGCTCTTTCAAGAATGATTCAAGTAGATTAGTCATGCAGACATTGTTACCTTTGACATGAGAGATAGAATAGAACTTTGTGCCTACATCATCTCCCTCGTCAATCATTTGTGACTCATCTTCATACCTTGCTCTTGATAGCATATCTGCCACTGTATTGTCTTTACCTGCCATGTGCTTAAACTCGGGATTTAAGGACTTAATGTAGGCATTCCACCGCAACATAGCAATGTCTGGCTTTGAGCAGCTTGTAATCATCCTAAGAAGTGGTAGACAATCTGTTTCTACAACCACACATGCACCAATTAGGTACTCTTTCCCACTTTTCAAGGCTGTAACCATACCCCATAACTCTCTCTTTATCTGTGGATAGTTTCTTTGGTGAGCACTTAGTACCTTTGCTCCAAATCTTACCACATATCTGTGTCCTTATTTGTCATCTTGCCCTATTGCCCATCCAATCCCTATAGGACTGGTGTCTATAGTCACAATTACTAGCCTTTGACACTCATAGTCTACCTTTCTCAAAGTTTTTGCTGACTGGAGCAACTCCTTTAGCTTTTTCATGGATTTTACATGTGCTTCTGTCCATTTAAACTTCTGATTCTTTCTAAGCAGCTGATAAAGAGGATCAGCTACATGTGCATAATGTGGAATCCAAATAACATAGAAGACACATGCTCCCAGAAACCTTCTAACCTCAGTGATGCTAGTGCATGTTTCTTTTATTCTTTGGATGGCATCTACCTTTGCTGGACAAGGTTTCCTACCATATGGCCCGCACATGTGCCCCACAATGAGCACTTCATTGACACCAAACATAGAGTTTTTCCCTGACAATGTAAGATTCACTTCTTCTAACTTAGACAAAATTTTATCACAATCATTTATGTGATTTACCACAAACCTGCGACATCCCTTGAGATCCAAAGCTTCATCTTTGTCACTTTCTTCACATCCGTTGATAGGCAAATCATCAATGAAAGGCATTATGATTTGAGGAATAAAGTCACGTAAGACCTTATTCATCCCATTCATCATATGTGCAACCGAGTTGGTTGCTCCCTGTGGCAAGGTACACATCCTTACCAAACCCAAAGGTGTCCTCATGGTTGTCAAGTCTCTGCTTTCGATTGCAAGGTGAAATTGATCATACCCTGAGTAGAGATTCCCCATTGAGTAGATTGCCCTCCCTGCAAATGACTCTGCAAACTCATCCACAATCGGACCTGTACCTACATTTCTAATCGTCACCTTGTTTACTGGTTGCATATCTTGGATGAAGCGTAGTGAACCATTCTTCTTTGGAACTGTGAACCACATGTTTGAGTATGGAGCACAAGAAGGCTCCAAGATTCCCATTTTGATTTTCTCATTCAGTAGCTCTACTAACTTTGGCAAATGAGCCTTTGGAACTGGAATAGGCCGCAGATTCCAAGGCACATGAGGTATTGTGAAAATTACCATAGGAGCTACAATAGAAGGATCAACACATCCTATCTCATGTGGCTCTAATGCAAAAGCCTTACCATGCTTTGAAAGCATTTCCTTGAAGCACTTTTTCTCCTCCTGTGTTAGAAACTCCTCGCGACCAATCTGCAACTCTTGGAAAGACTCCTTTGTGAAGGTATGCCCAATATTCTTAGGATTCCTCAAACTTGATTGTAAAGAAGCCTGCTCAATTTTTTCCCTATTGTTGGGTGGTAAGGGTGAAGCTACTGGTTTCACCTTCTTTGCTACACTCTTGTACTTAGTTTCAACATGGACTTCTGGGCCAACTGTTTGGTTTTCTTTAAAGGCTTCTATTACTTGATACATTTCCATAGAGCAAACTTCCACAACTTCATTTTCAAGATGCAAACTAAACCCCATTATAGCATCAAGCTCACCCATAGTATCTACAAAAGAAACTTGTTCACACAAACCCAAAACATTTTCAGTAGGCTCTAGCAACCCACTTTCTTTCATGCCCATTTGTACATTATGTACGTATTGCCTCTCACATCTCTTCAAATCTTCAAGTTGTGTAAAACATACTGATCCATTCCTTATTACCAAGGAGCCCGTTGAAAAAGTTTCACCTTATTTTGGATCAGGCGAGACCCTTTTTCTTTCTGTACCACTGCAATCCCGCTTTACAATGGTACTTGGCCAAAACCCATCATTTCCCTATGGTCATGAAACTGTTTGCTCACCTTTGGTAGAGGATGTTCTCTGAGGTTGTCACGATTTCTTTCATGGTTCACACAAACTGTGAGAAATTGGACAGCACATTTACCATCTTTGCTATGTATCCTAGCATATGCAGAACCATCGTCCATTACCTTTGTTTCCATTCGAACTCCCACAATGTAGGGCTGTCCAAGGATGAGATGATTTGAAGATGTATCCTGTACAAAGAAGTTTTGGTCAATCTTTACATCACCTATTGTCACCTTCACACCTGGACATGCTGCATACAATTCACCGGATGAATTGTTTGCCACTTTTACCATCCAGCCATGATCTGTGTCCATTGGCCATTTGCACTTGTTGTAGAGACTCTTTGACATTATGTTTTGTTGGGGTATAAAGCCCAATGTGGTCGCCCAGGTAAGTGGGCGGGCCGCCACGTATGTACACATATTCTTTTGTAAAAACCTAATAAGAACTAACTATGCTCTACACATTACAGTAGAGCGAGTTCACCATATCGTCGTGCTCTTCTTCTCGCACTCTCTCTCGCGTCACACTTCCGCTCGTACTCCTTCAAATGGTATCAGAGCTCAGATCAAGGCTCGGGGCAGCACTGCAGGAGGTAGAGTCACCAGCTCAGATTGGAGTGAAATTCGACAGGCGAAGACATGGCCCCAAATCCTGTGGGACGGCCCGTTGGGCTGGGTGTTCTCAGAATTTCATTTTGAGGTCATCTCGGCCACCGTTCGTCTTCGACAAAGTTCTGCGCAAGCCATTTTCGACTACGTGGTCTCAGCGGGTGCAGATCCGACTCTGCAAATTTGGGGTTTTTGGCTTACGAGTGCAGGTGTTGAGGATATCGGCACTCCCAGAGTGCTGATTTGTGGCTGTCTACACATCGAAGGACGGCTCACAGTTCTTGGAGGCATGTCACATACAACACAGGCGCATCTACACACAGACTGTAGGCGACATCCGCTAGTTCATCAGGTAGCTTGTGTTTGCTGCTTGATATTCCAGATTTCATCCTGACATTGCAGGTACTTCCACATGGGATGTATTCTCAGAGATGATGTATGTTTGTTGAGGGTTTGCTGGCTGTGAGTCACGCAGCAAACAACCGCCGCAGCGGTTACAACATATAGTGGGAAATTTGTGGATGTATGACTTTGTGGGAAGTCTATGTACTATCAGATTTATTGCAGCCTTTGTTGAGGGTCGAGTGAGGTTTTATTCAGCTGGGGGATTCTCGAATGTTGAGATCCTTTCGGTGATACAGGTCTTGGAGCGATCCCTCGAGCACCCTTAGATAGGCAGCTAGGATGTATTGACTGTGAGTTAGACAGTTGGGATTGCATCTTTGCTTTACTGCCGTTGAGGCATTGTCGCAGTCCATGCTTACAGGACACTGACAGGACAGTGAGAGACAGTACAGGTGCAGGACAGGTTTACCCGCAGCTTACAGTGTCAGAGAGACAATGTTTTTTGAGCTTTTTTTTGGTCTGTTTTTGAGTACACCAGAGCCATTTTACAAAGGAGACTCTGCCGAAATTTATGCAGAATCTGAAGCTTTCTTGGTTCATTTGACAGGTTGATATTGGTTCAGAGGTCAGTTTACAAGGAAAACTCTGCCGAATTTTTCCCAGAAAAGTAAACTACTGTGAAGCGTAGCTATGGCTGGATCACAGGACACTGCTCTTTACAATATCAAGAAGCTGGATGGAACCAATTTCCCATTGTGGAAGAAGTAGATTTGGCACGTGTTGGTACAAAAGAAGCAGATAAAACCTATAAAGCTCAAGGGGATAAAACCAGAAGATATGGACGAAGATGAATGGAGCGAAATGGATGAATTGGCACTTTCTACCATTATGCTGACTTTGGCAGAAAGTGTTTACTTCAATGTAGCAGACGAGATGTCGGCTTATCAAGCATGGTTAAAGCTGAGAGATCTTTATGAGAAGCAGAGTGTAGCTTCACAGCTATACTGGCTTAAGAAGCTTGTTGACTTGAAGATGAAAGAAGGGACACCTATGTCCAATCATCTAAATGAATTTAACACAATCTATAGTCAGTTGTCAGCTCAAGATGTCAAGTTTGATGAACCTGTTAGAGCTATGTTCCTGTTGATCACCTTGCCGGAAAGTTGGGACACTTTTCGCACAACTTTGAGTAATTCTGCACCTCCAGATGGTTTGAACATAGCAGGTGTAGAAGGAAGTCTGCTTACTGAAGAAACCAATAGAAAGAAAATGGACAAAAGCAAAGGAACAGCCTTAGTTGTCAGGGGAAGGATGAAAGAAAAGTACAAAGGTGGAAAGAGGAATCAGTCTCGTAGCAAGTCCCGCAGTGCTAAAGGCAAGAGTGACATAGAATGCTACCATTGTGGCAAGAAGGGTCACATGAAAAGAGACTGCAGAGAATGGAAAGCAGAAAAAGGCAAAGAGAAAGCTGAAGACCCTGGTGAGAAGAACAAGTCCTCAGTGAAGATTCAAGAAATAAATGTGACAAACACTGTTGCAGAGGATGACAGTCTAGTGTGAGGAGACATCTACTTCTTGAAGAATACAATGGACTCAGCTCTTCTTACAGCATCTGATGGAAATGCACTGAGTGATTGGATTATAGACTCAGGGGCATCACTTCATGTGTCTCCAAACAAGGAGTGGTTTACCTCTTATGTGACCACTAAAGATCATGTTCGGCTAGGCAATGGGCAGACATGTGAGATCTTAGGTGTTGGAGATGTTCAATTGAAGTTTCAGAATGGCTCTTCTTTCACGCTGAAGAATGTGAGACATGTTCCCGCAATTACAAAGAGCTTGATCAGCACAGGTTTACTTGATGATGCTGGCTACGTCACCACTTTTGGACAGAACATGTGGAAGATATCCAAGGGTTCTATGACAGTAGCACATGGAGTAAAGTCTGGAGGACTTTACATGATTTATGTATCAAATGTCTCTAAAAATGTAATCAATGTAACCAAGCAGCTGAACGTTTCTTTGTGGCATAGCCGGTTAGGACATATGTCCAAGAAGGGAATGAAAATCTTGTCTCGTTCTGGTTATTTGCCTGGATTTTCATTTAATGATTTTGAATTCTGTGAACATTGTCTGTATGGTAAGAAAACACAGCAGCCACATAAGCGTAGAAGCAGCAAAAGAGATACACAATTGGCACTTGTTCATAGTGATTTGTGTGGACCTATGCCTAACCTATCTCTAGGGGGAGCTTCTTACTTTATGACATTTATAGATGATTACTCGAGGAAAGTATGGGTTTACTTTCTCAAGCACAAGGATGAAGCGTTTAGTGTTTTCAAAACGTTTGTGACACTTGTGGAGAATCAGAGTGGCAAGAAGCTTAAATGCTTACGCACTGACAATGGTGGAGAGTATGTTTCAAAGGCCTTTCAGGACTTTTGTGAGTCAAAAGGTATAAAACGTGAACTTACTGCTCCTTACAATCCTCCTCAAAATGGTGTTGCTGAGAGGATGAATAGGACCATACAAGAGAAGGTCAGAAGTATGTTGTCTAATGCACAACTGCCAAATGGGTTTTGGGCTGAAGCTGTATCAATAGCTGTTCATCTTGTAAACAGATCTCCTAGCAAGGTTTTGCAGAAGGATTCAATGCCAGAGATGGTATGGTCAGGCAACGAACAAACTTGAGCCAAAGAGTAGAAAGTGCATCTTTCTAGGCTATGGTAATTCTGGTGAGATGGGGTACAGACTTTGGGATCCCGAATCCAGAAAGGTTGTCCGTAGCAATGATGTTCACTTTAATGAATCCAAATATCATTCTAAACCAAAGAGGGTTGAGGAGATTAGAAGAGTTGTCTTCCAAGAAGATGGACCTGCACGTGCAAGACAAAATGTCAGGGCTCAAGAGGAGCAAGGACAGGATAGAGTGGAACCACAGGTTGTGGCTGAGCCTGAGCCACCTATTGTGTGTAGATCTGGACGTGTCACGCGACCTCCTGATAGGTTTGTTCCATCTATGAACTATGTCATGTTGACTGATTGCAATGAGCCTTCATGTTATAAGGAAGCAGTGCAAATGAAGGACTCCGGGAATTGGCAATTGGCCATGCAGTCAGAGATGACAGCTCTGCATAAAAACAAGACATGGAAGCTAGTTAAGTTACCACAGGGCAAAAAGGCTCTACCTTGTAAATGGGTTTACAGGTATAAGATCACCGCTCATGATAGTCAGCCAAAGTACAAATCAAGGCTTGTTGCCAAGGGCTTTAAGCAAGAACAAGGCATTGACTTTGATGAAGTCTTCTCTCCGGTGGTCAAGATGACTACATTGAGATTCTTTCTTGCATTGGTTGCCATATTAGATTTGGTGTTGCACCAAATGGATGTCAAGATAGCGTTCTTGCATGGTGATTTAGATGTGGAAATTTACATGCAGCAGCCAGAAGGGTTTGTTGAGAAAGGCAAGGAAGATTGGCTATGCCAGTTGTTAAAGAGTCTTTATGGCTTAAAACAATCACCGAGGGCATGGTACCATAAATTCCACAAGTTTATGCTTTCTCAAGGCTACAAACGTAGTGAGTTCGATCACTTTCTATATACAAAGAAGGCTAAGGATGGTAGTTGGCTAATCCTTATTTTGTATGTGGATGACATGTTGATTGCTGGCAAGCACTTGGAAGAAATTTCAGCTTTGAAGTCAAAGATGGCAAAATCGTTTGACATGAAAGACATGGGTGAGGCAAGTCATATACTTGATATGTGCATTGAGAGAGACAGATCAAAGAAGTTGATTTGGTTATCTCAAACAGAGTATATTGACAAGGTTTTGCAACGTTTCAATATGGAGAAGGGAAAGGCACTGAGTGTTCCATTGCCACCATATGTGAAACTTAGCAAACAAGATTGTCCTGTGTCTGAGGAAGAACAGGCTGAAATGGATAAGATTCCATATGCGTCTGCAGTGGGTAGTTTAATGTATGCAATGATTGCTACTCGCCCAGACATTGCATTTGCAGTGGGAGTAGTAAGTCGATACATGTCAAACCCAGGCAAGAAACATTGGGAGGCAGTGAAAGGAATATTGAGATACCTGAAAGCTACAAAGAGTATGTGTATATGCTATGGGAGTTAGGAGCTAAGTGTAAAGGGTTTTACAGACTCAGATTATGCAGGTGACTTAGACAATCGAAGGTCTACGTCAGGGTATGTCTTTACATTGGCTGGTGGAGCAGTATCATGGCGTTCTAGATCACAAGATTGTGTTACTCAGTCTACTACAGAGGCTGAATATGTTGCAGCATCAGAGGCATGCAAAGAATCAATTTGGCTTAATCGACTAGTAACAAATTTGGGAATCAAAGAAGAGATTCCTGTGTTATATTGTGATAGTCAAAGTGCTATACAATTGGCTCGCAATCCAGTTTATCACTCAAAGACAAAGCATGTGGATGTGAAGTATCATTTCATCAGGGAAATGCTCGAGGATAAGCAACTTCAGCTTGTCAAAGTTCACACCACAGAAAATCCTGCTGATCTACTTACAAAAGGACTTCCCTCAGAGACCTTTGCGCATTTTCGCAAGCAGATAGGTGTAGGGTAGTACATCACTTCTCTACATCTCTTGTATATTAGCTTGTATAGTAGCTTCTCTCACACTTAAAGTACCACATTAGACTTTAAGTGGGAGGTTGTTGGGGTATAAAGCCCAATGTGGTCGCCCAGGTAAGTGGGCGGGCGTATGTACACATATTCTTTTGTAAAAACCTAATAAGAACTAACTATGCTCTACACATTACAGTAGAGCGAGTTCACCATATCGTCGTGCTCTTCTTCTCGCACCCTCTCTCGCGTCACACTTCCGCTCGTACTAGTTCATGTTTATTTTTGAACTATGGTCAATCAAGGCAACAAATGGTTCTTCAAGATCACCTACCTTGACCAACGTTTTTGTAGTAGCCCTTGCCCAGTGACTTCGTGAATAGTAGCTCCTAGGAATATCTTCAACTTCTTCATCATCATTTGAGAAATTCACTTGCTTCACTCTCCCACTAGATTGGTAGCATCCTACCATAGCTCCATCATCCTCCTTATTTTGCAGCTGCATCCCTTGTGTCTTTGAGGTTTCCCCTTCAACCTGTGGACGAGAAACTTCAGCAAGGGTTTGGCTCTTCCTCTTGATGATGTCAATGATCACCTCATGGAATTCACGTTTTGCAATACGAGAAACTTCAGCCAGGGTTTGGATCTTCCTCTTGATGATGTCAATGATCTCCTCATGGAATTCACGTTTTGCAATGCCAAGAACTTCTCCCAGAGTAAACTCGATTTTGCTATTTAAGATCCTTTCCTCCAAGACTTTCTTTAAATCTGTAGCAACCTCAATATCAGATTGTAGTTTATAAGTTGGGCCTTTTGTCTTACCTTTTGGTGGCTCTTTATTCTTTCCTGTTGTAGACTCCTCCATGAGTACTTCAGGTGGAGATGCTCCTTGTGTTGAGGGTGTTTGAGAAGGCATTGAGTCGCTCTTCCCCCACTTCTAGAAGCTCTTTTTGATGGTCCTTCATCAACATTCTCACGTCTGCGCTTCTCTTCTACAAAAGCCTCATTTTGTTGGCATTTTGTAATGTAGGCATGCACTAACAATGAGTCCACTGGATCATTCCATCCTGTTTCTAGACGTATGCAATCACCTACTTCATGTAGAATCTCTTTTGTAAGATTTTCCTTTTTAGCTAATTGCATGACATTTGGCCAAATTTGACCATGATGGTCATTCACCTCTTCATCACTAAGATGCTCAATTTTTACTCCATAAGTAGCTGCCTCAATTGAAGAGGTGGCATGGTTAGTTGCCATATCTTCAACTAAAGTTTGCATCCCCCCCTTCCCAAAGTTAGTTCTCAAGGGTAGACCTGTCTCTCTTAAGTGGATTTTACCATCCTTAAAAAAGACAACATCTTTTGATAAAGCATCACTAAAATCATCACAATCCCTTCTTACATGGTCGGTACTATCACACCAAATACATCTATTAACAAACACTTCTTTGGGTTGTTGCCTTTGCAAGATGTGGCCCTGATGATTGGCCTTTTTCTTCAAGCTTTGCAAGCTTCACCTTCAAGTCACGCATTCCCTTCACAAGCTCATCTAGCATGGACTCATCAAACTTAGGAGCGATTTAAGTAGGCTTTACCATTTTGTCAGAAGTTGAGGTTGAAGGACTTGTAGTGTTTACTACCATCTTGTCCCTTCTTCTTTGTCGTTTGGCAAGCAACGAGACAACACCTTCAACTTCATTCCAGTCGGTCTTTAGTCCTTGCTCAACATCTTTATCTTCAAGAAGAAGCTCCAAATTTTCTTGAAACTCTTTACCTGCGGATTGTAAGAAAAGATCTGTCTTCTCTGCATCTAGTGTGGCCCTTTCTGTCCTGGTGAGTTGTGCATAGCGCAGCTCAAATTCCCTAAGTAGCTCTGTTATTGATAGTCCTTGCTTTGGCTTGACTACCCATTCTAAGAACGTCCTTTTTGTCACTCTCTCCGAGTCCTCCATGAAATATTCCTCCTTTAAAGCTACTTTGAGTTCTTCCCAATTTCTCCCATGCCCATCTTTAATTCCCCTAACATGCTCCCTAATTTCTAGAGCAACAACTAGCTCAAAGCTTTGAATCATCTCACCTTTTGACACGCGATGCAGCTCCATCTCCTTCACATACTCGCGTAAGTACTTGGTTACATCTTTGCCATTGAACTGATCCATTCTGTTGACGACCGCTTGTATGGCCTTCGTTGCTGAAATCTCCCTTCTTTCAGTAGCATGTTGTTGTTGCATGAACATTGCAAATGCTTGAAACATTTGCATTGTTGCTGGGTCAAAATGCATACCCGGTGGCTCAACATGATCACCCATGGTTACCCACAAATTCTCACCCTAGCAGATTCGCGTCGGGTTCACCAAAAATATGTCAAAAAGTTGGCGGTCATGCCAGGAAGGCACCGGGCCTCTTGCTGTGAGAGTTTGTGAGGAAGCTCAAGGGTTATGAGAAGGAGCTAAGATGTAGATAACATAGCTTCTAGAGCTAAAGAATAAATGTAGCCAAAGAAGCCGCTCACTTTCCCTTATAAACACACACGTGATGGAGAGAACTCATGAAAGATAGTCAGAACAAAACAAAAATGAAAACATCGAGATTATGATCATATCGTATCATGGGTAGGATAAAAGGGTTAATGGATGAGTTAATGATATTTAATCTTTGTTGTCCAAATAAGCTACGGATTGCTCTTTGGAACTGTAGCTTTGTGCTTACTATAATGTATATGTTTTGTCTAGCGATTGGGATTAGTTGTGAGTACAAATCCTCTTGATTCATAATAAAATAACCACATTCACATTAAAAGAGAAGTCATAGTCAATAATAGGTAGTATGATGGGATATGGTGAGAGAAGTACTTCGTTGATCCTTTCAGGACCAAATAGAAACACTATGCGTTGCTGAAAGTGAATCTTCCGGCTAATCCAAATGTTGACCCTAATAGATTGCACTGAATGGAATTGAAAGAAATTACCTCTATGTGGATTATGGTTATTCATCAATGATATACTTAGTATGTTCAAAGATAAAGGTGTGAAAGAAGTGAAAGGAGAAGAAGAAGAGAGTTTCTCTCCCAAGCCCTATTGTTGCCCTTAGGCAATAAGGATACTGCGGGGAGAGAAGTACCTGTAGCAAGGAGATTCTAGAGTTTGTGGAAGAGAATGAGAACCTTAAGAGAGAGAGATGCTTGTGGAAGATGAAGATATGGTTACTAACTTTGTGCACATAATTGTTTCCCGCAAGAAGGTTGTACCCATTACATTGACAAGGTTGCTGCTTGAATACCTTCCAATGAAACAATTAGGACACAACAAGAGAGATCAAAGGAGTAGTAAAGATAGAATTAGGGATAGATCTAAGTGTGGTGGTGGTATTAAAGATAGATAACGAGGGATAGAGATAGAGTTAGAGACAAGTATTGGACTAGATATGCAAATGAAAGGAAAACTAGCAACATATATCTTACATGAGAGCAATCGCCACCACCTTAATGGAGAGAGAAGATGAGGCAAGACTTCAGCCTTTCTTCAAGAGAAAGTGTGGCACTAAGATGAGTGTGTCACAATGGAATTGAGCTATTCTCACTCACTCATAACTTGCCTCAATGAAGAGAAGCCTTTGCCCTTTTTATAGGTGAGGGAGCCATGTTTTACATAATCACTTGATTAGGCTAAAGAGTTAGCCCAAATCAAATTTTCTTTGGATATTTGTTAAAATGGGAAATATTAGGACTCAAAATATCATGAAATTCAGCATTTTTGGTCGTTGAGGCTCCATGTGGGTGCATGATGTATGTGGGCCCCACCTAGGCATCTTCTGTGTGGCTCCAACAGGGGGTCCCAACTTGTGTGTCTTGTCCTTCAAGGCATCTTTGAGGTGTCACATTCATGTGGGTGCATGATGTATGTGGGTCCCACCTAGGCATCTTCTGTGTAGCTCCAGCAGGGGGTCCCAACTTGTGTGTCTTGTCCTTCAAGGCATCTTTGAGGTGTCACATTCACATGATTATGTCTTTTACCCTCCAAATATCTTATTTTATGGAAAAAGACCAAGATTACCTCTTTTCACTTGATTCACCTGTTTACCATCTCTTCTTGCAGTGTAGTTGTGAGAGGATTTTTCACTCTTTTCCCTGTAACTTTTGACCTGTAACTCGGATTGACATGCTTCAAAAGGCAAAATTGGCCTACTAAAAGAGCTTGACTTGGTTTTGGACTTTTCTCCATGCCATTAGCTCGGGATTTTAAATTGGAATGGTCCAAGAAGCTTTGGATCTTCCTTTTCATAAAGTCTTCTAGTAGGCCCTTCCCTCTTGTATGTATCCAAGAAGGTATGCATTATTGAAGGGTTATATTATTAAATAAATGTGAAAAGAAGAAAATAATTTATATATGGTAGGGTATAGCTGAGATATTAGAAGAAATATACAAATGCTTTTCCGCCAGACAAAAAGAGGCACAATCATTGATACTTCTCTTGCAGTACTTTCTAATAGTAATGTACATTTATATTACTTCAAAGGTAATACTAAGGTATGGTAGAAAGATTTTATTTATGTATATGAGTTATTATATGAAGTATACTTATGCGTCAAAAGTCACAAGATAAATCGTTTAATGCCCGTTCCCACTATATACGTGCCACAACACGACAACGTACCTCATGAAGTACACCTGTCGATGATATGGCCGTCATAAGAATCGAATGAGTTGGAATCAAGGTTCACAAGTGTTTGATTTTGTGCTGCTAAGGGCCTTGCCCGATTTTTAAGCAATTTGGAAGCTTGTGAGTGACTTAAATGCTCGAGTGGTGGGACACAAACCATACCCATGAGCATCTTTGACAAGCCTTGCTCTTGTGTAATCCCATTGAAGTGCTAACGAGTTATACTTCAAGTCAAGGCGATAGAGACTCAAGCCATGCGGGAGTGTAATCGCTATGTCAAAAATGTATGCTAGTAGCATCTTAGCCATGTTAGTTGACTCATACATTCAACAAGTACTTATCATTTTCAAAGTCAATACAAGCTGTGCTGGTTTGCAATGTTTAAAAGTTTAAGGCGGCATGTCATTCATTAAACAAATTGTGCAAATGATAAGAATATCGCGGACACATAAACCGTATGCATGTGCCAAGCTGTAAAAAAATGATCCATACGTGACAAACCATGCCGAGAATAGGAATTGGTTGGCTTTAGCAACAGCCTTGCCGTAAAAACCTTCAAGCGATGCTTGTAAACCAGTATACCCCTTGGGCGGCATTCACGTTACAAATTGGTATTTGCAAACCCAACAAAGTGCAGATGATTTCTTAACCAAATCAACAGGAAAGTGTGAACAAACGAGTACCTTGAAAGTTTGTTAGATTTCCAGTATGCTCGTAGTATGCCGAAAGACCTTTAGCAATTATCAATTCCGCTGGAATTCTTGACTGCTATTCCTGTCTACATGTCCATTCCTGCGCGTCGAACCCTATAGCTTGCCGACTGTAAGCAGTTATGTCGCCATGCGAGCCATGCATACATTTGGTCGAGCTTGGCACATGTTATTATCGGCCACAGTGGTGATCATCGTTGAGGCCATAGAACTGATCATTGTCAAGGCCTGGCCTGCATGCCTGTGCCTACATGCCCTTGCATGGCACGAGTATGGCATCTGATAAGGTATGCATGCCTTGTGTTGGCCATGCATGCGAGAGAAGAGACCCTGCTGCCTATGGGAATGATGCCCTGCTGAATTTGGTGAATGAAAAAAAAAAAAAAAAAAAAAAATTTTAACGTACTGCAGCGATGGTTAGAGCGGCCGCTTGAGCACAGATCGATCCACAAATATAGCGAGAGCAGATGCCTCTTGCAAGGCGCTGCTGTGACGGTTTTCCTCTCCATGGCGGTGCGCTCCCATCGAGCTCCATAGCTCCGGGTTCTGCACAGGTCGGTTGAGCAAGGCTCCTACCAAGAGCGCATTCCCATATCCCGGATTCCGCCAATAGAGAGGCGTTTTTGGGGCCTGTACAAGGGCTCATGCAAGGGCTCGGTCCCACGACTTCTACCCTCTGTCAAATTCCATAGCCTTGGTTGAGAGAAAACAAGCTCTTGCATCGATTGTGATTCAAATCGAGAACTTGCATACAATCCCTCTGACCATCTTCTTCCTTAAGGCTAACGAGAGAGAGAGAGAAATTGAAGATCCATGGCAAGCTCCTCCCTGCCTCCTTCTCCTTCCTCCCCCTTCTCCCCTGAGCTCTGATACTAGTGAAAGGACAAGGGAACTCAACAAGCTCATCACCACCCAGCCATGCCCTATATAGGCCCTTGGCCTTCTAAATATAGGGACCCCCTTGATTGCATGTCCGTCCTGGCCCTTGGCTGAGACTGGTCCTACCATTGTCCTGACAATAATACTGTACATACTTCTATTGAAAAGGCACCTTTTGAAATCATTGAGGGAAGACCAAAAAGTCCCTTGCTACTTAAAGTACATGGGAAGATCTTTGCCACTGATGAGTATAGCCATGACCTACAAGAATCTTCTTAAAAGATTAAGGAGGCTATATCCATGTCTCAACAAAGGCAAAAAGCTGTTGTTGACAAGCATAGAAGGGCCTTAACATTCCAAGAAAATTATTGGGTCTTACTTGAGTTTCCTAAGGCTCGGTTAAGGCAAACAACGGGCAAAAATCCTACGGGCCATCAAAAGTATTATGCTAAGCTAGCAAAAAGATACTATGGTCCTTTCCAAATCTTGAAGCTTATCAATGAGATGGCTTACCAACTCAAATTGCCCAACCATTGGCTCATACACAATGCTTTTCATATGAGTCTACTTAAGCCCTACAAAGGAGAGCCATCAAGCGAAACAATTATTGAAGATCCACCCGAAGTTGAAGATCAAGAAGAGGTGCTACAACCTGAAGCTATCCTTCGGCATGAAGACAAGGTACTAAGACATGGTAAGATTTTCCGACGGTATCTTATTAAATTCAAAAATTATCCTTTTGAAGATGCTAGATGGATGCAAGGAATACACCTTAAGGATAGTATGAACCTTGTCAATGCTTACAATGCTACATTAGAGTAAGCAAATGTACAAATTTACTTTAAATGACTCATGTTTTTGTCCTATAAGACTAATTCTCTTTTTATTATGCACAAATTTAAGTAGTATGCATGCTTAGAATCATGTTTGTGAAGGCGACGTCTCTCAAACACCACGTAGCCTGTGTACATGTTTGGTGAAGTGCAATTTAGCCATTGTTGCTCGGCTTTGTTGTTGTTTCCCCTTTCCCCCTTCTCTTTCTCCTGCTCTAGTGTTTCCCCTCGGTGCCAACAGTGCGGATGTGTGTGCCCCCCCGGACCGACGGTTTTTTGTGTGAGAGAGTGAGATTGAGTGGTAGTGAGCGTGTGTAAGGGTGGACACGGGCCATGGCAGCAAGTGTGCATTGTGTGGTGGATTTGTGGAGTGTGTGAGCATTGGAAATTGAGCAAGTGGTGGTCTGCTGGTGTAAAATGTGTTTTTGAAGGTGTTTTCTGAGAGGATAGGGGTGTTGTGGATACCCTGAGCTATAGGGAGGCCCTTGTGTTTGTGTCGGGCATGTTCCCTCATTCCCCCTCTCCACCGGTATGGTCCCATGGAAATAAGAGCTTGGGTGTTGTGGTTGTGGAGCATAGGTTGTTGAAACAATGGGAGGGGTAGGGGCTACATGAGTCTGAGGACCCATAGGTGTATACAATTGGTACACACTTGTAGGTACTGTTGCAGGCATTGAGCTACCATGTAGCAGTGCTTTAATAATAAATGAGGTCCATGACGTGTTTCTTGGCATGCCCATCATTGGGGTAGGCATGGTAACCGTGGTGTCATCAAGGGAAAGATGAGCTAGACTTGGAAAGGTAAAGCTATCACTTGTGGGCTCAGATTTCACTGAGACCGTTGGCGAAACAACATATGGAGGATCCATCGGACTTACCGAGGGAGTCTCCATTTGCGATAAGGTTGGTTGTTTAGCCTTCCCTATATCCAAGAATCTCATTAGACCCGTTGAAGGCATGTGGATCCCCTTGTTTTGTCTCTCTAGCTCAATAACCCTATGGATGACCTCACAAACTCTTTGTTGTTGATCCTCCACACTAGTAGCACCCATTGTGGATTGTAGGAAATCTAATCAACCCACATGATAGGTGTGACCTGTGTATAGGTCGATTAGAGTTTCGGTTTGTAGTTCGTACTCCGAGTTCTCATTTAGAAACGCTCCATCTAGGATTGAGGTGCTAGGGGTGTCCTTTGTGAAGGGGATCGGGGAGCACCACAGACGGAGAGTGAGAGAGAGAAGGAGACACACAATGCACAGATATGGGTGGGGAGACTCCAAAAGAGTGAGCAGCCCCCTATACACTTATGCTATGTATAAGGTATACAAGTCAGTGGGCGCCCAGACTCTGGGCGGCCGGGCAAGGCACAAACGCCTATACCCCAACAACCTCCCACTTAAAGGCGACTGTGCCTTTAAGCAAGGGAACCTAGTATAAATACTACAAAAGGCGAGAGAAAACCTCTCTCAACCGATGCCCACTGACTGGCTGTGATCGTGTGCATCCGGCTCTACTGATAGACAAACATCCCGCTGCGGAAGCCACTCAGAGCTAGCTTTAAGCTCTGCAAATAGTCTATAAGAGCTCATGCACTCCTGCAAGTATCGGTCCAATACCTGCAAACCTCCCCTATGCTCTATGCCAAGATCAGTCATCGAACGACTGATCAACCCTGCTGCAAATGCTCTCACTGCAGCTGCTATGTCGGGCCTCGAGATCAGCATCTCGTACATAAGAACACCGAACGTTGATGCAACCCTGGCAACCTCTACCACCTCCAACTCAGAACTCAACTCATGGCAATCCTGTCCCCTATCATAGAGACCATGGCACTCTGACTCCGAGCTCTGGAGTGACTCCTCGTGCCCACCACATATCACATGTGTACCAAGTGTATCCATATGTCCTGAATCTGCATCAAGCTCTGGCATAAGCATATCAAGAAATGACTCCACAATAGCCGACATCTCAGCATCCATGTGAGTCATCTCTGTCATCACCTCTGATGACTCATCCTGCTGTGACTCACTAGAGCTGTCATGCTCTAACTCCGTATGCATAGACTCTTGCACAACGTCCTCCGGTCGTGACTCACTAGAGCAAGACCGCTCTACCTGTATATCCTGCATAGAAGTATCTCGCACAACTGACTCTCTCCTTTGCTCAGTCACTAGCAAAGCATGCATGTCTGACTCTGTCACCTCTCTCTGTGACTGCTCAAGTCATGCCCCAACTGTGTGCACAACGAGCTCACTACTCTGCACTCCATGCAAAGCATCCTGCAACCCACAAGCAAAAGAGACTCGCCTGCTCTCTCGCTGTCTACCTGGCTGCATGATCACAGAGACAACACCGTCTCTCACGTGATCCACATGCAATGGGTAACCTGTACCACTCCTGGCACCTCTCGCAATTACTAGCGAACCCAAATGCAACGCAAAAGATCGCTCAAGCAGCGATACCCGACATCCACTATCCCATAACTGTCTGACTGAGATCAAATCCCGTTACAGATCTGGCACATAACGCACATGATGCAGGGTAAATCTGATACCACTGGGCAAGGACAAACATACGTCTCCTGCACCCTCAATGTCATACACAGCACCATCAGCCATGTGCACACAACCAAGTCTCCCACTAGAAAACGTGCTAAACCACTCACGATGCGACGTGACATGGAAAGTAGCATCTGAATCTAGTAACCAATGTGAAGACAATGTGCAATCCGATATGCAATCCGTAGACATAAGATCGTCTGAAGACAAGCTAGATGTAAATGTGACATCGCCGTCACAAGCATACTCAGTAACCACCGTAGTGATCTCACTAGCATCTGTCATGCCCAAATATGCATCACTCATTTGTCGCCTCCGTTGTCTCAAACGCCTGAAACGTTGACGCCTAATGTGCCCTCTATGTCCACAATGCCAACATGTCAAGTCTCTATGCTGTCGAGACTTGCGTGTGGGACCAATCTCTCCCATGGACATAGAAGTGGGACTAGACTCCTCTGTAGGCATGGATGTCGCGTACATAGCATGTAAACTCTGCCATAAAGCATGAGTTGTAGTCTCCCTCGAGACCTGCCAGTCAACAGACTCAACCAGATGCAAACGAATCGTAGACATTGCTAACTCATCAAGATCCTGCCAATCATCATCACGCATAGACTTGGGCTTCGCTGATAAACCACGCAAGGGTTTATCTTGCCCCAAATCCGCCAATGCAACAAGCATATGCTCCTTCCAAGCAACAAAATCTGCACCATCAAACTGTGTCAGACCATAACGCTTGAAGTCAAATGAAAAATCAGCCATAATGCTCGCAAAAGAGCAACCAACAATGAGTAGCAAATGTCAACCAAATCAGCCCTAAACTGGCTCGAATCGCATCAACAAAAGTCTGCAAATATGGCTCAAAACCTGATGCAAAGTTGCACCAATAACCACAAGTCAATCTGACTTAATCGCGCATAAATATTTGACAAAATTTTGGCAGAGTCTCCTTTGTAACTGGAGCAAAATCTCAACAGTAAACCTCAAAGAGACAATAATATATGCCACAATGGCCAATCCGGGAATAAACTCGACCGGAATCACCTCACAAAGTCATACATATGAGCATACCCGCTCTTGCCGGAGTACCACTCAACGGCACCTCAAATGACATACATGTGAGTGATGATTGCTGCCAAAATACCTTTCAATCGATGACCAAATGTCTGCCAGATAACTATAGCAACATTTCGCAAAACCTTGCAAGATCTTTCGCTATGCGCAATGCGAAATACGGCACACAAGGGCATACACAAGTGACTCCAAACTCCAACCAAATGATGACTGAAAATCACCTGTCAAAGTGGGAGTAAACTCAACCACTAAACTGTCAAAGAGCAACCTACGGATACGTAGAAGCTATGGCGAGAACCTGGATAAAATCCAACAGAGTTTCTTCTATAAATTGAGCCAAATCTCAAATAATCTCAGCCACAAACAAATACACAAATCCATATATGGCATACATAGACCGCCAAGACCATGGCAACATAGCTCACTCTCGCATGAGTGGCTCTCTGGACAAATGCATATCCAAAAACCTGTGTACACCTATGAATTTGCTGGTTGCTATAGAAAATACTCCGTGTGTGTGAGATATACCAAAAACAGTGTTTTTGGGACCCGAAAGTGCACAAATAAACCTGCTGCTAAACCTGCTGTAATTCAAAGCATAATTTCAGCAAATAGACATCACCATCGTGTCCGGAGCGTGCCAAAACCGTGACCTAGACTCCTGGATCATGTAGATCTGACTCTGTATGACGGAGCTACGCAAAAAACTGCGTTTTAGAGCCCGAAAATGGCAAAAACGAGCTGCACACAGTCTTGAACCTGCTCCTGCTCCACTCTGCGTGATGCAATGTCCTCTCAATGCAAGCTCCAACGCAAGAGCTCTGCCACAACAGCATCCAAGCACTCGAATGTCAAGCTCTCCTCCGCCGAGCACTTCTCTAACGAGCTCCACTGAGCTCAAAAGCTCCTCTCACCAAGGAAGCCGCAACCGCCTCCTCGACCAAGCTTGACCACACCAAGCTCCTAAGCTCCAAAGACAATGCTCCTCAAGCTAAAATCACTCTCCGTGAAACTCCGCGATCAAACTCCACCGTCGAGAGCGAGCGAGCTATCGCCTCGAAGCTCTCAAAGCCGTCGTGCTCTCCGCGGTCACCATAGCTCTGATACCAATTGAAGGGGATCGGGGAGCACCACAGACGGAGAGTGAGAGAGAGAAGGAGACACACGATGCACAGATATGGGTGGGGAGACTCGAAAAGAGTGAGCAGCCCCCTATACACTTATGCTATGTATAAGGTATACAAGTCAGTGGGCGCCCAGACTCTGGGCGGCCGGGCAAGGCACATATGCATATACCCCAACACTTTGGACTAGATGCAATGTGGCTCTCTATGGGTTGACCCTTAGTGGTCGTTAATTCAAGAGCACTTGATTGCTCTCCTAGCAATGACATTGAGATAGGGGCTTTCTCTTTTAACTCTCTTAGTTGCTCCGCCTTGCATAAGCTCTCGATTTCCTTTTTCCTAGCCGCAATGATTTACCGCTCAACTTCTTGTACTTGACAAGGCTTCTACCATTAGGTAATATAACCTCAGAGGGGAATAGCTTTGAAGAGTTTGCTACTGACGAATGCACAGAGAGCCTTGCAAAATACTCGAAATAGCACATAGCAAGATATAAACAAATAAATCTACGTACCTGCCGACTCGCACAAATCCATAATCTAGCACAACACGAATAGAGAGAGACAAAGAGCGAGAGAGAGTAAGCGAGAACGTGCATACGCACCTCCTAGAGCGGAGTGTTATGCCCTGCACGGCGAGAGAGAAGAGGGAACATGAGATAAGAACAACGCAAGCACTGGGTGCAATCTCCCCCGTGCAAGAGTGAGCATTTTCCTCTTGCACGTATTTATTTATAGATTAGTGAATGCTCAAATGAATACATATTGACCGGCCGGGCAATAATTGGCCATGGCTCATAAAGAGCACTTATATGATAAAATATATTATCCTTTCGCATAACCCTTGGCCTTTTCCACCTGTCAGCTACATAAAATATCAAAATATCAATTCCACTACATACCTCTCCGTTGGAAAGCAGCTGTCCTCAATTGCAAAGATAAGAATCTGCATATCATACTTGTCAAAAATAATGATTAGTATTCTCTATCAAAATATATCACATAGGAGAAGGAAAAATGATGAAACTAAACAACATTGCTTATGCCTGTGGTCATCCACATACTACCTATTCTAGTGTCCCATACCACTAGAATAAGCAGTATATGTCATACCCTAATGAATCAGGATATCATTGGTCACACTCGTCGTTCAATAATCAATTCTCATCAGTCTCAAGTCCAATTGTATAAATACTATCGCGACAAAAAATCATCATATACCCTTTTCAAATCCAAATCCAAATACTTGTCAACATAAATCCAAATCCAAATCCAAATATCCTTCATTTTGTATACCCGGGTAACAAAATCATAACAGTTACAGTGGTGGCCAGCCACTGCAGCATGATTTCGTGATTGGTGTTCCCTAAATCGGCGAATCTACACCAATAGGACATGCTGCATAAATCAGCGAATTTACACTATTGCTACCTAAATTGGCAAATTTGCATTTGATATTAAAAAAATCGTGAATCTACAGTTTGTTGGTGTGCTGCCTTAATCGACGAATATGCACTAGGATGAGCATTGACACACTGGCTAAACCGGTGAATCTGTGTGCAAGTGACCAATGGACTAGACTAGACATAAAAATTACAAAAACATTTTTTATTTGTTTGACACAAAATTGGAGAATGCTTAGGTGCCAAAGTACTTACAAACCGTTTCTCACAATCCAAAAGCGTCATAGCTCTTGTGTCTTGCTGTATAACAACTTGATGATAAATCTTCTCAATAGTTTCAAATTGCTTTGTCTTAAATATATGCACAGACTGTCAAAGACAAAACAAGTTGTTAAAAATGAAGCTCAACAACAAAATCATCATTTTTTTAGTGGCATTCAAGATATGGATGTTAAACCACTTTTGAAGTAAGCAACAACTAGAAAAATATAGTCTCTGAAAGCAAAGGATGGTGGTACAGAAAAAGGGCCAAATTTTTTTCCACCTGTTTGGTCCTTTGGAGGGAAAGTTTTGAGGCCCAAAAGTTTTGGAATTTGTATTTTTTAGCTATAATTGTATCTCAAAAATACAAGTCGTGCAGTTTCACAATGGGCCAGCCCGTGTGAGAGCAGTGGTGTAATTAGTAAATTTAGTGGTCCGAACTGCGTCCGTTTGAATTGAGCACTTTCTGCTAGCGCTTTGTCTCTCTCTCTCCCCCCTCAGACTCCTAGCAGAGCTGCTCTCTCTCTCTCTCTCAGCATTGTAGTAGAGATGCTATCGTGTGAGTTCTCCCACCATGAGGACCCCAAAGGCCAAGGGAGCTGCTGCCAGCAGAGCGTCACCTTCAACATTGAAACAGAAAGGGAAGGCCAAGGAGGGAATGCCCACCCATGGAAGAAGCAACAACAAAGGTTCTTCCACCCCCGCCTCTCAACAAACAGAGCTGGAGAACAAAAGCAGTCCCAACACAAGGGCAAGTGCAAAACAGTTCAAGGCTTCTGAAATCGACTCCGAACGGACCTCACACCGTGTCAATGAGGATGAATCAAAATCTGCCAACAAGTCAAGACGTGGTAAGCTATTCATTGGAATCAGGCTTGTGTTAATTAGATAGTGTAAAATTTTAAATTTAAATGTTCAGTGTAAAATTTGATACCTTGGAGCATCGCATTTGTCATCCATATGCATATGAGAGAAAAATTAGAAAATTGACTTGGACCATGCTAATTATCCAGCTTGCTCTATAGTATTAAGTGTATTTTTCTAGGATATTCTAGAAAAGTGGTTGTGGAGCTTCAATGTTTGTGGATAGAAAGGTTTAGCTGAGACAATGTACATGATTCTATAGTTTCCTTGCTTTATGTTAGAGCTTTGTATATCATATGCTAAGGATTAAAACTGAAGTTATTGTAGACTATTGTTGAAGTTTCGTGGAAATAGAGTATGGATAAATCATATTGTAAACACATTAGTTATTAGTTATTAAATGTACAGTAACAAATGTGGTACTTTGGATTTGTTTCACAATAATTTCTGATTTGTTTGACATTTCAGGTAAGAATAAAACGGAGGAGTACCCTCAACAAACCAGGTTCTGCTATACAGTAGAGGACTTGCATGAGGAGTATGGACTTAGTCTAGAAGGCAAACTCCCTAAGGACCTGACTAATGAGGACTTGCCATCCGAGCAGTGGTTATCTGTTTTCAAGTACAAGTTCCAAAAGAACAGCAAAATTTATTTAAATCATTTGCAGCCACATCTGGTGGATGACTGCAGATTTCTATTCTCCAAAGTTTATCAGGGACCCCCTTCATTCGGTGAATTGACCACCAAATTTGCTAAGGGTTATGTGTTCGAGAAATGTGATGCAACGAGAAAAGACCCAACAGGGCATAGAATAGCATGGGCCCGGTTTGGGGAAGGAGTGTTGCAGATGATATCATTTAGGACTGGCGGTCTTGACCGTAAATTTGAGACATGGAGGAAGCAAAATGCTTCCTCCCCTGGAACTGTCCCGCAGTCAATTAAGAAGGCCCGCATGACTCAAAGTGGTAGCAACATCTGCACATAACCAGAGCAAGGTGTCAGAGGGGCAGTGGCTGACTACCTACCTGACTTAGAGGCATTGCTCCAAAGACTCCAAAAGCAGGTGTCACATCCAGGGTCATCAAAACTAACAGACTTGAAGGCCTCTATTCAAGCAAACGAGGACCAGCTATGGTATATGAGGACAAAGAGGGCGTGACGAAAAGATTGATGGAGGAATTGATACCCTGGAGGCGCGCATCGGTGTGCTATGGCAGCAAATACCTATCCTTGATGAAGAGATCGGAGAGGTGGAGACTGAGCTGGGAGTAAGTTGATGCTTGTTACGACGGCACGGGGTTTCCAAAAATATCAAGAAGCTCCAAGCTAATGTTGAACAGCAGGAGGTATTGTATTTCTCGCTTATTGCATTGTGTACGACTGCTGAAAGTTTTTATTCTGCACAAGGTTTTCACTTCTTGACTGGTTTATTTGCTGACATTTTTATGGGTTTTAGTACTATCTTGGACTAGTTTGGTACTCTCTCTAACTGTTTTGGTACTTTTATTTAACACTAAGGGCAATGCTGGAACTTTCCTTAGTACTTTATGCTGCTGCTTCATTTCATTTGGTACTCATTTGAACTACTTGGTACTATATTGGTACTTCCTTGTTTCTAATTTTTGAGTCTTACACTGTACTATTTGTTTTGTTTTGGATTCTATAATGGCACAATCCATGGTACTTTTGGTGCTTTTCTGATCATTTGGTCTTTTTCAATTCTATTTTGGGACTACTATGGTACATGCTGCTTAGTGCTTTGGTATCTTCTTTAAATGTCTTGGTACTTTCCAGTTTTTTTTGAAAGTGGTTTGCTTATTTTTGCACTGTTTTGGTACTTTTTAAACTGATTTGGGTATTTAATCGAACACTAACTGCTATGTTCGTACTTCCCTTGTAACCTTTTGGTGCTTAGTTATTTTAGTTGGTTCTCTCTTTGATCATTCTGGTATTGGCTTGAGAATTTTTGGTACTCATATAGTTTACAGATATTGTCTTGGGTGCTATGTGGCACAATCTTTGGTACTTTGGGTGCTTTTCTGTTCATTGGGTACTCTTATTAATTATTTTGGAACTTTCTAGTTACAGTCTTATACTGTAATGTTGAGTTTGACTTGGGTACTTTTGGTGCTTGATACTGCTTTGTTACTCTTGAAACATTTGGTAATTCAACCTATTTTGGTACTTTTGGTACTTCCCTTGTAACCTTTTGTGCTTCTTTATTTTATTTGGTTCTCTCTTTGACCATTTTGGTACTGCCTTGAGAATTTTTAGTACTGATATAGTCTACAGATTTGCCTTGGGTGCTATGTGGCACAATCTTTGGTAATCTGGGTGCTTATCTGTTCATTGGGTAGTCTAATTACTTATTTTGGTACTTTCTAGTTACAGTCTTATACTGTAATGGTGAGTATGACTTGGGTACTTTTGGTGCTTGATACTGATTTGGTACTGTTGAAACATTTGGTACTTCAACCTATTTTGGTACTTTCCTTGTAACCTTTTGTGCTATTTATTTTATTTGGTTCTCTCTTTGACCATTTTGGCACTACCTTGAGAATTTTGGTACTCATATAGTTTACAGATTTGCCTTGGGTGCTATGTGGCACAATCCTTGGTACTCTGGGTATTTATCTGCTCTTTGGGTAGTCTGATTACTTATTTTGGTACTTTCTAGTTACTGTCTTATACTGTAATGTTGAGTATGACTTGGGTACTTTTGGTGCTTGAAACTGCTCTAGTACTGTTGAAACTTTTGGTACTTTAGGTACTTTTGGTATTTCTAGTACCTTGATACTACATTGGTATTTTCTTCTAATAATGTTTTCTTTGCTAATTGTTTGATTTGGTACTGTCTTGGTTCTATTTTGTAACTGTTGCAATAATATTTTCATACTGCATGTGTTATTCCTTGCTAGTAGTCAATTTTGGTACTGTTTTGGTGCCTATTGGGTACTGTTTTGTTCTATTTTGGTACTCTTTCAATAATTTTTTGCTATTGCATGTGTTCTTCCATGCATCTTGGTTGTTTTGGTAAGTAAATTACGAGAGCATTCTGTTTTGCAGAGAGAGTATGCCAGGCTCTACAACGAGTCCTTGGAAACCCAAGACCAATACGAATTTGTAAGCAAGCTCTCTGCTGATGTGAAGAGAGGGATGACTCACACGTTGACTCCAAGGCCTGATGTTGTGGACCCTGAAAACGCAATACATGTGTTTGGTTCTTGTGTTGCCTGTGGGGAGGCTTTGGAGGCTTCTTACGTGGTTGGTACCTTCATGCTTCCCTGCAGGCATCAGTACCATCCACTGTGTTTTGCAGGTGTATTGAGAATGGAAGATACGTGCGTGAAGGCACTTTGCAACACTGCAATCCCTTCAGAGGCAAAGGCCTAGATTTCAAGGAGGTCATTATTGAAGAGTAAGTGGGGTGTTTGTGTTGGGCACTACATGCTTGTAATATCAGTTGAATTTATGATCTAATCTTCTCTTTTATCTTTGTGTACATGTAGGGAGAGGATCTTTCGGTGCGGACACCCATGACAACACCAACACTCCTGTAGATCGGAAGGATCTTTTTGGATACAGCAAGTCAGATGCCAGTCACATGTTCCAGGAAGATCCTTATAAGTCAGTGCATGAAGTACTACATGACATTGGTGCCAACACGATGGAAGGCAAAAAGGGTGAGCCTGCTCTAGACTCCAGTTTGGAGGAAGATAACACTAAATCCGAAGCGCAAGAAAGCCAGCAAGGCCCTAATGCCAGCAAAGTGGAAGGGAAAGGGTCTGAGGCTGGTGTGGGCTCTTGTATGGCAGAAGCTAAACTGAAAACTGAAGTGCAGGAGAAGGATAAACAGGAAAGCGAACCGATTGAGGAAGTTGATGACATAGAGATAGAGCTAGGCAAGAAGAACAACGCAAAAATTCAGGTTGATGAGGAGGTGGCAGTGGAAGTTCCCTTGGCGGCCGAGTGTTTGGATGCAACTCCAAAGTATGTAGAGGAGAAGGCAGGCAAAAAGATGAGGCAGCAGGCAAAGAGTGAGGTGGAACTTGTTGACAGTGCGAAGGAGGCGGAACCTGCTGAGGGTGCGAAGGAGGCTGCGAAAGAGTATGGCATGGAGGAGGCAGCTTATTTTGCGGAGGAGACGAATGCCATGGAGGAGGTCGAAGGTGCGGGGCAGGCGACAACCTTAGAAACAGGTTATAGCATTGATTGTGCCACACTCTCCGAACTCTTTGTGAAATGTAAAAAGCGCCCCAAAGGTCGTGGTCTCAAGCCCAGAACCTCCAAGAATTAGCTATTTAACAGCATTTTGTACTTGCTTCTAGCTTATCATGAAATACGATCCCATTTTGCGTTTGTCAATGTTTGGTGTCATGTCAGTCAGATGTTAATGTGTCCGTTCCTTGTTATGTCATGCTGTCAACAATTGGTAACCTTTAGTGGTGCTAAATGTCCACACTTTCTATTGCCAAAAGGCTAGGTGTTCCTTTACTCATTTTTCTTCGTGGTACTTCAGTGAGGGACAGGTGGTGGCTGAATGAAAAGCGACTGGATACATCAATGCCGCTGGATGTAAAGGCGAGCACTAAGCGCCTTGTCATTCTGGATGTGAATGGAGTTCTGTTGAAGGATTTTCATGAAGAACCCAAATATTTGTGGAAAATCCCATTTCCAAAGGGATGTAGGCTCCGATGCGTGCAAGTCTCCCGGCACAAATACTGCGTGGTCAGACCTGATGCGGAGGATTTTATCCTTAGCCTCAGGAGGCGATGCTACGTGATGCTTTGGTCCTGCAGCGAAAGACACAATCTGATGACCATACTGCATGCTTGCTTCCCTAAGTTGATGAAGATGCAAAGTCTCTTTTTAGGTATGAATCCCTTAACTTCCAAACTGGTTTGGCTGATTTTGGTACTGTATCTACCTTCGCTATTGTACTGATTTGTACATATTCTGGTACTATTGGTTCTTTTTGTACTATTTGGTACTATCGTGTATAGGATTTGGTACTCTTTGTACAAATTGATACTGTCCACACAATTTTGGTAATGTTAGCACAATTTGGTACTGTTTGCACAATTGGGTACTATTTGTTTCTTTTGGTTCTTTTTGGTTATTTTTATTCATTTTGGTCCTTTGGTACATTTAATACTTTTGGTACTGTTTGCACAACTTGATACTGTCTATACAACCTGGTACTATTTGCACAGCTTACTTTGGTACTTTGGTACTTTGGTACTGTTATGTACAGAACTTGCTACTTTTTTTTGTTGGTGATTTAAGTCCTTTGGTACTTTGGTACTATTATGTACAGAACTTGCTGTTTTTCAGACTATGGTGATTTAAGTCCTTTGGTACTTTGGTACTGATATGTACAGAACTTGCTGTTTTTTTTTTTGGTGATTTAAGTCCTTTGGTACTTTGGTACTGTTATGTACAGAACTTGCTATTTTTCAGACTTTGGTGATTAAGTCCTTTGGTACTTTTGGTACTTTGATACTTTGGTGCTTTGGTACTGTTATGTACAGAACTTGTTACTGTTTTTCAGACTTTGGTACTCTGAACTGTATACCTGCTCTAACAACTTAGTTTACTTGACACATATATTTTTGACCAGTCCCATTGTGAAAAATGGACTTCCTCTATGAAGGATGTGGCAGGCCTTTTGGGGAAGTTCAGCGACAAGCCCATTTTCCTGAAGCTCCTATGAACAGTTTGGCGCAAGCATCCTCAATTTAGTGAAGCCAGCACACTCCTTGTGGACGGCACAAGATACAAATCATTGAAAACGATTATGAGTCGTGCTGCTACATTCGAACATATGAGCCAAACTATGACGATCCGATCAAGCCGAAGTATCTCATGGAGTCATTCTGCCATGGATCATAGAATGGCTAGAGGAGAAGTTCCCCACCGCTTATACCCAGCGCATACCCGTGTTTGATGTAGAGGATGACATCTCCCTGTATGTTGCTGACTACTTTGTATCTTTGGAAGGGTACTCGTACCGGTTTGACCCCCCTGATGTGTAAAAGATTCTATAAAAGACTGGCATTTTCGTGTAATAAGAAATTATTGCTGGGCATGACCTTCGTCTGTAAAAGTTTTACACATGCACTTAATTTTTCTGCACATGATCTTTTTCTTGCCACTTCTTTGGTAATTTTTATGTTGTTATTTGCATGTGAAGCTTGAATCAGCAGAAATGTCAAATAACCCACGAGCATTGATTACTCCTTCCCACTTTAATTTCTGTCCCATTGATAACTAAACCCGGATTCTTGCACTTGCCTAAGATATTTTCAACCATATTAAAGTATCCTGCTATCAAACAAGGATTAGGCAATCTGGCTATCAAATTTGGTACTACAAGAGTTAGCTGAAAACAAATTAGCAAGTACACACTACTGATCACAAGTAAGATTCTATTCAAGAGAATTACAACTGTTGTTGCCAGTGGCTAGACTTGTAGTTGGGGTTTACGCTGTATGGCTCCCCTCGTGGTCACTTCCTTCGTCATATGGCATATTGTTGTAGATATTTTCATATATCTCTGAGGATAGTTTAAAATGGTTATGCAGGCCTGATTTGACCTCCATGGGGAACCGTATGGCTCTAACAAGATGGGAGTAGATCATGACCCGTGGTTTCTCATTCAATAGGGTATAAGTATCAATTTTGCCCTCAACCAGGGCATAGTACAAACCCTCAACCAAAATTCCACCCTTTACGATCTTGTTATGCAAAAGGTCCTTCAGTACTCTTGGTGCCTAGTACATGGTTTTGGTGCACTTTAGAAGGTAGAAGTCCTCTTTCTCCTCGGCTGCTTTCACTGCAAAGTTATCCCCAAAGGATAGTAATTGGCTCATCACCTTAGGGTCTCCTTCATACATAGGCATGGTTAAATCCACATTCACTTGGGAGGAAAGAAAATCATTGTAGTTCTCCTCATCATCCTCGTCCTGATCACTACCTACTTGTACAGACTCTGTCAATGGCTCAATGGAGAGATATTTCCATTCTTTAGTGCGTTGTTTATTATTGCATCTCCTCCATTGCCCATGCACACAAGGATCACAAAAGCAAGACAATGTCTGAAAACGCACATCACATGGATTGTGTGTTGAGTAGCCGTCAACACAATGGAATGAGCGAGACCCTGCAATTGGTTTGCAATCCCATAGTGGAGAATGCAACACATCATTCGATGAAACCAACCAGAAGACCCTTCTTGTGCTGGCACCCCCACATTCCCTCGCTGTGTTAAACCTCACGTTTAGAAAATTGACCACATCAACCGCACACTTCATGGGCCAGCCATCGGGCTTTAGCTCCTCATGCGTCAAGGTTCTCTTGATAACAGCACCTGCACCACCATGCTCTCCTTTTCCATGTCCTGAAGTGGAGAAGTTGTGCATCATATGCAATCCTGTCAACTGATAATACCTGGCTACAAAATAGTATGGTCGTCGTGCCTTGAACTGTGAAGCGGCACCATCTGACCAAACCCAATGATAACGGAAACACTGTCCTTGTTGTTTCATCCAACTGTCATGCAAGAGAAAACAATGCTAACCAAAGAGCGTGTCATGGAGCTTATCATCTAATATGTAAAATGCAGAGTCTTCTCAATGGCTCCTACTGAATTTCTGATATAAGAGATGTGCACCAGTATTGTGACCTATGTTGACCACCAATGCATGGACTGGATCTCATTCTGCACTTTAAAGCTGTAATTCTCTGCAAAATCAACAATAGAAACCACAACATCGCTTGGAAACTTTAGCAAGAAGTCTTTAAATTGTTGGGCTTGCCACCTAAAAACAAAGTTGTGCTTGACAAAGCTTTTCAGATGATCTGAAAAAAGATGAACAAAAGTTGCACTTTTCATCCTTTCCACAACTAACTCCTTTCTCTTCTTCTCGTTTCCTTCAACATTAACCTGTCCAATATCCACATCCTTAAATATCTTAACAATCACCTCCCTGCTATCTGCTGCAATCTTGTCTGGGCAGAATGAAAACTTCCTTACACCACATCTAGGACACTCTCCTAGCAAGCATCTCTGTGCATGATATTCATGATCCTTAGGGTGAGGGCACAATATGAAATCCAACAAGATACTTATGTGCTAAAAAACTATCTGGTTTGCAGAACACTCACCTACTTCACACTGTGTACCACAAATGGAGCATGTACATGGATGTTCCTTTGTGTGATGCCCAAACTTGTTCTGGCACATTTGATTGAAAGCATCCCTGAAGTATACCATCTGGATATGGTAAATACAGCAGCAAGTATAGCGCTCCTTTAATTTTCGGACAAAGAATGGCTTGAGTGTCTCAAAGGACCTAAGTGACAACTCCACCGCAGGATACGTGCTTTTGAATCTTCTGTAGAGCTCCACCTATATACAAAATTTGATCCACATTAGAGCTCAGAATATTACTATAAAACAACAAAGCACCAAAGTAGTTTACAGTACCAAAATTAACAATGTAAACCACCAACTCATTCTAAAATACCAAATTTGGCACTATATTGCCAGATTTCAGGCTATAGTACCAAATTAAGTGCAGAAAAGCACCAAACTGGATTGATAGTACCAAACTGGATTCATAGTACCAAAGTGGGTACATTTCTGTACATTGCATAGAACAAGCTTGTATTCATAGGACCAAGAAGGGTCCATAGTACCAAATTATGTACATTGCATAGTACCAACCGAATCCATAGTACAAAACAGGGTCCCTACTACCAAATTTTGTACATTGCATGGTACCAGCCTGAATTTAGAGTACCAAACAGGATCCCTAGTACCAAGTTTCATACATTGCATGATACTAGCCTGAGTTCATAGTACCAAGCAGGATCTATAGTACCAAATTCTGTACGTTGCATGGTACCAGCCTGAATTCATAGTACCAAACCTAGTACCAAACAGGATCCCTAATACCAAATTCTATACATTGCATGGTACTAGCCTGAATTCATAGTACCAAACATGATCCCCAGTACCAAATTCTCTACATTGCATGGTACCAGCCTAAATTCATAGTACCCAAAAGGATCATTAGTACCAAATACTGTACATTGCATAGACTAGCTTGAATTCATAGTACCAAAAAGGATCCCTAGTACCAAATCCTGTACATTGCATAGTACTAGCTTGAATTCATAGTACCAAAAAGGATCCCTAGTACCAAATCCTGTACATTTCATAGTACTAGATTGAATTCATAGTACCAAAAAGGATCCCTAGTACCAAATCTTGTACATTGCATAGTACCAGCCTGAATTCATAGTATCAAACATTATCCCTAGTACCAAATTCTGTACATTGCATAGTACCAGCCTAAATTCACAGTATCAAACAGGATCCATAGTGCCAAAGTGGGTACATGTCTGTACCCTGCATAATACCAATTTGGAAACCTAGTACCAATTTGGGTACTTTTTTGTATACTGCAAAGCTACAAAATGGATCCATAGTTCCAAAATAACAACTTTCTAGATACAAAAAAGTACCTAATTGGGATTGTGCATCTTTACTTTGGAGCATTTCTACCAAACAATGGTACTATGCATCTGTTTGGTACTATTCAGAATCTAGAGAAGCTTCAAATTGGGTACTACTAAGGTAGGAATTGGTACCAGAATTATACCAGGTTTGGCATGCTGGGAATTGGTCAAATTTTGGCATGCTGGAAATGGAGCTGAGTATTCGTACAATGATTGTTGGCTAACAAGTTGGGGTATTCTGTGTTAATCCAAGAGTAAAAAGGCGAGCAAGGATTACAGTGTGGGCAACACATATTACCTGAGAAATATCTAGAATATGTATGGGATGTTTGATGACACATTTTGCCTCGATCCTGTGCTTACAGATATCCTTTTTGTTAGGAGAAACTCTTGTCTCGGATTTCCAGAAAGCGGCCACCAAATCTCTAGTTTCGATTGTGATACTTGTATGTAGAGGCAACTGTTTGTGACAAGCACTAAGTGGCAACACTTCATCCTCATCTTTCATTCCCAGTCGACTGCTTGCTGCTGCTATATTACGTCGATGAACACCCAAGGCAGCAACAATTTTGGACTGGTTCACAGTGGTTATGCTTTGATCACCATTGTTAGTATCATCGTCAAAGAGGTTCTCTTCACAAAAAGTTCAGTTGAAGAGTGGGGCACTTTCAGCTGAGTCAATGTGTTGCGAACGCCGAAAAAAAGACTCGATTGCACATCCGAACTCCTCAACTTGAAAAATGGCTGATGATGCATGAGCTGCTCTAGGATTTCTTGTTGTTCTAGTGTTATTAGTCCTTGGGTCTGCCGACGCCAACATCTAGCCATGGCTTTGCATATATTGTTCCTTGATCTAGTTGTCATGCAAGTTCAGCTCTCTTAGCAGGGTTGTTCTCCTTGTGTCGTTGCTCACGCTTCTTTTGTGCCCAATAGTCCCGCAAAAATACTTGGTTGCTGACAGGTTCATGAATGCTCGTGGTTTCCATCATAGCACCCTCTGTAGATGCAGGTATCCCTGACTCGAGATAGGTGAAGGAATCATGCTCATTATCCATCGTCATCTCTGAAGATATGGTACTGGCCTGAGCTGCCATGGCTGTATGGTGGGAGAGGGAGAGAGAGCAAGAGAGGGTGGGCGGGAAGGGTGGGTGCTCCACAAAGAACAAAACAGAGAATGTGTGAGTGTGTGTGTGTGTGTGTGTGTGTGTGTGTGAGAGAGAGAGAGAGAGCCAGCCAGCCGAATCTCCTTCCCCACTTCTTGCACCCACGTCGTTTATCTATTATAACCCATTTCGGGAAAAAAGAATAAAGTAGAGTAAATTATAAAGCCTCTAAGAAATTTATTTTATTTTTTCTCCTTTTTGTTCAATTGGGCATCTTTTACTTGGGTCTGATTCTCGTTACCACACCCACCAAGCCTAGGTGGCGTCAAGGACAACCAATTTTGTACCACCATCCCTTGCTTTCAGCCAAGAATCAGTTTAAGAAAATCATGAAAATTTTTAATAGATGTGTAAAAACCACAAATTTTAAGTCCTACAAATGTAATGATAGCATTGAAGAGTTCTAGAAAAGCCAGATGTATTGTCAGTCAATCAACGGTTGAGTGTTATTATTTGTGTATAATAGAAAAGAAAAAAATCTTTCAAAATTTCAAAGGAGGGTATTCTCGATAGACATCTAACGCCTAAAAGATAAAATCTAGTTGTCAATTATTGTAGACTGCAATCCATACAAATCTGTTCAGAAACCAAAAACCATAGAGATAGAGAGAGAGAGTAAAAGAATGGCGTATATGAGTAGGAAAGCCTTACAATCACCATAGCCCATGGTTGTTTGATTTAAATGTGTGTGTATGTGTGCGTATATCATCGGAATTGATAAATGAGTGTGTGGGGGTGTGTTTAGTGTTCTCTAGATAATATAGTCATAAACAAATGCCCTCGACAGTCTTTAGGTCTACAAGCCAGTGGAACATTATATTGTTGTGCCCCTACACTCTGCATGAAACTCGTGTTACCCAATACCAAATACAACTACCATCCATTCTTCAAATGCGAATCAGTTATAAACAGGAGTAATATCATGCAAGACTTTCCCCTCTTTGACTGTATGTAGGTAAAGCTTACCATCATTTTCTAGCTGTAGAAAACCACAAAAATATTTTTTTTTTTTTTTTTTGAGAAGCATTCTCAGTTAGAGTGTACTTGTTTCCAATATATATAACACAATTTTAGAAGAGAGGTAATAAGACTCTAAGCTAATCAGAAGAGATGTTGTCCTAGTAATAACCTGTTGCGAGTTGATAGATTGCATTGCTTGCAGGTGTGGGTGCACAAATTGCAGACGAGGTGCAGAGAGAGAGAGAGAGAGAGAGAGAAAGAAATCAAATGAAATGTTATATTAACAGTCTTCAAAAATGCCAAAATTTACAATCCTTGTGGATATAAAACAATGTTTGCGTATTAAAATAAAATGAAGTAAAGTGAAAGACTAAATGAAAAAAAAAACCCTAAAAACATCACACTAAAATTGCCATCATCACTGTCAATGACTGAGGATACATGGCATCGGGCGTTGTGCGAGAAAGTAGTGCATTGCTCACTAAAGAACGCCATCAATGTGCACCGCTGGTACTGGGAGGGGAAAGAGGGAGAGTGAAATGAAATGAAAGGTTATATTACTCATCTTCAAAAGGCCTGTAGGAACAAACGAATACAATCTTATGTATCTAATACAATGTCTGGGTACAATATAAAATGGAAAAAGTAAAAAATCTAATATGAAAACTCTGAGAATCAAAATTATCATCATCATTCCCCTTAATGTCACGCCCACAAATTCTCAGCAGCGCAAAGCTCTATCTCTGAGACAGCCGCTGCGGATGAGGCTAGCAAGATGCTGATGACGTCGATGACAACAACGCTTCCTCTTCTAACTGCGTGCTTCTAGAGAAGTATCTTCTATCAATGTTTGGGATTTGAGTCAAGAGATGGCGGCATACAACATTGAGTCGCAGTCAGACAATAGTGTATCAGCTTTGTTTACATCTCAAGGACAGTGGAAATATTTCATAGTTGGTTATCATGATGGATCATTGAAGGTGTTTTATTTAAGGAGTCAGAACCTGGTGTGTACGTCAACCCCATGCAAACAAAAGATTGTAAATGAGAAAACTCTTGACTTGGGGCAATCTATGGTGTGACCCAAAGTGTCCTGACACCAGCTGGAATGGCATTGGAGTGTGCGACAAGTCTAGGATCTTGAAGGGTGGACGACGGGGTCCCGTATTTGAAAGCTGCAGTCCGGGTGATCTCTTGCTAGTGTTAATGATTCCAGCAATCTTGGAGGTTAGGGATACAAGCTCCATAACTTCAAAGTACTCTCCAAAGGGCTCATGCAGCGTGATAAAGTGAGAGAAAAAGAAGAGAAAAAAAAGACCTCGCGGTGCATGGAAGATGTTGAAGTACAAAGTGAAGGAAACGGTGTTCAAAGTGAGAGAAAAAGTGTGCAACTGGCCGTCAAAGACACAGAAGGAGAGTTGGCAGGTGGTGGGAATTAAGAGAGAGAGAATTCCCTGCTGCACATAACTGAGCATGCGACCAGTAGGCTGGCTGCATGGCAATTGGTGAGGTATAGAACGAGAGTGAAAGATAGAGTTCAATTGCTTGTTAGGTGAATGAGAGAGAGAGAGAGAGAGAGAGAGAGAGAGAGAGAGAGAGAGAGAGAGAGGCAGCACTTCAGGTTTTTTTTCGACCGCTACATAGCAGGCCAAGAATTGGTGGGTCGTGGTTGCTCATGCTTGTTGCATGGTTGAGAGAGAGAGAAAAAAAAGAACATGTGCTTTGACCTTTGATGCCGACTACTTCTGTCGATGTTTCTACAGTTGCGAGTCCAAGACTCCACTCATTCACAACAAAATGAGGCAAAGAGATAGTGCAAGAATTCGGAACTTCATATGCAAGTGTGAGTTGGCTTTGGGTAGCTCACAACCAATTAGTGTTTGATAGTTTTTTTACCATGCAGATTTGCAATAGGTAGTAGGCTAGAAGGAAGTTGTCGTTGTGCTCTTTGCTAACAATTGCAGCGTGACTTCTATGATATTAAAATACTCTTCTTCTTCTTCATTGTGTTGCCTCCCTTGCACGCAATTTACGCGCAACAGCAAATGACATCGTTCCCTTGTTTTTTTAAATTTTTATTATAAATTCACTATTCCCCTTAATCCTTTGGCTTCTCCTGGGGTTGTGTCACACAACCAAGGGGAGAAGAGAAATCGATTTTGATGTTGATTAAAAAAATGAAAAAAAAACATATTCCCCTCCTTACTCCCCTTTGCCAAAAAAATTTGGTGGATTACTTATCAACTACCCTAGCAAAGAATTGAAACCTTACACTACTATATCAAACCCTGCTAATTAAGATCTCACTCATCGATTACAAACTTCCCTCTCCTTTTATCCTATGTTGTGAGTCATAGCCAAACCTTCAGATATTCTAATTTCGTGACATCCTATCTAAGGACACGTACTATTCTTTTCTTGTTCTTGAGTATCGCCATAGATTAAGTTTAACCTATTCTACTAATACGTTTAATTAGCATAATTATACTAATGATTGCTATATTATGACAATAAAGAAAGCACTCTTTTTCATTCTAAAAATCGTTAACTACACGTTGAAGCAATTAATGGAATCTAAACGTAAGAAGCAAAATACTTAGCTAATATTGGTTAAAATCTTTAGTTTTGGAGCGTATCCTAAGCTTTGATACCACTGCTATACTGACGGATACGCAGAGAGCCCTGTAAAATACTCGAAATAGCACATAGCAAGACATAAACAAATAAATATACGTACCTGCCGTCTCGTACAAATCCATAATCGAGCACAACACAAATAGAGAGAGATAGAGAGCAAGAGAGAGTAAGCGAGAACGTGTAGGTGCACCTCCTAGAGCGGAGTGCTACGCTCAACACGGCAAGAGAGAAGAGGGAAGAGGAGAGAAGAACAACGCAAGCACTGGGTGCAATCTCCCCCCATGCAAGAGTGAGCATTTTCCTCTTGCACGTATTTATTTATAGATTAGTGAATGCTCAAATGAATACATATTGACCGGCCAGGAAATAATTGGCCATGGTTTGTAAAGAGCACTTAAATGATAAAATATATTATCCTTTCGCATAACCGTTGGCCTTTTCCACCTGTCAGCGGCATAAAATATCAAAATATCAATTGCACTATAGAGTCAGGGGGTGCAGTATATGGAGTATTCACGTGCACACTCTCTAAGGGCATAGGGTCTACATTGGTCATGAATGGAGAATTTACTTCCCCACCCCCCTCATTTACATAGTTAGCTCCATGTTTGGAGCGAGTGGCTCTACTAAAGGTTTCCTTCAAGCGGCTAAGCACGCTCAACATGGACTATGGACCCATGGCATGCATGTCTTGACTTGAGCTATCAGGATTAGGCATTGGGTAACCCTCCATGACGTCGTTGTCAGAGGAAGAGTCAATGGATGCAACATGCGGGTCCTGAGTGGTACTACCTTGGGTTCTCGCTGAGGGCTTAGAGCCTAAGGTAGATGGGTATTGAGAACTCGTGTAAGGCAAAGTGCTCGCTAATTTCTCGGTCTCTAGCACATAACTAGAGTGTAGATGCATGTGCCTTGGGCACCCTACAAGCATCGGCGAATAACCTCGAAGGTTAACCGCTTATTTTCTAGGCGTTTTGCACCCCGTTTTCACTCGTTTTTTGATGTTTTTTGAATGTTTTTTAATGATTCGTTTTTGGATTAGAGTGTGTGATAGCTCAACACAAGCATATCGCTCAAGAGGTTGTGGTGTGCTTTACAGCATAGCGTTCGGCTACTCGAAGCTCCATTGGTCCTCAAAAGGGTCAATTTTTACTTACGTGTGAGGCTAAAATAAGTATTTTTGAAGGGTGACTGAAGCCTGAGCTTGAGCCTGAGCTTGGGCTTGGGCTTGGGCTTGGGCTTGGGCCTAGGGAATATTCTTGATCCCGATCCTACCTTTTTTTTTTTTGGGATAAGGTCGTCGCGGCCGCGCCGCGTGCGCGAGTACACACACACACCTAACCTACCTACTTACAACTAATAGAGCTATTGTTACACACTAGCATAGTACTACAACAACTAATTAACTAACAGATCTAATTATTGTACCTTACAGAACTGACATTATAGCTCTACTACCTTAATTTTAACACCTTATAAATAGAAAACACAGTACATTGCAACACCTTATTAACAAAAACAATACACTGCAGCAAAACAAAGGTCACAATCCTTCTGAACAAGCCACAGACCTTCTTTCTCTACCTTTCCTGCATTTCATAATGCACCACAAAGCAACATAGAGTGCTCCTCGAGCTTAATGTAGGGCATTTTCCCGACAACGGCGCCAAAGATGTGCACTTCTATCGCACGTGTCAATGCAAGGGACTTGCTATACACTGTGTGCGAGCCACAAATGGCTGCAAGCACACAACTAGACTAATCTAGCAAGCTCAAGAGAGAAAGGGTGTGTCACTCACTGCCCTACGCTCCCCTTAGTGGAGGATTTTTGGTCATGAAGAAGAAGGAGCTACCGCCGTGCTGTGCTCAACCACCTCGCCGCCATCGTGCTGTCATCGTAATGCTTGATCACTCTCTCTCTCTCTCTCTCTCTCTCTCTCTCTCTCTCTCTCTCTCTCTCTCTCTCTCTCTCTCTCTCTCTCTCTCTCTCTCTCTCTCTCTCGTATATACACACACACACACACACGCAAAGATGAAGAAAAAGATGGAGATGGAGTAACAACACTCTTCAATTGCACAAATGAGAGAATAAGTGATTTTTAGGTTTAGGTGACTATTACATGAGCTTGCCCATTCACACTTGGGCACCCATGCTAAGCCAACTAACCCTTGAATGTTCCAGGTAGAGTGCACCTCTCATCGGCAATCACTCTATCCTTTTCCTATTGGACCGACAAGACCAGTCCATGACTACTAGAAGTGGACGCCGGTGGGTTAACACACATTATGGGAAGTTTGGACTCAATTTTAGGCCTTGTGAGAAATTCCATGTCAGCATAGAGAGAGATAATAGAAAGTCTCTATTTTCATAATTATTTTTTAAATATCCTTAAACCACCCATACTACAGGGTAAGTTTAACAAAAAACTCAAAAGGTGTTCAAGTAATGATAACCTACGATGGCTTGGAATTGAATGGCGAATATCTCAATCTTTTGCCTTTTTCAAAACTAAGAGATGTCACCGACCATCCTCCATCAAATGTCTTTTCTCCACCCTTTTCAAGCTTTCCTCATTTGCGCTCTCACCTACTTTGGCCTCTCCTCATTCTGACATTGGTTTTGATGCTACCATCATCTCCCCATAGAAGTTTTGCAAGGAATCAGAGGGACGTGTACCATCTACATATAGAGCTCCCACAAGAATATGAGCCCCTTAGCAAGAAAAAGAAGAGACGCACCATTTCTGAAGCTTCAAAGGACAATTTTAGGACACAAGGCAAGAAAAGTGTGGACCTTTGGGTCAATATTAGAATGTATCCTAAGCATCCCATCACAAACTCAACTCCACCTTGCAAGGACATAGCTTCATTTGTGAACTATGTGGGAGATTTCCATAATGGTCTATACAGCTATACCAGGCACTTGGCTCCACAGAATATCAAAAGATAAGACGGTAGGTTAATGAGGAGGTGATACAAATGCTGGGGAGCCCTTTCCACATTCAATCAATGTATAGATTGCCATCAATGGTGGAGGAAGTGGTTTATAAAAATTACAACAATATC
This sequence comes from Adiantum capillus-veneris, assembly GCF_014529385.1. Lineage (NCBI taxonomy): Eukaryota > Viridiplantae > Streptophyta > Polypodiopsida > Polypodiales > Pteridaceae > Adiantum > Adiantum capillus-veneris. Next base: position 59,746,421 of record NC_140959.1, read on the forward strand.
TTTTATGATTTGATCGCTCTGCAGACATACATTGTACAGCTGTTTGACGTTACTCCCCAAGAATGAAATGGTGTTGTTAAGTTTGTGATTAAACTAGATGAGTGTGAGCTTGTGAAGGAGACTAAGGTTGAGCGAATCACAATAACACTAATGAACGGAGCACTAGATGAAAGCATTACAGCAATTGACAATCCTAGAAACTTTAGCGTGCAATCTAAACATAATATATTCCTACTCGCCACATTCAAGGTGTGCTGACAGAATGATTAACTTGGATTGAAAGCTTTTGCGTGTGTAGTTGAACTCACTATTGCAGGTGCCTGCAGAGAACTTCGATTTATATTGAATTGGATTTTTCATCAAACAAGCATCCCTGAAGTAATAAGTGAGCAGAGAAATGGAAAGGCACTTAATGTTTACGACATGGGATCCTACATAGTGGAGTGGCATATATTGATGGAGATCTAAAGACCTTGAAGTGTATGTACAATGTCTCCAAAAGAGTAACAAGAAAAATCCCTATGGGAGGAGTCTATATCCTTGACAAATGGTATTGGAGGAGAGCACCGGACAGACACCTACAAGACCCTAAATTTTGGCCAGTGCCACACATCCCACTAGCTAGGGTTCGCATATGCACTATGCATGATCATTGAGAAACTCATGTTTCTCCACATTTATTTTTCTTGGACCACTCGGCCCGCACCTGCAAAGTAGAGGGCTATCTTGGCTCTTGAGACAGCTTTTTCAAATATGGGCCGACATGGAGGGCATGTAAAGATAGAGTAGGATGAGAAGAGGTCTAAGAATGGTTGGGATGTTCCAAATAAGATCTCCATTGGTGGTGTGAAATCTCAGCTCTTTCTGTCAATGTCAACAAGTGGCAGACAACGTAAAAGCCAAAGTTCACAAGAAAGGCAAGAATTGAGATACAATAGGTGAAAAAATCTACACAATGTAGTGGTTTGCCATGCACATAATGGTGCAGTAAGGACTTGTAAGGAAAATGTGTGGAAAATCTTGGATGCAATATTCAAGTTTTGTGAGGTCAATACATGGAGAGATGCTGACTATACACATTTTCAAGAGGCTTTAGAGACCTTCCACAAATTTTTCATATATGTGTGGACAAATCAACAGATAACTCATTACATGGTATAGTTCATAATTTGTTGAAATTATGGAACCTTGTTCTCATATGAATTTTGTGTTGGTCTTCTATGCAGCAGATTATATGCAACCACATGCCCTGGTTCACTAGGCAGTATGGAAGCTTGGCTATCTGCTCGTCTACACAAGACAAGGAGAAAACTCACTATCAAGCTCGTACTGGTTATTTAGCCACACCCGACATGGAGGTGGTGCAGACAAAGCCTATAGCTTGGAGGAACCACATCAATGGACTTATCACTGATGCACAGGTCACACCGCAAGAAACAAGTCAAAGATAGTTAGATTGGCCATGCAGTGAGATTGGCAATCAAACAATGAAGGAAGGAAATATGGGAGGCATTGTCTACCAAAATACGGCATGCAGAGTGGTGGCTACAAGAAGAACGCATAGGAAATATTTGGACAACTCCGTCACAAGTTGTCTAAGATTTCTTAACGATAACAACTCCCTACAAGAACTCTTTATAAGGCTGAAAGCATGGTTTGGTGGCACAATATACAATGTCAAGGACACTACTTTTTTTGGGTAGAAAATTAGACTTTTTTGGGGAAGTCTTTTTTATCCATTTTATTGGGAAATTCCTTTTTCATCTTTTTTTGGGGAATTCTTTAATGTAAAAAACAAACTTTTGGTTTGTAACAGCATAGTTCTATGTAATGATTATAGACGAGTCGTGGTCTCTCTCTCTCTCTCTCTCTCTCTCTCTCTCTCTCTCTCTCTCTCTCTCTCTCTCTCTCTCTCTCTCTCTCTCTCTCTCTCTCTCTTCCTCGTTTACGACATAGCCGATTTTGTAGTTGTAGCTCTTTACCTCTCTACACTACCCACACTCTTTCTAGCATGGAATTCACAGTTTGACCAGAGAATACAACTGGTTATCCTAGCAAGGAGAATATGCAGGGCTGCGTAAACATGGATAATCCTCTAGGCATGGAATTCACAACTACTTCTCCTGGAATGGTGAATGAGCAAGGCTGTCCAAACAATTATTGGACTATGGAGAGGAATGCAAGTGTTCACAGCATGGACACCGCTTCTATGCGTGAGTATTGGGCTATTAAGAAACGAGAACAGAGAAGGAAAGAAAGAGAAAGCAGCAGGTTGCAAGATCCATCTTTAATGGATGAAGCCATGTGAAGAAAGCAGATTTGTTCAGCTATGGAAAAGTTTTGGCACACTCAGACACTTTGTCTTACAAGAAGTATCTAGACAGAGTTATTCCGACAACTCTTGCTTCATCCTACTTTTAAGGATCAGCAAACATCAACAGCTAATGTTGAAAGCACTCTTCTATCTAACATCCGTAACACCCTCAACCAGCTCAAGGTGCCCCGCTCAATAGATGAGCTCTTCTTGAAGAGGTCTTCTTTGACAATGTCAATGAATAATACTGATGGCACAACACAAATGAACCATACAAGGATAGCAAGTATTTTGGGTGTTCATCAGAGAAACATTACTGAAGCCAGTTATCATCTTGAGATTAAAGATGATGAGGAACTTTTGCCATTGAGTGCATGTCAAAGACAATTGCCTCAAGGTAACATTGTCATAGGTGAAGTAAGAGATCTATTTTATGTCTTTTGGAGCTAAGAGACTCGAGTTTTGCCCAACAAAAAGGATGTCGGAAGAGGATTGGAAGAAAACGTGTTGTCAAACATCCAGTGCATCTTCGCAATGACTCTCGGGTCAATTCAAACCGTTGCTAATGTTTTTTGTGCCTCTCTATTTTCTCAGGTGTAATGTACTCTACTTATAGTACTAGAAGGCATTCCATTTGTTTTACCTCATACAATATCTCTAGTAGCTTGCTAAAGGTATATTATGTGGTACATGTAGCAACCTAAGGTATAATAGTAGCTATATTAATATGAAGGTACTCCATTGTTATATCTTATAATGCCCTATGCTTCCACGCTAGGTACTCAATAGCACTTTTCATGTGATTGGAGTACCCTATAATAATGTTCATAGGTCCTTCATCTACCCTATACTACCATATAAGGTACACCATAGTACATTCCATCAAATTGGAGTACTCTATAGAACCTTGTGATGTAGGCCAAAGTACATATATCTACCATATAGAAGCATGTTATAGAGAGCACCCTAAAATGTACTAAAGAGTACCCTATGTTACGTACTACATAATATCCCCATCTGGCATCCACCCTATAGCATTACTCGAGGTACTCTATAGTACATTTTCTGGTACAAAACAAAAATATCTTTCATTGATAAAGTCTTACAGTACCAAAAATGGTACTATACACCACCAAATTGGTACTTTATGGCATCCACCCTATACCACCATTTAAGGTACTCTTTAAGACATTTCCAAACTAGTTGCAAACTTGGTATTGAACAGTACCAAATTGGTACTCTACTGCACCAAATAATAAAGTACCAAATAGCTAATGTCTTACTATACCAAATTTGGTACTGTACAAAATCCAATTATTGTACTCTATCAAATGTACCAAAATTAGTACTATACAATACCATAAATTGGTACTATACAAGACCAAATGGTATTGTTCTGTACCAAATGGTATTGTACTATACCAAATGGTACTGTACAAAATGGCTAATATTTTACAACCCCACATTTGGTATTTTACAGCCCCACATTTGCTTATGTACTGTACCAAATGGTATTGTCAAAACTCTCAATGTGTACTTAGAGTAAAACCCCCCTTCTAAACACTCTGGTGCAGTCAAATTTTTCAAATTTGGTATCATATGCGTATGATGTCCAAGTTTGCAGAATTTTAGTTTTATGCGCATCATCAATTAATCATGCAAAAATGTCAACAGAAAAATGTTCATTGCAAATTTTTTTTCAAAAGCAAAATTTTCATAGATTCTAAATGCAAACAAGCACTTTAGCAAATGATTCGATGATTAATAACTCTAGATCAAAATTAGCAT